>NC_141852.1:11071452-11400619 GCF_024713525.1 Acromyrmex echinatior | reverse complement strand
ATTCTTTTTATTATAAAAGAATTTACTAAATCTTGATACGTATTTCTTTGAACAATACTAAGTAAATATTTACTTGCAAATAAATATTTACTCAATAAAAAATTAGTTAAATTAATGGTTTTGATATAAATAAATATATGTTTACAATCTAGTGAATATTTACTTAGAACTTTATTCAAACAAATTTTTTTAAATTAAATTTATTTTTTCAGTGTATAGACCACGCATCTTTAATTTTTTAATATTTTATTAAACATTTAATTATTAAATTATTTAAATATTTTGTTAAATATAATGTTTAATCGCATATTTATGTCATTAATATTATTAATTTATTGATTAAATTTTATTATATCTTAATACCTCGTTTTAATATCTGTCGACGCCCAGCTCCGCTTTTATCTGGCAGCCGATTCATCTTTCTTACGCCAGCGGCGAACCGGCCGGCACATGTCGCGAACGTGATGTTATTTTGTATCCCATCGTCGCGTCCGTATGATCCACTTTAATCCGTGAAAACATCCCGCAAAAGAAGCAAACAGCAATTTATTCGACCACGTAATAACAAGGAAGTCGGCCAGCCGCTTCACCATCGAGAAGCCGCATCTGTAATCTCCACCCTCAGCTGGAACACCCTTCCGCGTCGGTAACGCGTCCGCCCCCTTGACGTGTAAATCATTGACGGAGGCGCCAGGACACTCTCGGTTTCGCTCCGAATCCTGCGTAAATAAGATGCACGTGTCCGCGGCAGGATGTTAGGCACGTATAAGTATATCTGTGATATGCATTTATTAAGATCGCTTTTGGCGGTCGTTTCCAGAGTTGAGAAAATGGACAGCCGAAGTTATTGAACTAAGAGAGATAGATGCGGTGGTTATCGCATTTTCCCTGTAAATTTATGCATCTCAAAATAGAATGCGCTCTTCGAAGTGATTTCCAGAATAAAATATGTTTTATGGGAGAAATTAATTAAGAAAAATATCAAATTACTAGTACTCCGCTCGTATAAAACTTCTTGACGTTTTTGTCGTTTCGTAAAATTAATTCTCTGTTAGCGATTTGAAATTTTTATCCTTCGTCCACAGGGTTTTCAAACTTCAGTGCAAATTTTTATATTACTTCGGATTGCATAAAAATTTGAAAAAAGATTTTATGTTCTTGTGGAAGATTTACGTTATCATAGAATAATCAAAATAAGTTAATATCAGCCAAAAATTTTGATACTTAATTTATGAATATGTCCTGAAACAAATTGCAAATACAAAACAAATAATTTGACTTATAATGATTTTATGCAGCAAAAATTATATTTTCCTCTCTGCAGTTTTAGATTAATAACTTTTAAACGAATAAATGAATCCAAATAAATTTTCGCATGAATATTTATTATTTTTTGATCAATATATATTCAAAATTTGATAATTCTTAACGCTATTTTCCAATCAAATTTGCAAATAAATATTACAAAATGCGATTTTAAAATCAATTTCTAACAAAAAAATTAATTAACTTTTATTAACTTTTAAATCAATAAGAGAATTGTACTCAAATTTTATATACAGATATTCAAGCGTAATAATAGAATAATTTATATAGTTATTTATAATAGAAATTTTTATAGTTTTAACAATGTTTTGTAACCCAAACATTCTTAAAGTTTACACTGAAAAAAAGAGTCTAGTAATAGCTATCAAATGTTGAGTGAAATAATTTCAATCAAATGTCCGGTTAATATAACAAAAAGATTTTACTCTTAAATATTTAGAAATAGTAAGTATTATCAAACATAATAATATAGTATAACCAAGCGTTTGATAATAATTACTAAATATTTAGAAAAATAAAATTACTTTTCGTTACATTAACTAAAACATTTGAAATTATTTCATTCAATATTTGGTAGTTACTACCAAACTTTCTTCTCGGTGCAACATTGCTGGTGGAGGATTAATTTGCAACCGTCATGAGTTAGAATCGTGTCGAATCAAAGTTCGTGCGTCTCGAAGTGTTTACAAAATTTACATCACTGCTAAAATCGATAATCTGATTTTCAGTTCGGCCATAGCTTTTACACGCCCGTTTGATACCGGAAACGAAGAAAATGAGTACTTTCCCGCGAGGGTGATTTAGAGTGTCGTCAATCGGGCTGGAATGGTTCGTGGAATCATTTTACGCTCTCGGTCCCCAGTGGGTGGGACAAGACGCGATTTCAACAGGAAAGAAAAAAAAGAAGAAAGAGAGAGAGAGAGAGAGAGAGAAAAGGGAATGGGAACACGACCATTGAAAACCGTCTCTGGGATAATTAACTGTAGGGACGACCTCATTACGCGACTTAATGAGCTGCCAGCGACCGCATCGTGTCCATGTCGCGGTGCTGATACTTTTTCGAGTTTCGGGAGAACGGAGTGGAACGTCACGGTAAAAATTGCTTGTACCAATGATTTATTATGACTAAAAGCCGGCGCGACCTGATTTGTCAATTTAACAAGCCGCGCCTTGTCGCGTCTTGAAAAACGGGACAATTAGTCCAGAAAAATAAATAACAATTATAAATTTTCACGAGACATTGTGCACTTAATCTCGTATATAAAATGAGTAATAACTTTTTATGCCAAACGATTTTTATTTATATCCCCAGCAAATATTGCGCCAACTAACTAGTAATAACATATATGTAATATAATTTTCCATTCAACAAAATAACTGTAGTATAATACATATTGTAATGCATCGCAACAGTTATATGTATATTTTTGAGTGGAAAATTTTAATTAACACATTTTGTTACTATTAGTTGGTATTCACTGAGATCTAAATTTATTACTTATGAATTATAAATTTGCCGGACACGTTTGGGTGAAAATATCTATTTAAACAACTAATATATCATGTTGTGTCAGATTGCTAAAAGGAGTAGCACAAGTCTTTTACCCAAAGATACTAACAAAAAATTATGTATCATGTAAAAGTATACTAAGTATATGACATTTCCTACACATTTAAATATCATAGAGAAAAAACATAACAGCATGATAATGAACTTAAATTTTAGTCAACACTACACTGGAAAAAATGTCTGATTATAGTTACCAAATGTTGAGTGAAATAATTTCAATCAAATGTATTCAGATAATATATAATTAAACATAATTTTACATTTTTTTTTCACACAAATATTCAGTAAATATTAGGAAACGATATTACCAACGGTAATACTTACTAAATAATAAATATTTATAAAGATAAAATTATGTTCGGTTATATTACCTCTAAACATTTGGTTGAAATTATTGGACTCTAATTTTTTTGGGAGTAATGATGAAACTAATAGTCATATATTCATTTATTTTATTTCATATTCTATACATATTATATGTATATATCATTGTGCTCTGTACGAATATATGTATCATTCTGTATATATTTTATTTTTTTAATAAAGAAATTTTGGAGGATAATTCGCTTAAAACACAAGCATCAGCTTTCCATAGCGAATTTTTCACATTTCTATTTCCATCCATAACGTCTCTCAATCCACATGGTCACTTCATCGCGGATTCATACTGGAATTGGCACAATGATTCTCCAAGTACCTAATCACGTACCTTAGTCCATTGTAGAAAAGAGAAAGAGAATTATAATTCAGCCATGGAACGGTTTATTACCGGCGATAAAACTGAATAAATGCGCACTATCGAGAGAATTCGGTTCTATTCAGATATAAATACATATACATGCTGAGGAACGTATGCAAGGGGAATGCACGAACCGCGTGGCAGCCACTAACGACAGGCGATTCATCATCCCGGAGAAAACGAAAGGAGTGACAGAAATCGTGGTGATTCAGTAGGAAAAGACAGGGAACAGATGTTTATGCCGGCGACGTCGCCCGTAACACCTTCGGCCGCCATTCTCTTCTCCCGTCGAACGTCTATCCGTTAGTTACATGAATTTATATTATAATATTATAATACATAGTAAACAAATTATATATATAATCTGATTTTTAATTTTTCTCCAAATTGATAGTCGACCAATTAAACTTTATTTAAAAATGCCTCATCAAAATGTTGTATATACATGAAAAATAAGTAAATAAATACATATGATAAATGCAGTTTTTTCAAAAATTTCCGAAGAATCAGATTTATTAGCTTACAAGAAACTCAGAATAAGAAAATGAAAAGTAGATTATTATAATTATTATAATTGAAAAGTGAAATTAATGCTACTTTCGTTTTTTTTTTCATTATTAATATTATAGTTCAGAAAATAAGACACTTATCGCGATTTCTTTTCTTATCAAGACAACAGGAATCGGATTGGAACTGCGAGCGTGGAATGATTCAGCAGTAATGGAGAGCCTGACCTTTTCTCTTTCTCTCTCATGCATTTTCTTTTTTCATGGTGATCCTGGAAATCTGAGAAACCGCCTAAACTAAACATAGAGCGGACCCACCGCGCACCCAATGACGCTTTATTTACGAACGCGTGAGGTCGATGGAAATCCTTCCAGCGGCTCCAGACGCCGATTATACCAGAGTGAGCCGCTTTTACGAGTTCTGATGTTTAATGTCATCGCGTTACGTACGCTGCTGTTTTTTGTACCTTGCCATTGCGTATACACGCCGTTGTAGGTCGGATGACGGTACAAAACGCAGACGCATACGTGGAGCCTTATACTGCAGCAATAATCCCTTTGTTGCCCTTTGTGCCGGAAGAGACGAAGGTTCATTAAAGACAATGAAATAAATCATACTAAAAAATTTTAATCAACGCAATTAGATTAAGGAGATTAAGGAAATTAAATTAGCTTTAATGAAGAAACAACAGAAGTAATTTGTTTGAGAATATTCGCATAAGTACACTTAGGCCGATATTTATAGTTGGATTTTAAGACAATCTTAAGATGTCACAAATCAATATTAATATTTTAGATCATTACTTAAGACGATCTTGAAATAAGAACTGACTATGAATAATAAAAAACCGGCCTTAATTAATGATATTATATTCGGATTATTTAGAACTGATTTGATTATACTTTCCATACAAAGAATATAAAAATTTTAAAATATTTGAAAATTAAAAGAATTGAAAAGATTTTTCAATTTACATTTTCAACTTTTTTCTTAATTTAGTAAATACCAATTAATTAACAATAACATAACAATATTATAATTTCACGCTCAACAATAAATGTAACATAACACATATGCATAACAATTAAACGGTTAAATGTGAAATTATATTATTGATGTTATGTTATTGTTTATTAGAAAGGTTCCTTCAATAAGAATGAAAATTAGTCAAATCGAGATAAAAGATAAGAAATCTGAAAACATTCAGTTTACGATAGATTTGGAATTACGATAGAAACACAGAAAGAGTAGTGGCGAACACGAGTAACGATTACAAAATTGCTTGGTAATTCGACATTCTCGCTTCAGGCATCTCTGAATCCGAGGATACAGCGGCGAGAGGAGCCCAGCATTCCGATTGGAGCAGACGACGCGGGCGTATCGAGATGACACGGATGGACCAATGGCACCGCGCTGGGCGTCACTGTACGATTCCGTTAGCTTGCAATAATATTTGCACTGGCATGTCTATAATCCATTAGGGCCGCCGGCGTCGCCGAGCGGCGTTCGGTAAATTATTTATCAGCTCTTCCGTCCTCTTGTCCCCCTCGCTCACTCGTCTCCGTCTCATTCGCACGTAACCGCGGATGCATCTCCTTTCCACAATCGCTGGACCCTCCCCTTCCTTGATTTACGATACCGCCGGCACTTGTACGTTTTACGAGATGCGCTCGTTACGCATGTCTGACATCATGAGCGCTCAAGGCGAGAGATTTGCTGTCGCGTTAAATCCTCGCGTAATCGTCCATTTTACCCGCCACAATAAGCCGTGATAGCTGAAGGTCAATAATTTCCTGCGTCACCTCAAATCTCCGCATTAATGTCGCTTTAAACATTGCTTTTTAGGTCAGTCTTGTTTCCTGTAAAGCTAATTCTTGTTTCCTATAAATGACGATTTAAATAAACAATAATAAAAGATTGATAATAGAGAACTTCTAAATTATATTTAATTTTATGGATAGTTCAATAATTGCTCGATTTTTTCAAGTTTTCATATAATGAAATCTTTGAATGTTACTAAGTCGAAAATTCTTAGAAATCCTGAAAAATCTGAAAATTCTGAATAACTAGGATGACTCTCTTAAAAATATTTCAATATCTAAAATATATTTGAAATATTTGAACTTTTAATCCTTCGTGGTCACTTGAAATCCAGGGAACCCCAAGAAGGTACTGTATATTCTAAGGTTTTTTTTTTTTAAACGGGACTTTTATATGTATATATAATTATAAATTGTATATATATATATATATATATATATATAATATATTAGGTGTTGGAATTAATTCGTAGCGTTTTACAAGTGATGGGAAGTACTTTCATTAATGTATTTTTTAATGCTCATGTGAAATAAATAACATTCTTTCATTAAAAAACGCTACGAATTAATTCCAACACCTAATATATATATATACTATATATATAATATGTATATATTATATATATACTATATATATAAACTGCCATTTATTCAAAGTTTAAAATATCCCTTTTGCACCTTTAACCGCATAAAAGTTTCTTGGATGTCAGCTTTTTGCGATTTTTTTAAATATGTTAAAAATAAAAATTTTAAAAAGCCATTGTATTTCTATATTCTACAATGTTTAAAGTATGTTCAGTAATTTTTGTGATTTTAAGGGCTCCTACGAGGCGTTTTCGATTGCGACGCTACAAAGTAGCTCGTTTGTATAGGAATCCTAAAGTTTTTATAAATTTATAGAAATACTTTACTTAATGGAATTGCGTACTTTTAAAATACAATTCAGAAATAAACACAATGTGATTGGAATAACGTTTAAATTTTACTTTTCTTGAGTTTTAACATCATTTTCGTTAAATATTGAATAGGTTTTAGCCGTCGCTCGTTATTCTTTAAAAAGTTATTAACAGTCAAAGTTAATAATTATTTTTCTGCTTTACATGAAGAGTCAGATAACTTTAGACAGGGAGAGAGGTATGAAGTGGACGAATTCAAGGAATACAACTTTCCACGCGACTTTCACCTCATCTCCCCCTTAATATAAATAAATAATATTAATTTTAATTTAAATGTTTAATTCAAATCAAATAAGCAGAAACGAAACTTCATGTCTCTTAATTGAAACTTTCAATCAATACAATAATGTTTACATTTTAATGAAAAATTTCATGTTTCGCTCTCTCTCTCTCTCTCTCTCTCTCTCTTTCTTTCTCTCTTCTCATTGACCTTTTTTAAACAGTTTCTCTGAATATTTTCTTTAACATAATCGCTATTTCGTATTTAATAATATATCGCGACTGTGTGGATATAATGGAATTCCAGAAAGATTAGACAAGAATTGGGTGTGAAAATATTTTTTTAAAATAAGCGATTCTATTGTACAATGCCAATAGATGGTTGTGATCAAGCTTCTAAGATTGAAATATAAGAGTGATAATAATAGCAAAGGGTCATTTATACCATCAGCACGACATATGGAATGAAGAAGATCGCTTAAAATGGGAAAACGATAATGACTTGATATGGCGATATTTCGACAAAATAGACTTATACAAAGAAAAATGTAAATTTTGTGACAGTTTCTTTCATCAAGTATAAATACTACTTATAAGGGCGCATCTATGAATCCATAGTCAAGAAATAAAAGAAATAAAAATACTGTACGAAAAAAATTGTGGATAAATCTCTATCGCAATATTTTGAAATTAAGAAAGAATTTAATGTATGTTGTAAACATTGCAATCTTAAAATAAGCATATTTTACGGAATACATCCTTTAAGGTACACATTTATTTTCAAAAATATGTAATTCGAAGTATCAACTTGAAGATAATAACATGAACAGAATGGGACAATAATCTATACTCGAAGAAAATACAGGCACAAGTTCCCATCACGACATAAATAAGCAAACTCCTCGACATCAAGATCAACAAAGATAACTGTTATGTAATAAAAATATTAACTTTTTTTTCTTAAGTTATTAATATATTATGTATACTTTTAATATGTTACAAATGTATTATATTACTTAATTTACTTCAACATTTCGCAATCGATATGAAATACTTAAGCTGCAATAATCGCAGCAATTACACTATTGGCATATTTTATAGCAACACAGAAATAAATGACTTAAAATCTCAATATCAATATCATGTAAATGAATATTTGAGATTTAATGTAGAAATTGTAGGTAATAATGTATACAGAACGATGTAACAATCTGCAGCTGCAAAAAATTTGGCTACAAGTTATCATCGTGAAAGTAAATCTCGGCAAATACTTGGAAATCAAGAAGATCAACAGAAGTAAATAAAACTAATATCAATATATTTTATTCTTTTAATTATTAGTATATTCTTATAAGCAATTAAAGCAACAAAATTGAACATTTAATGATTAATTATATTTATAATTTTGAGTCAAACATTTAACAAATATGATTTGAATGTTATATTTATGAACAAATTAAATAATATTAACTAATGAATATATATCAAGTTCTGAAGGAAGTAATAAGGATGTCATAATACAATTCCTTGCTCACAATGTTTCGGGTGTAAGTTCTCCTAATGACAGTACAAACTGGCAAGCTCTTGGATATCAAATAGATCAACAGAGGTATGTGCTACTAATTTAATGTATCAATTGTTACTAATATCAAAATCCGTGACTGAAAGTTCTATAAAAAAGGTCTCGAAAGATTTAATTGTCAATGTCTGCACGTTACAAATAGATATTCAAAATTTCAAGAAAGGACTAACGTTAAAGAGTAAATAAAAAATAAGAAATAAAATAATATAATATAATGTATATAGAAAAAAATCTGTATATATACCTATAACCGTATATAATGTGTATATAAATAAAAAAATAATATAATGTATATAGAATGATGCATCAATCAGACTATAATATTGTAAAGATGTTAATATTTTATTTTTTTAAAGTTATTAATATATTATGCAAAATAAAAATAACATTACAAAATTAATATTTAAAGATATGATACACTAAATTTTAAAAATTTTACTTACATATTTTTAATGTTATATAATCAAATCATATAAAATTGTTTATATTTAAATCATGTTCTGTTAATTCAAATGTACCATTACATACAGGATGTCCCCTTTTAATTACCGCAGAAAATATAATTACAGCATATTTCAAAAAACATATTTCAAAAAATATGAAAAATACGTAACATTTTAAACCAAAGCATAATTTGAAAATGGACAAATAATATGCCTGGGAAAAAATGTTTTATATATAATTATATAAAATTATATATAAAAAATATATTTTGCATTGTAATGTACACTGTTAAAAAAATAGAAATTTACTTCCTTTACATGTAATGGAAGCAAATTTCAAGCAGGTACATTAAAAATATTTAATAATGTTGTTAATGAAAATGAAGTTGTAAGTAACTTAATTACATTAAATTTCATGTAAATCTACATAAAATTTAATGAAAAATGTACTAAACTCCGTAAAATTTTATGAAAAGTACACTAAATTTCATGTACATGTATACAAATATTTTCAGTTGCAAATACATTTTTAATTTAGTATCATAAAATTGAATTTAATTTATGTAATTTAAATATGTAGTGTAAGTAAAAATTAAATTTCATGACATTTTTAACAGTGTAAAGCAATATGATGATTAAGGCAACTTTCTTATAAAGACATTTACAGGCTGTGTTTCATTAGAATTGATTATGAATTAATAGAGTATCGTTAAAGATTTGAATTTTGTTTATATCAATTTTACAAATTTAGTAATATATTTTAATGTTATTATAAAACTAATGTAACTGAAACATCTCAAATATCGTATTTGTATTTGTTTGAAAGTTGATATGTATAATTGTAATATGGTTAACGAAAAAGGAACACATTTTAATTAAGAAGATATATTTTCAAAAGACCTTATTTATTTAATTAGAGATATGTATCACTTATTATAACAACCTGTCTTGTCTTTTCTTTTTTTTTTATTAACTTATCTTTTTTAACATTAAACGTTTTCGAAAAGAATGAATTTTTTAGCGTAACAATATTTTATAATAATTATTAAATATCTTAATATTCGCAATGTCTTCACACTTGAAATTACGCTTATTCTTACTTTCTGATTTAAGTTTATGAGCCCAGTTTACAAGTAATAGTGTTCAATATTCATTCTTATTTTTTATTTAGAAGTAAAAACGATAAAATTGAACGTAAATCTTTTAACTTTAATATCTTATAGTACGATGAAATTAATAAGTCATTAAAATATACTAAATATGAAAAGTAATAATGAAATAAAATTTATATTTTTATGACTTCATTTTTTTTTTAATGCATCATTAAGGGCTCTTACAAACGAGCTAATGTTCCTATAAAAAATGTTCCTATTATTATACGAACATTAAGACGAGCGACTTTGTAACACCACAATCGAAAGCGTTGAGCCATTTATACGGAACTAAGTATATTCTGTGATGTTACAGAGAAACGAACAAGTGTCTCCGCGACACTTTTCTTCGTAACTTCGTACGTGTTGGCGTTTTCGATTGTGGCGCGACGAAGTCGCTCATTTGCAGGAACCCTAAAAAACAAAAGCTGTAAATACGACAATCAATTAACATGTTGGGCATTTTGCCCCCTGTGTGACCAATATAAAATTTTCAGGTGTGATTATGAAGGGCTAAAAGCATTAATATTACTTATGTAGATCAAAATGTAATGATGCAAAATGTGTTAAATAAAGAAAAAATTTTTTTAAACACTCAAAAGACTTTTAAGCTTACAGACATTTTTAATATTTAAAATATGACTCGAAATTTTTATCGTGTATTTTGATTCGTCATTTAAGGAAAAACCGTTGAAAAATAAACGAAAATTTATATCAATACTCTATCAAGAAATTATTATGTAATCCGTAATTAATCGCCTTTAGAACGTCCTGTGTAAGATAAAAAAGTAGGTTAAAGTAGTTATTTGAAAAAGATAGAAATACATATGTATATACTTATTCACTGTTCCTTTATTATTTGTTGTTGTTGCTTAGTTTCTTATAACTTCTTTCTATATTTCTGTAATAATCGCAACAGTATAAAAATATTGTACATTAAAAATGCGCGAGCGAGAAAGTCGCTCGGATAAATAAGCAAAATACAAATAGCATCGAGTCAAGGGAATGGATAGTGAGATGTCGTTTCGCTTAAAGTCTTCGTTAAAAATCGCAAGATTATTTACAAAGCGCTTATCTACGATCGTGTTACATGGTATGTAACGCGTATATACAGAAGCAGGGAAAGATGTATATTACATTTGGTGCGGAAGGTTCATCGTGCTTCTCAAATAAAATTAAAAATGCATTCAAATCGCAAAATCGGAACAAGATTTCAAGTTTCTTTTTTTTCATTTAGAGAGAATTTGTTTAATCTCCGATTTAAAAAGTTTCTGGTCTTCAAACTTTACTTAATGCGATAATTTCTTGAGAGAGAAACGACAAACTTTTCGCATCAATCGTGATAATGCGTGATACACAGCACTCGCCGGTTCGCGTCGATATACCACAGGATGAATAAATTATTGCATTTATCCGGCCACGTGGTGTCAGTTCCACGAATCGTAAGAAAACATACGTTCGAACTGAACCGTAGAAGAGAGCCTACATGAATTCACAGCATTCTTATTTTGCAACGAAAATAAATGTAACTGCTTATGTAACGTCGCAACGCAAATAAATGTATATCTCTATATTACAGCAAAGAGCTGCGTGATACGAACGAGCCAGGCGGGATCGCTTCCTTCCTTCCTTTCTCGTAATGTCGTAAATTATAGCTCTGTGTTACATTCGTATTTAAAATATATACTAAGTAATAGTTTTGTGCACCTTTGTCGAGCGACTGAATACGGTTTTTGTACAAATCAGTCGCGGCGGTCATTTTGCGAGACCTTCGAGAAACAGAGTCACTGTTACTCCGAATCTCTGAATCTTGTCGCTTACGCAGATAAGAGATGTGGTCTACATATTATATTTTTCGTCGCTTTATCACGCTTGTTATATTTCAACATGTATTCCGTTTCGTATTAACCGGAGATTCGGCAAACGAAAACCGTGGTAGAGCTGAGGAAAATCTCGAGAAATAATAAAACGGCTGATTTGTACAAATCTCTAATTCGTTTGGCAAAGCTACACAAGACTGTTATCCGAATAATAGTCTTTCCTCAGAGAAAGACAGTTAAATTGATACAATCAGCAGTAGTCCATTACTAATACAAGTACATGGAACCATTGTCTGGAAGCTACGCGCGGAGCCTTTTCTCGATATAATTAAATCTATATAAGCAGTTTCTTTAAATTATCCCTTCTTCCTTTTAAACGACATCTTTCTCGTACTAATAATACTACACGAAATTATTACTTGAAAACTAGGCTGCCTCGAGGCAGTTAAACACAATAGCGATAAGTTTCTTTAAACTTTAAATCCTTTTCTTTCTTTTAAGTAATTATATTCATATATTGGGTTTGGTTTAAAAAGTATCCGCGGTTTTTTTCATTCAAAAATTGAACAAAAAACCGCGGATACTTTTTAAATGACCTAATATTTAAAAAAAAAATACAAGACACATCTGGAATTATTCCCGCGGAAAATCGAAAATCTTTGCAATCGCCGGTGCGATGATGTCAATCACATCCTCGACGATTGGATCCTCAAAACATTGTTTTGTAGATACATGGTGAACATTTTGTCAGCGCCCTGACAGATGAGTCTTCGCTCGTTCGCTCGCTCGCTCGCTCGTGAAAATTATTTTTGGGGATACCAGCAATGATATACCAACGCGAGAGAAACGGTGTTTGAGAGAGCTCTTTCGGATTGTCCTTGGATCCATGCGTCGCTGCACGGCTCTCGTTGTCTAAGGCTCCCGCGAAGCGAAGCAGCTGTCATGGTCATTCTCGTTTTTCTTTTGCCGCCGCCACGTCACGGATACATAGGATGCAGTCGGAGAAGCCGGGACTGTCCCGAGGGAACCATCAGGGAAACGTTCGAAAAATTGTCGGGCTTGATCGAGTTGGCAGAATCTCGAATGGATGCTCTCTCAGAAAATTAAGATCGAAAGTCTCTCTCAGCCTCTCAACATTTTGTTTGTTAAAGCTGCAAAGTTCCGACTTCTCGAATGGAGTAATCTGCTGAATAAATCAGTGAATTATAATTCCGGATATACGGATTATTCAACGACTGCAAGATGGATTTTTAACGGTCAACTCCGGTCTTAGATCGGGCGACGTTCGTCCCGTCGACGAGGACGGACGCATCAGGTTTGTTTTTGCAGCTCTGCGAGGAGCGTCATCGAACGGGGGTGCCCGAAAAGACCCTGCCGGAGGAGCCAAGGGACGCCGAACGTCTCGGATGTGTCTTGGCTAATTGAATTCAAAGAGATTTATGGTCGGCACCGGGACATTGCGCGACGAATAAAAAGTAAGGCACGGAGGAGAGTAGCGCGGTTAGACTCGCTGTCGAGATTCTCTCAGGACTGTCGCTGGCCGAAACGTAGATAAATGTTTTTACCGGGCCAATTAACGTTAGCGGAATAGCGAAGAGACCCGGCCGGTGCTAATCGCGCGAACTCCGGACTAGCGTTCGCTAGATCTCAGTTAATCGTGGAACGTAGGAAGAAAAAGGAGACGCGGAAGATACGCGAATGAGATAACAATATTAATGACAATTTGGCGAACTCGTGATATTTCTTCGCCCGTAATATCATATATTTCGCGATCACCTCATAATTCGTATTGTTATCTTGTATTAACATATTTTTAAAGCTGTTTCGCGACTAAAAATATCGCCATTGACAGAAAAATGACACAAATAAAAAATTAGCATTAGGATTGCAATGTTGGAATTTAAAAAGATTCATGATACAGTTTTAAAGGAGACATATAATAAAATTAAACGCATATAATTAAAAAATTAATATTAGTTGACCGAATTTGGAAAATAATTTGACATAATTTTAAAAAATGTATAATATATAGTTACACACACACACACACACACATACACACACACACATATATATATATATATATACACACATATAACTGAAAGTAAAAATTAGTATTAGTCATTCGAATTTGGAAAATTCATGACACAATTTTTAGGAATAGAATTGAATACATATAATTGAAAGTAAAAAATTAACATTAGATGCAATGTTCAAATTTGAAAAACTGATGATAAATATGATTTAAAAAAATGTATCTATTTGAATATATACAATTAAAAGTATAGCACAGAAAGATAGTGAAGATAGATACATTCACCGCTCCCAATTACAATTTCGTATCAATTCAGAATTTAAAAAATATACTGAAAAGTTGTACCAATTTTGAAATATGTTACTTTTCTATCAACGATATATTATCAACTCAGAAACGTTACGATAATTAGAAAAATACTAAATATTTTCTAATGCGACGCGAAAGTCTCGTTTATATGAGATCCGCTCGACCGAATCGCCTCTTTCTCTGCCTCTCGGTCGCAAGATTTTTTTTTTCGCGAAGATTCACTGTCGCGATAAGGCTCGAGGGAACGCGGGAAAAGAAAGGAAGACGGCTCTTCGATGCGGCGCGTCTTCGTTAAGCGGTTTAAAACGCGGCCGAAAGTTTGCTTTGACCGGTTTAAAATAACTAACGCCATTCGGAATATTCACGGTGCGGCCGCGCGAGTACCGGAGCCACGCCGCGGTTGTTTTATATGTGTTACGCGACGAGGGAGCCCCGACTGTCATCTCGAGAGAAAAAAATAATATTGTGCCCGACCGATGGGCGCCGAAATGCTCATTAATTCTTCTTTCCTATTTCTTTAGGGAACTATTAAATCGCCGTGGATGTGCGATTGGCATCTCATAGACGAACACGCACTGACCAAAAAATCGTTCATTCCATTAAATTTTTAATCTTTATTTCTTTCAATGAATAATGTATGTACTTAAGTCGAACATATTATTAGGTGCGCAACTAAGTTCTCGCTGTTATTTTCATGCAAATGCTATCAAAATAACAGCGAGAACTTAGTTGCGCACCTAATATATTTGACTATACATACATACAATACATTCTCCAACGAAAGAAATAAAGACGAACTAAATTAATTTAATCGAATAAACATTTTTTTCTCAGTGTGACAATTATTCATTAAATGTCCTTTTCAATGAAACCTTTTATTTAAGGAGATATATTTCATTCGTTCAAAGTATTTTCATCATAAGATAAAGATGTCGATAAAGCCTGAAGATTTTCGGAAACTTATGCATTGAAAGTAGTTATATTTCGCCCCGCGCGGATTATTGGAATATAATTTAAAATGTTTTACGTCCGAATAAAACGAGAGGTACTCGCGGCGTTCAGTCGCGGGGTTTACTCGAGACGGTTTATCGACGAAAATTCGCGGCGAGAGCGCTCGCGAGGGCGAGCTTATGAGACTCGATAAATCGTCACGCAGAGATTGTTTGGACAGACCGGGTAAACGCTCGTAAATCCACCGTTAACGGGCTGCAACGCGCTCTCGAGAGGTAGTCAAAACGGAAAATGGACGCGGGGGAATCCCGACGATGATCGACCGGTCCATCGTCGCGAACAAAATTGTTCCGAGAGCAAAATCGACGGCTTCGTTCTGCGGATTCGGGAAAAGAAGTTTGGCCAAGTTACTTGCGTCAAGCCTACAATTGCGTAAGCGTAGTTGTAAGAATTCACCAATCGCAGCCGAATACGAGAAGAATATTCGATTGTGATTGGTCAATTCTTGTAACTACAACCACTCACACAACCACTTACTATACTTACGCAATTGTAAAATAGGCTTGAAGCCGTGATTAAATTAGAAATTGAAGTTGGATTGGAATTTATCCAATCAAAGCAAAAGTCACTAAATTTGAGACTAGTTTTCTTTTTTCCGATTGGTTAAATTCCAATCATTGCAAATCCAAGTATATAAAAAGTGACTACAGTATATATATATATATATATATATATATATATATATATCATCAACTTTTTGTATAAAAATAACACTATTATTATACGTTTAAAATATGTAAATCTATTTTTTAATGCAAAAGATATAGTGTATTATTTTTACACGGAAAACCAATATCATACATATATTATAGTCACTTTTTACATACATAAATTTGCAGCGATCTCAATCTCAATCTCAATCTCTAGTCTGATCACAGCTTAATAGCAGTTGGAGATTATTGAATATTCCAAAGAGGAGAAAACAGAAGGTGGGGAGGGGAGATTACAAGATGTAATTTCGCTGATTGATGCAGATGCGTAACGCATGGCGTGGGCTAATAAGCGCGTGCTTTTGCGGCCGCCACCGTCGGCCGTATCGGCGTCCGAGTTGTCGCACTGTTAATAGTCCGACGAGAAGACGTGAATTATTGGCCTACCACGAGCGAGCGAGCGAGCGAGCGAACGATGCCGCGTCGCTGAGAATCAGCCGGGACAGAATTAACCGCGTCGTGAATTGGGTTTCAAAGACTGCGCCGGAAAGAGATGCGCGTGTTATTACCTCGCAAAACCAATCCGCGGGACAATAATCCATCGCGTGCGAGATCATCCCATCGAGAGTTGGCTCTCCTGATCTTCAAATCGCACCCTTGGCGCGAATCAATTTCCTTTCTTTAAATCAAGCTGTACGGCAAAATGAATTAACGAGCGAGCGTTCGAATTTCATCTCTTTCTCAAGTTGCTTTCAATTCACACACATACACACAGGAATCACAGAGTGCCTCGGATCTACCGTGCTTCATATCGTAAACCTTCATTCTGAAAATAATGGATCCCGTAAAAAGAAACTAAGCGAGAGTCTGAGAGTGTAATGCTGCAGGGACATTTTAATCGTACGTGGTATTTTTGATATCGAGTGGCTTATTGGATTTCAATGATTTCAAATAGAATCTTTATTATGTGTGGAATAAACGTGAAAATATATTTTGAATAAAAGTTTCACAGTTTCGGAAAGAAAATATAAAGTATCTTGTAAATTATTCATTTTTCCTTTTTTAATATCTTTGTAGATATATTTGAAATTTATAATTATGTATACATTTTTTTTAAACAATTATGTGTTTTGTTTACATCACCTAATTTATCTTATTATTCTGTACGTAAATAAGCATCAAATTAGGTCATTAAAAAATGAATATTTTTTGAAATATTTTATATCTCAAAATAATTAAAAAAGACAAAATAAAAAAGTATAAAATTTCTCGTAAGCTTTTATTACTTTTTTCAAAAATTTTTAACTTTTTTTATATTTTCGTGAAATAAACTCGTAAAATAAACTATTGATTGTTACTTTTATTCTAATACTTTCAAAAGTTATACGGACGAGACTCAACTGTTCACTAATTGTGTAGATAGCGAAATTATAAGACCACTGTTTTGTCTTAAGTTTTAATTTGTCTATGATAATAATGATATCGTTATTGCTAATAATGATATCGTTATATAATAATGATTATCGTTATAATGATATCGTCATTGCACAGCTTTTTTATCATATGTAAAAAATCTGCGCAGTGACAATAGCTCTTTCATGTTGCTTGCACTTTTCACTTAGCATCTTCGTTTTCTCTCTCTTTAATATCCGAATATATGTTTATCTCATTTTAAACAAAGAAATTTTTTGAGATTTTAAGCAACGCGAACGGACCTATTGTAACGATATTGTTACTGCCATTAAAAGTTACAGAATGTGGGCTAAAGTCGCCGATATTAGTGAATGTAGTTTTATATAACGCCTGAAATTTATTTGCAGTATGGATTTCCGACAAAGAAATACTTTTTTTATTAGCATTGCTACTTATTGTTAATCGTAAAAATTGAATCACTTTAGTGCACTTTGTTTCCATTACTTTTAATGATTGAATTCGTGTACCATGTATAAGAATGCCAGCTATAAGAATGATAGAAGATATCTAACAATACACCGACGATGTAAACATTTTATAATAAACATCTTCTATATAAAGAATTTATTTCGTATATTTCCTCGCGGCTGTGAAACTTTTGTTTAAAATTTTTCAGTAATTTCGTGTATAATAAAAATATCTTACAATTAGATTATTAAATATTCCATTCGATATATCATTTTCCTTTGGTAAATTCATTTTTTTGGTAAAAATTTTTTGGTAAAAATTCTTTGGTAAAAATTCTTTGATAAAAATTCATTGGTGAAAATTCATTAGTAAAAATAATTTACTTAATGTAAACAGTAATGTGTTTAACATGCTTTGGCATAAAAAAATAAATTTATAACCAATATGTACATATCTACACATACGCACACAATTTTTATATTAACAATTAATATTTTTATATCATTTATATATCAGTGGCAGAAGGTCACCACTCTGATAAGAGACAACGAACTTAAAAAAATATACAAGATGTTCTGGAAATTGTGTAGGAAGGAAGTTTTCTTCATCTCTTCAAAACGAATCGAAAATATAGAAAATATACAAAATTTTTTTTATAGATATTTTCAATAATTTTTCAATTAATGAAATGAATACATTTTCGTAACTTATTTTAATATACCAAATCTAGACTGACATACAAATTGTGTTTTAATATTCACTGTATTTACTGATGTTGAAAATCTATAATGCACATAATGTATACTGTTGATTTTCAATATTAAATTATGAACAAAAATTCATAGCGCTATTTCATTTGTATTATGTCTACATATTTTTTTTTGCAATTGTATTGACAATTATATAATATAATTAACAATTGTATTATATAATTTTTAATTGGCAATTATATTCGATAGTAAAATTTTAGCTTTAAAAATCTGTTTTTTTAATTGTAGTACACGCACGCGCGATGATTTTTAACGGAGTTGTCAGTAACTAAAAACCAAAATGCTTCTTTTATTTAATCTGCGATAACAGGAATAAAAAATCTTAGGAATATAAAAAAACAATTTTGTAGAAAAAACTTTAAGTTTTCATGTTAAAACATTAAAAATTTTTGCAAGATTGTTTTGAGCACGGATCACAAAGTGAGAATAAAATTTTCCACCTTATTCAACTTATAGTTTTCTATATACAAAAATTACCAAATTCATAGAAACAAAAAAAATAATAGATCTTTTAAAAGTTCAGATTTTAAGCTTTAAAATGTTCCATCTTATCATATTCATTAAATAGTTGCTCCATTTGCACAGAAATGAAATTAAATCTAAAGTGAGTTGAATATACTCAGATTAATGACGTCATAATCTGCTTACTTTGGTAAAAAATTATCACATAACAACGCAGAACTTCACTTTTAAAGTGAGTTTACGAGAATCACTAAAGCACACGGTCTCGATCTTGTGAAGATTATAGACAAAAAGTTAAATCTCACTTATCAAAATGCAAAAGAAACGCGCATTCAACTGAGTTTTATGACGTCACAAGTGAGAAATATCTGAGAATCGGTGTAAATGGAAAGCAACTAATATCATCGGTTTTTTTCCCGCGAAGAAGACGACCGACGTCATTGATGCTGGTTAGTAAGTGCCTCTTGTTTGATTTCTACCGATAATTCGTATTTAAATTCCATTCGAGATGATCGTAGATTTTTCTTAAACGAGATCATGTCGCCGATTTTTTTTTTAAATTTAAATTTTCTTTATTTTTAAGTTGCTTGAATTTTAAAGTTCGTAGCGTTACGAACTTTTGTTTCCAATACTAATAGTAAATGAAGGAATGCAATTATAACAAAAATAACAATGTAGTCAGATTTAGTGAATCCTAACAGATTTTGTGGCGTTTACTCTATGTTTTCGATTTACTTTTACAGAAGAATCATCTCTTTGTATTACAATTTCTAGAACATCCTGTATTTAATTGTGTGTGCGCGTGTGTTCGCAAGCAGGTATAGATCCTTTCTCTCAAGAGGAACAAAATATTCTGAAATTAGATTCAAGAATGTTCCCGATTTCTCACCATCTTACCTCACTAAATTTTTATTCGTAATTATCCTAGCCTTATAGTCTATAGCCTACGTATTAGAGCTCCAATCGCCTTCCATTCTCCAGACGCTAAACGCATACGACAGTCTCTCATGTGCCATGTAATTACTCGGTGACGCCGCGATCTCCTTCGTAGCCAAAATCGCACTCCGGGTGCCCTTCTCTGAAACAGATATTTTTCATCTCTCGTTATTCAATGCACATACAATCGTATACCATCTTCTTTAAGACAATTAAAAGAATGTAATCATCATTTAATATAATTGCAATCTGATACATCGAGTTTTTTTCTTCCTTAGAAGGTCGAAGAAAATGAAAGAAAGCTTATATTATTGAATTTTACTTATTTGTTTCATGATAGGGAAACCTTCCTGTTTATCCAGTAGTTTCGACTTCCACATTATAAATATAACAAAATTTTTTTTTATCTTTTTTATATTTCTTCAACATTTATTTCGTTTCTGGGAAGATCCACCATTATTCTTTCGGCAAAGTTTTATTTCGACAAAGAGATATAAGAGTGAAGACTGAGGAGAAGAGCAGACGAAAGAAATCGAAGGGAAAGAAGAGACCGAAGGGGATCGTTACGATAATTCTGTCTGCATATAATGCCAGCGCTACAAAATAAAAGGGAAGCGGCTGTATCGCGCTAGGAGAAAACTTCGAGGAGAAGAGGCTGAATAAAAGAAAGTACGGAGTATATATATTTCCGTCTCGCAAAATTCGTGTCGCGGGAACCGGGAACGACGAGCCAATCGGCGCCGACATCAAGTCGTTAAGCCTGGGTATCGTTAGTCACGCCGAGTTACAAGTGCGTGCCCGCTATTCTGCGTGCACCGGGTGGTTTACGTCGCTCGGCTGAGATAAGGATGAACCGGGGAAGATTTGTGACTACGATGATCCGGATAAAGTTTCAGCCATTCAGCCATTCATTCGAGATGCCGTCGTTCGCGATTTATTTCGAGTCGATTTCTACTTCGCTCATCTGTAATTATACAGCCTTGGCTATTTGAGTATAAAGCAAATAGCCAAGGCTATATAATTACAGATAATATTTATTTTTATGATAATTTTAAAATTTATTATCTTTCTTTTAGCTTTTATTAGTGTCAGTACCCTTTTGAAGGAATATATTGAGATATCTTCAATTTATTCCTTCAGTGTATTCCTTCAAAAAGATATTGGCGCTAATAAAAGCTAAAAGAAAGATAATAAAATTATTATCAAAATAAATCTTATTTTTCAATAAAACTGTTTTTTTAATTTAATTATGAGAAATAAGTTTATTTTCGATCAAAGCGGATTTTAGTGCTTCAATATTTCAGAGTTTATATACATATTCCAATATTCTGTAAATTTTTTTCGGTTTTAAAACTCAATCATAAATAGAACCAAAATAGTAGTATTAATCATCGGTTTAATACAAATTATAATTGATTCTTAATTCCTTTTTTATTTAAATAGAGCGTTTACGATCACAATTTTTGGGGATGCTTTATACTTATAGTCAAGACTGTAACTCTTATACAGATATCTTTCTACTTTTTAAACAATTACTTCAATTTATGAATTTTCAGATTTACGACCAGTATAAGCTAAAAGTAGGAAAAAAAATGAAGAATAAATTAAACCGAGATTAAATTTAATCTACATTTGGTGGAAACGGGTATTAATTTACTTTTTACGCCTTGTAATTATTTATATTCAGAATGTATGGTTAGTAATACAAATCATTATTACTAAAAAAAGGGGAAAAAATATATTTATGCCCATTTCTATCACTATTATAAATTAACTTTAATTTTGGTTTAACTTACTTTTTATCTTTTTCTAGTTTTAAGAAAAAGAATAAAGAGTAACTAAAGTAATATTGCTAGAAATGGAAATATTAGTATCATATGATATTATTCGATTATTATTCACAACCGAAATCTCATCATAATCCTGTCGTAAGAGAAAGATATCTGCATATAGAGATTAACAGGTTTTAATAAATTATTATGATTTATTACAATTTTTTGTCTTTTTATTACTGAAACATATATTTCACATGTTTATGCTTCCGAGTTGTTAATGTCATCATAGAACGTTGTCCCGAGCTATGATTCGAGTATCCACAATTTCGAGTGACGGTAGGAGAGCCGTCGCGTTAAATGTCGCGTTTGTTTGTTATTCCGAACGTTAAAAATCAAACGGCCCGTACGAGGAATTTAATCCTCGCTGGTCCATAAATATTATGAGAACAGTGAATCGCGTACGCGCGTAATACATGAGAGCAAGCTCCTTCAGTGAGGCACTTTAGTAACGACGGCGTGAGTGCTCGTCGCGGGCTCGTCGTTCCGATCTCGTGTAAATTACGAGAAAAAATCCTCCGAGACGGCAGTCTGTTTAATTAACTGGGAGCCACCCGACTCGCTATAAACACGTACCTACCACCCTGCGGAGAAGGTGCCGACGGAGACAATCCTCGGGCGTCTTTCTAAACAACGTGACAACGTGTAGCGGTAGCGTAGCTTCGTAGCATACTTTTTGTACAAGAAGAGAAAAGAGCAAGATGGAAAGAATAGTTTTGCTGAAGTATCTACAGATAGAAAAATACATACTGTATACAAGTAATATCTACTTGTTTCAAATATTTCAAAAAAATTTATATATCCACAAATTTATCACAGATTCATTATAAATATCAAATTTATTCAAAATGTAGGTATTCTAAATCCTGTGAGTTTAATATTTCAATCAAGATAATTGAATTAAAGCAAATTCGATTTGTTTATTATATAAAATTATACTACTTTGATTAATTTTATAATATTCTTGAAAAAAAAAAATAAATTTTTGTTTTACATAATAATAATACGTTTTTATATATCAAAATTTCTGAAAAGAATATTTTATTATAAAAAAAATTCTTTGTTAAAATAACTGTTATTAAAAAAAAGAAAGTAAATTGAGTAATCACTTTTCTTAGCAATAAAATAATAATAAAATGATATTTTTCTGTATGTAAAAATTTAATTAGATATAGATCTGAAAATAATTTTATTAGACTATCAAAATAATTGTTGAACGCTGAAAATGATTGCTAGCATATCAAAATTTTTTTAAACACTTTTCATTATGCTTGAGCGTTCTTCATAATTATTTTGATAGTCCAACGAAGTTATTTTCAGATCTGCATCTAATTAAATTTTTATATATGTACTCCAGCAAAACCATTTTTTTCATATACTAAAAGAATAAAACATAATCCAATGTCTTAATACGTCGGCACCAAATGATCTCTTATTTTTAATTTTTCATCTCCATACATCTCTCTCTCATTACATTTATTTATGTATTAAACATTACGCACGTATTTCTATGTAGCGAAGTGGAGAAAGATTGATGAAACTATTGGCTACATTCAGTGAAGAAAACTGCTTAACAACTATTGCAAAATTCTTCACTATGATTGTGATTTATACACTTAGATTCATAAGGAACCAAAGGCAGGAATCAGTCGTATTAAGGAATTTTACAACAATAGCAAAGCTGCTTTTTCTGCTGATGAACGCAATCATTAAGAAGTATACGTACAGTTTGAGTGTAGATCCGGCTATAAAAAGTATTGTATGAATGCAAAAGTCGTATCTTTTTTACAGTCATAAATGTATTCAGAAACTAAATCACGTGCAAAACCCATTCTTTATATAAATTATACATATATTATATATATATTAGAGATCATGATTTTGAACGTACATCAGAGATACATGTGTATTTAGATATACGTGAAAAAGATCACTAATATAATACATACATATATAGACATAAATTTAAAAAAATTTTTGTACACTTGTGAAACTTTAACAATAAGTTTTTACAAGACATAGTTAACATTATGTTTTATCAAAATTCTTACTCAGATTTCAATATGTAAAAAATAAATAAAATATAGTCCAGTTTTTATTTAAAAACTTATCGTTAAAGATTTCACAGGTGTACAAGAATTTTTTCAGATTTTTATGTAGAATCATAAAAAATATATGCTGTTTCTTTCAACGGCCCAGAGTATAAACTGATCGAAAATTTCGAGATTGTGCAGGAGGAATATATATTCACTCAACACAGTTCTCTAAAAGACTTAGGAACATTCTCAAGATGTTCATCGGAGAAATATGTTGCGTGGATATAACTAATAGAAATAATTAGTTAAATCATCGTCAATAGCACTACTCAATCGACGTCGATTAATCATTTCTGACTGAGAAAAAGAAGAAAAGAGAGAGCACACTAAATCGACGTTTTGCTTCATAGATAGCGACATTTGTGCTTGCAAACATGATTGGAAACAAATCAAAACATAACGTGTTTTGAAGCGAGAGAATGAACACTTCTCGGGTATTTCTTTCAAATCTTCTGTATCGACTCGTACAACGTTTAATCCTCGAACGGATTTACATCTCGAAACATCTATATACGCGTCCTCACCACCTACATATCACCCGCTACACTCATCGAAATTACCTGCGTTCTCGCCGCACTCGGCGTTTTCAGTGTTGGTCTTGAGCACGTGGAACAAGAAGTCGATGTATCTAGCGGCGAGCTTGAGCGTTTGGATCTTGCTGAGCTTGTCACTCGGTAGAGTCGGTATAATCTTCCTAAGCGCGGAGAACGCCTCATTCAAGCTTTGCGTCCGCTGACGTTCACGGACATTCGCCATCGCCCTTTGATTCTGAATCTCCTGGTCGTTCTTGCGACGCACCTTCGTCCGCGTCGTCGAGGCTGTCGTGGCCTCGCTGTCGGACTCGTTGCTGTTGCAACAACCGTTGCTGCTGCTGCTGCTGCTGTTATTGTTGCCGCTATGCCGCCTCTTCCTCCTGACAGCCGTTCTGATGCCACCCTCTCTGTCCCCGTAGCCCTTCGTCGTCGATGACGATGGCTCGGTCACATGGCCGAGCTCTGCGGCCTGTTCACAGCCGTATCTCGCGACATGATCGACCATCCCTTCCTCGATCGCGTCCGATTTGTACTCCGTAACGTCCACATGATGATAAGATCCCGCCTGACCCTGTACCGATTGAACTGAACTGGGGGCACCCATCTCGTCAGCGCCACTGGGTGAGTACACGCTCTGCGAAGACGGTGTCAGGCACAAACTCTGTTGCTCGTGGTCCCTACTGTAATCCGACAGAAACTCGGACGAGTTGTCCGTTGAGTGGAGCGGCCGGTCAAACTCCAGCTGAAAGTCTCGCACGATTTTACTATCCTGGAGATGATGAGGATGATGATGATGATGATATCGCGATTCGTCCGGATTCTTGAACATCATATGAGACAATTCGGTGTATTCTACTGCGACCTGGTTATGCTGATGATGATAACCGGACGATAGAGCATGATGTTGATGCTGTTGCTGTTGCTGATGATCCGGTGGACCACTCAAGTCCATCAGATGCGACACGGGTGGCGTAAAACGACCGTATCGCGTCACCGAGGAATTGCCGTTGGGATTGCCGTCGCCGCCGCGTGGCACCGTGCCGATGACACAGGTGCCGTCGTTGCCACCCTGGATCCCATTGCTGTGCAAAATATAGTAACCCGGCTGTGCTGTCACGCACTGGGATGCCGGCGTCGGCACCGGCGGCGGTTGCGGTACCGTCGCCGCACCGCGCATACCTCCGTTCGTTTTATCAACACATTGGACACCGTTGAAGGTCCGCGCGCGAACTGAAGACACGAGATGTTGGTAATTCCCAGTCTGCTGCCAGGTACGAAGCGCGGAGCCACCGCGATTGTTGACACCCATCCACTGTTCAGTAAACGCCAATACGCGCGAGCCACGTATCAGCGCGAGGCATGTGTTGATATCGCGAATGATCCGCACGATCGATCGCTTGATTTGTCGATTCAATCAGGCAGCCCGCGCGCGCGAATAGGAATCACGCGAACAAAATCTCCGATCGCGCGAGAATCGACCAAGTTCGACGAAGAAGAAAATCCCCCCGAAGACGTACGATCCTCGTATGCGTTTGTCGCTTAGTCACGTCGCACAGCAACGTCTTTCTCCCCACTTTCTTTCTTTCTTTCTCTCTCTCTCTCTTTCTCTCTCTCTCTCTCTCTTTTTCTCTTTCTCGCTCACATCTTTGAATGTTACTAACAGTCTGAAGAAGAGAGCCTCCAGTGCGATCGCTCATCGTGTCACGCCGAAGGAACGCCTTCAGCGACGAGTATGACTGGTCCCCGACTATCACTTTGTCTCCACCCACGGAGAAGAGGAGGACGAAGTCGAGAAAATAGATAGGTCAGATTGTGGAGGAAGGGATACCAGAAAATGAAACGGAAGACTTCCATGCGCATGTGAGATCCGCATAAGAACGAGATTGATGAGTTGCAATTTTGGAAAAACGTTATGTGTATTTTTCTAGGAATGCAAATGAAATACATAGAAAAAAATAAGATAGAAAAGTTTATGTAAAAAACGCAAAATGATATACGTAATAAACAAATGAGAAAACAAAGGAAAAAAAGAATGAAGAAAAATGCGATCACTTAGATGAACAAATACGGATTGCAATGTCAATTTAAAAATTAGTTAGATACCAGAAAAATATAAGTAGTAAGCAAGCATTTTCGAGAAAATAGATTAGATTGAGAAAATAGATTAGATTGTGGAGGAAGGGATACGAGAAAATGAAATGAACGACTTCCATGCGCGTATGAGATCCGCATAAGAAAGAACGAGGCTGATGAGTAGCAATTTAGGGAAACGTATGCATGTATTGATCTAGGAATGCAAATGAGATACATAAAGAAAATATGAAAAGTTTATGTAAAAAACGCGAAATGATATACGTAATAAACAAATGAGAAAACAAAGGAAAAAAAGAATGAAGAAAAATGCGATCACTTAGATGAACAAATACGGATTGCAATGTCATTTAAAAATTAGTTAGATACCAGAAAAATATAAGCAGTAAGCAAGCATTTTCGAGACAATAGATAGGTCAGACTGTGGAGAAAGGGATACGAGAAAATGAAACGAACGGCTTCTATGGCGTGTGAGATTCGCATAAGAAGGAACGAGGCTGATGAATAGCAATTTTGGGAAAACGTATACATGTATTTTTCTAGGAACGCAAATAAGATACATAAAAAAAATATGATAGAAAAGTTTATGTAAAAAAATAAAGCAGTAAACAGACATTTTTATTTGCTTATTGCCTTACGTTCTCGACTGTAATTGACCAATTGGTTTACTGACGGAAGCACAATCTTGCACAATGCATAAAATTAACCAAAGTCCTCCATTTCCTTCCTTCACATTAAATAAAAAAAACTCTAATTAGTCGATTTTCCTAAGTCTTATGCATTATGTATTATGTAAGAATCTATACTCCTTTACTATTTAGCTTTTTATACACTGAAAAAAATATTACCAAATCTTAAATACATATTTCTTTAAATAATACTAAGTAAATATTTACTTACAGTAAACAATAAATATAACAAATAAATTACAAAGTTTGATAAAATTACTTCTTATCATTTTTTCATTCTCTACAATCGCAGCGTTTATTTGCACATATTTATCACAAATGATATACTGATAAATATTATTAAATAAATGCATACAAGTAAATGTTTTAATTGCAAACGGCCAATTCATTATGACGTAATCGTACTATAGTCGTTTTAGGATTGATTATAAAGGCCAAAAAAACTATAAAATAGATATATTTTAGAAAAAAAAAAATATATTTTCTAAAAATATATTTAATATTACATATTATATATACATGTATTTATACAAGATATTTGAGATTATATACAGGGTGTACTGAAATAATGCCTATTAATAATGCTATTCCTAATAAAGGCTGAGTCGAAAAGTTCTCTGTTATTTTACAATTTTTGCAATGCTTTTTTGGTTATCCAATGAGCAAAATATCTAAAATCAATGTATAAGATAACTTTAAAATATCTTTAAAGCTTATTCTACAATGTGCTCTTTGTTTCCTGTTTCTTGTTTTTTTTTCCTTTATAATCGTTTTATCGGCAATTGTGTTTCTTGCTATGTATTTCTTATTTCTTTCGAAGTTCGTTAATTTTTATCTCGGGCAACATAAAATAAGATACCAGATAAGAAGCAAAAAAATGAGATGTAAAAAATAGCATGAAGCAAAAAACGGGAACAAAAAGCACATTGTAGAATAGACTTAAGAGACATTTTAAAAATATTTCACAAGGATCACTAAAAAATATCGTAAAATTACATCGATTTTATCCATTTATTCAACAATCTTTAGAAATTAATATCTCGTTAACTATTGCAAAAATTACAAAATGGTAGAGAACTTTTCGACTTAGTTTTTTATTAGAAATAGCACTGTATGATTAGAGGATTATTTCAGATATTCTGAATATATATATATATATATATGTATATGTGTGTGTATAAGATATTTGAAGGATTTAATATAAGATATCATTGAATAGCGAATATATTTACCTAAAAATAATAATAATAAATAATAATAAATAAATTATATAAAAGTAATATATTTCGTCGGCTAAAAATAATCGCGGAACGCAATGTTACATCGGGGATGTGATGTATCGACATTTTTCAAACCCTTGCAACTCGGAAGCCGGAGCGAGGATGAAAAATCAGCGATCAGAGTTACGACGCAGCCAAAAATAGGTAGAACCCTCGCAGCCTAAAAAGTACATTCCTGACTAAGGAAGCAGAGAGCGAAGCGGGCAAAAGAAGTCGAGAGTAGAACGGCTTTTTTAAAAATATAATATTTCCTCCGACGCAGTCAAAGATGCGAATCGCGAGAACTCACTCGAGAGAGACGTTTCCTTGCTTCGGCAGAATTTTTCTTGTTCTATATTTATAGTCAACTTGAGAATTCATTTTAACTAGGTTCAATCTTTTATTTCAAAAACGCTTCTCAAATCATAATTAAACAAATTTACAACAAATAGGAAATGAAGACTAAACGACCAAGCTGAATTTTTAATGCTTAAGTAATTCGATGTGAACCTGACCTGAATATTTATGTATATCCAATCCTGCAAACTACGTGCCGAATTTAATTTTCAGTCTTAAAACGTAACAATTTCTAACTAGGAGTAGTAATGTCACAAATTAAATTGACAATCAATTTAATAGTATAATGCTCACAAACACACTTCCGAAACCAGAAAGATCTTAATAATCTGATTCTGATAAACATTTTAAAACCTGTAAATAATTACTTATTACGAAAAATATTACCTCAGTATATGATTGAATAAATCCAATTTAAATATTCAAACTTTGGTTCTAACTTGATTCGTCTGAAATAAGGATTAATCGCGGATCGATCTATGAATACGGATCTCTAAATCCACTGTGAACCAGTTATAGAGCTTAGACTAACGTTCTTTTCACTGGCTGAATTGGTATCGATGGCTTCGCGATATAAATTAATGCGGCTCACTTATTCGGAAGCGCGAGTGATAGATAGCCGCGTTGGATGCGCCGCGACGTGTTTGTTGTGACGGACGAAAGCTCTTTAGAGGATGTCTATATAAATTCCGACGTTTCTCTAACTTTCTTGTGAACCTCCGCCTTGCTTCCTCTCGCCACGTCCGTGATTTAGCATTTCGTTCGACGTCGCGCCACGCCTAAGGAATATTTAGTCGCGAGGGAGGCTTCGAGGGAGAATCGGGGTCACGTCTTTGTTTGCCAGTCTTTGGTCTCGATCGATTTGGTCGATTGAAATCCATTTTAAGTGAAACCAAAGTTTAAAATATCTTAATTGTGAATGTATAATTATATTATCGTATGTACATAATTTACGATCAATCCTTAAATACCTTTATGGCATACTCGGCTTTTCGTTTTCAATGCTTTTGCAAGCACAATTTAAATTTATATGTTATTTCTATAAAAATTAAAAAAGGTATATATATCTAATCCAATTTAAACTCATAACCTTTTTCTAATTTAAGCTCATAAACTTTTATAAAAATAACATATAATAACAAAAATTTTTTTAATAGAAATATTAAATATTAAAGAACGTAACTATATATAAGCAAGCAAATTATGTTGTTCCAGTAGTGAGGCGTTTAAGGATTGTAAATTTTTATTTTTGCACATGTAGGAATTATTAAATATAAAAGATTATGAATTTTGTCCTGAATTTTATTTCAAACAGCAAAAGAAATCACGTAAATAAAAAAATATTTGTAATTTAAATATTTTCGCTTATCCAATTCTGAGAAATTAATTCTTATTCCTTTTATGTGATTATTTACAACGCGCTTAAAAGATGGTAGCGAAAACAAAGTTTTGACAGTCAGTAGATTTTGGCGAGCCGGCCGATTTGTTTCCCCGAACTAATGGCGAGCTTTGAACGACTCAATCGTCGGTATCGTGACGGTATTAGCGGATGAATATTCGTCGCTCGTCGGATCGCGCTTCTAGGAATCGTAATACAACCGACGGAAAGCCGTAAGCTGCCATTTTGGCGACGATCCAACCACGAATCGGATCGCCAATGGACAGGTCGATAAATAACACGGCCAAATACCAAAATAATACCCGGCGATCAAAAGCAAAAATTTCGGAGGCTTTCCGACGAGAGAGAATATATTTTCTGTAATCTTTCTCATTTGTTCTTCCTATCTATATATTAGTCCAGGAACAACATAATTTGCTTGTTTATATCGTTACGTTCTTTAACGTGATGTTTCTATTAAAAAAATTTTTTTTCCAATATATTATTTCTGTAAAATAAAATTATGAGCAAATTGGGTTAAGTATATCAAAATTGATCCAAAATGTCAACTAAATAAATTTTCATAAAACTTTCATTAAACGTTTTACTGAATCATAGAATCATTCGTGAATCATACTTCCACTTATGTAATCGTATCGTTCTTGTAATCTCTACATAAAATCCTTTCCAGTATTATATGATTCTATAATCCAGTAGTACGTATTTTCTGTTTAATAAAAGTTTCATGAAAATTTATTTAGTTAACCACTTTGAACTAATTTTGGTATAAAAACTTTTAAATTTCTTTAATTACTCAGCATCGCGTCACCTTTAACACGATTTTTATCATCTCTGATGGTCTCTTGATTGCTCGTCGAACATATCTAATGTGTCTATTTCTATACAGATTAACTTTAATTTTGACTTAATTGACTTTTTATCTTTTTTTAGTTCTAACAATTAGAACTAAAAAGTTCTAACAATTAGAACTAAACTTTATTCTTGTAGAAGAATAAAGAGAACCGAGATTAAAATTAATCTACATTGATAGAAATAAACATAAGCAGAAAAGTCATCAAAACGATTATTAAACTTGACGATTCATTCAAGGTTCTTTTGACGTTATCACGACCTGTTCGCTTAAATGTGCAGAGAAATCCCCTGACCTTCGTCGATCTTCTTCGCGGTCGCGTTCCATGCGCACGTGCGTGCGATACTGCTCCGGACACGCACCGTTTGACGATATTAACGTGGTCTTAATTGCGCGTGCCGACGCGCAACTTTAAACGCGCAACTTTAACTTAACGGCGCGTCTGTGTACACCCTCGTTCAATGTTGCAGGTTCAAACGTCCCTGTCGGCACTTTCTTTCGTACTGGAATATTTAAAAACAAAAGGTCTGTTTTTTTCTTCTTGCACTAAACTGTTCTAGAACTTTCTTTCTTTTGCCAATCAATGTATATAAAACATATTACTATTTCACTTTAAGTTCCAAACTGCAATGTGTACACTAATTGAACTACGAACAATAATAAGGTGCTACCACGACGAATGCTTTATCGGTACAAATACAATGATACAAATACAGCCCTTTAAAGCGGTACTCGTAGATATGCTTTATTAACTGATGTGATCCCACTGGAAGATTCCTCGGTCATCCACCGAAGCGGCCCACGATTCGGCCTTGAGAATTTCACCTCTTTCGACCAAATGGTTCCCTGTAACTCGTGTCATACGTCTCACATATGGGAGAACACGTGGTTCACTTGCACGTATTCGTGATTCATAAATTTAGATTTACCAGCCGAGAGCCGCAAACACGTGGAGCATCTTACACTGACTACCGCTCAGAATTATCACCTGCTAATGGCAAGGTGATGATCAATATTGGTGAATGAACATTCGCGGAAGCATACGTGCTAATAGTAATATCGTTTAAAAACAAAGTCCTCGTTCTTAATAACTTACTAGACTTTTCGGAGAAATATTTCATTATCGGCGACGAAGGCATATAAATGAGGGCGGAAATAAAATTCTTGTCGTTCGTAATTTAATGCATTAAGTAGCGGTAGATTAAAGAAAGTAATAATGAAGAAATGAAGAAAAATAATTATTATTTAATTACAGTTTTTTAAGATTAATTTGGGGAATTTTGGGGGGGATTATTACATTTCAGATTAATTGCGTTAATGTCGACAACCATATCGACACGTGATTATTATTTCTGAAATTAATTTATTCGTTTGAATAATATATATATTAGTTCAACATCTTAATACTTAGACCGTAGTGGCGCTTCGGATTGTAATGTTAATTAAAAATAATTATATTTTACAGATAGAAGCCACTTGCAATTTGTCAAAGCAGCAAAAAACTTTTGAATTTTTTCAGCTTAATGGCACTTCAAAGAATATCGACTTTTCAATTCGAATATAACTTTTAACAATATTCTCATAAATCATTCCAAGTAAATTCTAAAAACTGTGTCTCTAACAATAATAAAATAGACAATGAAATATCTCGTTCCAATATCGTTCCAATGTTCAAAGGTTATTTTCTTTCAAAAGTTATTTTGTAAGAATATATATTAGATACATATGCTCAACATATGTTTCTAAACTATTGACTCGATCGCAAAGATTTCTTCCTGCTCTAACTCGTAAAGAAAAATTTGTAACGTACACCTTTCTAACTCCTATTATAATTTAGACACACTTATATCATCTTATGCTATCTTGAAAATATGTATATATCAATAACATGTTTATATTAATATTTGCGATATTAATATTAATAATTATGACAATTATTTCAAAGAATTTAGAGAGGAAGAAGCTAAAAAAATAATTGCGCGTAATAAAATAAGATATTTTCATGAATGAAATGGATCGGCCGCAATATTTCCCGTTCAAAGATAGCAATTCGGAAAGAAATAGATATCCGCTGCAGCCATTGCACCGGCAGGTGAAAGGGTGTGGATTCTCCAATAGCAACAGATGTTATTGGAACAGTTGTCCAATCATAATGACTTTCTCAAATAGTATTCCTCCCCTTTTCTCACCTGTATTCTTTGCATATATTCTTTTCATATTATTTTTTACATATAGAAACGGTGCTGCCGCTATCGTTGCGAGATTAATATTGCCTTCAAGTTATAACGCAAGTATTTTCTTAAGCTTGTAAGTAAAGTTTTTGCAAAAGTGACATTCTCATACGGTTTTTATTAATTCTGCTAATTATCTGAAGAACGTAAAATCGCATAAAATAATTTTTTTCTCGTATTTACACTGAAAATGAAAATATATGTAATCAAACAAAGAAGGAAAAAGGGAGAAATTAAATATTTTGAGATCTTTTTTTTTTTAAATTTAACAGTTTCGTATTTACCTACTTATTGAAAGAAAACACATTTAATAGCTGTGTTCAGTAGAAAAAGAAGCTTTACAACTTCATTGTGAAATTCTTTAATATGATTAATTTTGCTTTTAGTTCCTTAGGATTTAAACATATAAACGATTAAATTAAAGAATCTTGCGAATCGCAAATCGATTTTCCTGCTGCTTTTCCTGCTAAGAATGCAGTTATTGATAATTAATTTAATTTGATAAAAATTAATTATCAATGATGCTGCGTTCTCAGCAGAAAAAGCAGCTTCACAACTTCGCAAAATTCTTTAATGTGGTCATGAGATGCTACCTGTTTAACTGAAGTATTTTTCTAGATAATCTTTGCATCTGGTAAACATATGTCGAACATGTGCTTTTTCGGTCCTTTTTGTTTAAAGAATATCTTTTGTTCTATTTTGTCTATTCTTTCGTGACATCCAAATCTACTGTACATATATTTATAATTATCACGCTTGACTGCGTTCGAATATATGACTCAAGTGCGCAACAAACGAGAATGGATTAAAATGGAAATTTTTTTTCTATCCGAATGCGTATTTTAAATAGCAAATACTTTTTTTTTTTGTTCAATTGGATTGAAAAACTGCATTCCCTATTCACAAAATTTTGAATTGAACAGTATTCACAATTGTGTTTGTGTGCACAGGAAAAGCTAATATTATTTTTAGATTGAAAGGCATAGAGATATGCTCCATGCAATTCCCATAAATGAATAAAAATGCAGAGAATTGAAAAGCATTCATTTTAACATTTGTGAATCAATATTTCTGAAAATCTGAATCCATTTCAATTCACTTCAATTCATTCTCGTTTGCTGAGTGTATCATTTTATCCTTAGGCCAGGAGGTCGATTCTGTATCTTCAACAAGGTGAAAATTACAAAAGTAAGCAAATTTACTAGGTGTTGACAATGAAATAATCAGTATTCTAATAAATTCGCTCAATATCGCTTTTATAATTTTCACTTCGAGATACGAATCGATCCCCTGTTCTTTTTGATTGAACTTTTGCACCAGTTCATCTTTTTTTCTTTTCTCTCTAGGAGGAAAGAAGAGGATCTTTTACATCAGGTAAAAAAGGACAGAGAGCAAGATTCACATCAGACAGAATCTAGGGAGAGGATTCATTAATTCATTAATTAATAAATTCACTTGGAAGCCATCATTTGTAGTGCACCGTTGAAGTGAGTAGGAGATATGAAGTCTATTCTATTTAGCTGAACTTTTGCACCAGTTTATCTCTAGAAAAAAAGAAGAGGAAGAAAGATGAACTGGTGCAAAAGTTCAACCAAAAAGAACAGACTCATGGTAGGAGCGTGATGAAATATACACTGCATGGCGCTGCACACACTAATATTGTATGCATCAGTATTGTGTGTATATCATACATATATATATATACGTATACACACATGCACATTGTGGAAGTGTATTATAAATGCACTGTTTAAGGAAACATTCCCCGCTCCACTTTCCCTTTCTCTCTACACCTTACTCCCTTCTCCCTCTCCCCCTCCATTCTTTCTTCGTCAAAAAGAGAAAACTACATCCATTGTCGATTCTTTTCTACCTAGTTTCAGTTTTAAACCTCACGCTCGGTTTATTCTTATTACGTGTGTCTTATTCTAATTACGTCTAAGTGTTAAACAACGATAAGACGATATACGGAGTGAGCACCCTGGTGAGTTTCCAAACGCAGCCCTTTAAGTAACCTGCAAAAAATAATTCAATTTATTCTTTTGTCTTATGAATAGGTCCCAGTTAGAAATGATAATAGAATCGACATCGAATCAATGTCGATTCGACGTCGAAAGCATCAAATCGACATCGATCGACGTCGATTTGATGTCAATTCCATTATCATTTCTGACTGGGGTTGCAGTATTCAAACGTGACAAATTTTTTTTTTTTTAGGTTGTTAGTATACATCAATAAAATTCATTAATTTTTTTATTGAAAAGTTAATAATGCTATAAATAATTACATCAAAGTTACATATTTTTTTAAATCACAGATATTATTCTGTTATTTATATATTTGTTATTTATATATTTATTGCTTCTTAATTATTACGTATAATTCTGTTAAATAATTATTAATTATTAAATAATTAAATAATTATATAATTAAATTATTAAATAATTAAATAATTATATAATTTACAATACAATAAAATAAATTATATTAGTTACGTTTGATTTTTGTTTTGCATCTTAAAGAACTTTGTTTCTAATTAATAACTAGTTGAATTTCCTTGCTAAAACGAAATTTGTTTATCTACAGACAAAGTAAAACAAAGAATGTCTCTAGAGAAAAATTTTAGAATATAAATAATAACAATTTTAGAATATAGATAATAAGAATCTTTTCTTATCATTGTGCATTATCTTTGTGTTATAATATAGCTTCTATTCATAAAATATTTTATCCACGATAGCAAGTGTTTTAAATTTAACTTTGACATTTCGATGTATTCCATCTTTCACTAAACTTTTTATTTTTTTCTTGATATCTTACTTCCTTACAAAGCACAAGAACGGTTGTTATCATGTTTGTGATTATTATATATACGAGATGTATTCCCAGAAAGAGATATTTATCAAACTTCTAATAATCTTTTCCGTTTTTCTAACTTATTTTTGAAATTAAGATCTAAAAAAATCTATAAGGTAATGCAAGTATACCTTTTGACTAATAACTCTCATTAAAAAATTTATTCAATATTATTATTAAACATATAATGATATCTGATACATGAGTTCCTTGACTTCTTTTCTTTCTCTATATAACACAACAGTTGCGATAATTAATTGTTAAGTATAATTAACATCTTTATTATATTGTCAAATAAATTGTTAAAAATAATTATTATACGAGAGACATATTAATTTAAAACAGATTGCATTTATGTATATCATGTGCAATAGATATGTAATAGTATAAAAGGGTAAATGTAATTATTATAATTCTTTTTCCAATTACATAAGTATATTATATCATGTTAGGTATTTTTTCAATGCTAAAATTTAAGTCGGACGAAGAGCGGCGAAGCCGCTGCAATGTTAATCTAAATATTTGCTGCAAATAGTAAGCGCATAATTAAGATAAATTTAAAAGCGAAGATCTACGTCATCGAAAATTACAGCATGATTGCATTATTACAAAAGAGCTTATTCCGGTCTTTTCATGGATTCGATGAATTTTACGACTTCGGAGTATCGCGCGATATTATACGGCTGCCCCGAATATCGCCGAATAATCGGAGCGATATTTATGTCGCAGGCGACGAGGGTGGTCTCTTTTCTCTTAAACCGCGTGTTCGACTCGATAAACGTGTACGAAAACGATGATGACGGTGACAAGAAATGGTTGACACTGCGATGATGAAGGAAGCCGATAGAAAAAGGTAAACTTCGAGAGCCGAACGAATTCTGTCGATTTTTCCGCATTTCACTCAAATATTATCCAAAATTAATGTTAACATTAATATTTACATACATAGAACTTATTCGAAAAATTTTTATACAGCTGACTATTTTGATCCGAATGTAATAATATATTAAATTACGTTATATTTGCATTATTTTGTATTAGTTCCTTTTGCGGCATATTACGATACTTGAAAAAAATTCTTACGTGCATTTATTTATTCAATTTAATAAAATCTCTCTCTCTCTCTCTCCCCCCTCCTTCTCTCTCTCTCCCTCTCTCTTCCTTCTTCCCTCCCTCCCCTCCTCTCTAGTCAGTCTGTGCATAGACGATCATATCTCACATTACTACAACTTACTGGATTGATTGAATGCAGATGACAGAGAAAGTTACAATTTGGCTGTTTTTTGTATTATATTCTCAATTCCGGGACTCCTCTCTACCTGACAAATTAAATTTCTGTCCGAAACCTCGAGCTACTTCTCGTGCCTCTCCTCTTAATCTTATTATTCCTACCTGCAGAACATCTTCGTATCAGCAATCCTTTGTTCATGCTGCTTCCACGACATGGAACTCTCTTCCTAGGATCAGAGAATCGAAGTGCCTCTCCTCTTTCAGGCAAGCCCTCTTCTGTCTCATCTATAGCGTCGTGGAGGACGTTAGAGCATCAACTTAATTCACGTTCATTACTGCCTTGATTGCGTTTTCTCTTTGCATTTTTCATCTTCATTAGAAATTTTCTATTTTATTTTATTTTTTTTCTTTTTTATACATTTCTGGAATTTACTTTTCACTATTCAATCTTTATTTATCTTTTTTATTTCATTATTGTTTATTTTTATTTTTATTTTCTTATATGTATCATGTTCATTTTTATCTCTACTATTGCAATATCATAATTCATTTCAACGATTGCTCACTTCATCTTCTTGATGTTGTCATAGTTATTTCATTTTTATTAGTATTTTTGTATTTTTGTACTTTTTCTTTTTTTTTTTCTTTTTTATTTTATTTTTCTTTGTATGTTAAAGTTATAATGTCTTATTATTAATAATCTTATTATTACACTTGTAGTTTCTTTACGCACAGTTCTTAGAAGGTTCGCCCTAGAACTGTAATAAACGCTCAATCAATCAATCAATTTCTCTCTCTCTCTCTCCCTCTCTCTTCATTCTTATAATTTGATATTAAATTTTAATTAGATGACTGTCGGCATCAATTTATCTTTTCATGTAAAAATACGAGTTCATTCATAAAAAGTCCTCTGTTTTTAAAATCTTAAAAAGATGAATCCTAAAGTTTAAGCCTTTCTTATTCCATGTTGGAAGATTAGCAACGTTTAGATTCCGCTGTCGTCCTACCGCCAATGTCACACGACGTGTGCAGGGTGTATGCTTTGTTTTTGTCGTATCAAATAAAATCCGGACGGACATGTGTTCGCCAGACGTCTCCTGAAGGTGCATGGGAATTGAAAATTACGCATTTCATTAGAGCCTACTCTACAAGGAGTATAAAAGATTTCTATTATAGAGTTGTACCCTGCCGAAATCATAGATAATTAACACGGTGGAAATGATTGTCTAAAGAACTAATCGATTGAATTTTCTACGAATAATACCAACGTAAAATTAACTAATATCTTAAACGCTATAATTAAAAAATTGTAAAATTGTAAAATATCATTTAGTTTAAATATAGAGAATGAATTTGCATCCAATTTTCTATTCTCTTTTTCTCATTTTTTATAGCGAATTTCTTATTACACGCAAGAAAGACATAGCGAGGTCTTACAGAAAGAAAATCTCAGTTGAATTTATTCAACAAAACGAAGATGAAATTAAGGGTGCTTTCCAGCAAAAGATACAGTAGATAATACAAAGTGAAATACAGCGAATCATTACATCCTTGTTTGCTAAACGAATATGATATGATCACTGTGTCACACTGTATCGCTTGCTGGAAAGCATCACAAATTTATCTGATGTAGATTTTTTAAAAGAAACTGACAATTGTAATCTTTAAGAAAATGGTATAAACTTCTGTTTGCTAAATAGACTGATTATCTTAATAGTTCATTGTCTTATTTAATGACATTTATATTAATATTTCAGAACATAATTTCTTAAACAAATATTTGCAAATATTTTTATGTGGAAACAGAGAGGTTGACTTCATTTTTTGCGTTTCATTTCATTTACGACTTAGGCTAATTCTACAATGTGCTTTTTGTTTTCTGTTTCTTGCTGTTTGTCTCTTGTCTTATTGACCAAAAAGGCAAGAGACAAACAGAGACAAACAGCAAGAAATAGGAAATAAAGAGCACATGTAGAATTAGCCTTAATGTTTAAATTTTACTTTTTCCTTTCAATCTGTCTGTGGTTACTTTAAATCACATAAATTTTTCGAACATAATCTCACAAATCATAGAAACTTTGAAATATTCAAGCCGCTTTAGGAAAAAAATGTTTAAAAAATATTGAAATTAAAAACCCAATGAATTACATGGAAAATACAAATTTCATAGAAAGTATAAGAACATGTGAAAGATAATATTTACAATCCGTTGCCTTTCTTTGTTTTCTTTCCTAATTTTCCCTTGTTGATTTAGCTTGGAAATACGTGATCTGCTTAAAAGAATGAAATAACAACAGAAGTTTTGAAGTACAATAATAAAATCATAATAAGATTACGGATATACATATGTCATTTCTCAAATCTAAATTTTCATAAGTGTTTTTTGTTTTCGAAATATAGTTCGGCTTTTTGAAAATTTAAATTAAGAAGAAATATTTAGCAGAAATAACTAGGGGACAGATCAAAACAGATCAAGACCGTAGATCTGTTTGCTAAACATTTAAATATAAACACGTGATTACTTTCTTTGAGAAAAATACCACAAATGAACATTGTGAAAAATTATACAATTGACATAACAAATATATCAATATGGAATATTCAGAGTATTTCAGAATAAACATTTTAATTATATAAAAAAATAAATACGTTTTTCGAATGAATCAGGAAAATTCTGTACGACTTGCAGTCGCCATTTATCGCGTCAGTTTATATTACTATAAAAACGATAATGGATATTCACCAGGACAAGGAGAGGGAATTTAGAAACTCATGCGGATGGGACCTCCAGCTGAGGAAGTCTGGAAGGGCCCACGAGGCTGCCCGTGAGGCCCTTTTTTGTCGACAGTTGACGATCGTAAGCATTGCGGCCCACCTCCTGACCAGTGACGTATAGTATATCTTGTACTCCCTTGAAGACACGTTAATTCAAGTGTTCTAAGCTTCCCGCATCTCGGACACGAACAAAAATGGCGGCGAGATCGCGCGCATCCTGCAGGACCTTTTTTGTCCGCCCTGCGCCCTAACAGATCGAAGATGTCGGCTCTTAATGGACGTTACGGCTCTGTGTGTGGCGAACCCTTTTTTTATAACGGTTTAGCCCTTTGCTCTCAGTTCGCCTCTCTCCGCCCGCGATTTATATGATGCAAGAAATAAATAGTTTTGAATCTTGTATATAAACTATAAAAACGAAAAAATTCTTAATTATTCATTAACTTAAGTCAAATTCTGGTATATGATCTAAATTGAAAAATTCGTAGACAAATTCTATCGTGGTTATCCTCAACGGTACAAAACTTGCTGCAATTTGCAGAAGATTTTGTGCTGTCAATGGAACGAGAAAGAACAAGAAAAAAAAAACTAAAATAGAAACTAAACATTTTGCGATGTTTCACAAAATGGTATCTTTTATGTCCGGCCAGTTGTGAGAACCATCGTGATTAAGTATCAAGGGAAATGACGTCGTACCATATAAGCGCGTAAATATATCGTCTCTTGTGTGTTGAGATAAAGCTGGAATCGGATTCGCCAGTCGTTGTCGTCCCTTCGAACACGATCTCGATGCTCATAAATCACGGCGCGGATACCATCGCAAAGATTCGCCAACTGTTGTTCAGAACCAAACAAGCTCCGCCTTGAAGAAGTAGGTTAGCGGCAGGACAAAGCTAGTAATGACGTATCGGAGTACGTTTTTTTTTTGAATAACCTCACTCCGTCGGATTTTCGGACCTTCGTAGGTCGGAGGTCAGATTGTCCGGCGGCAAATGATCCTGGTTCCCGGAATCTGAGGAGGATTGCCAGCGGGACACGCGACACTTTTCTACATACCAAGGAAGCGTGCTCTATAGTTTTCCTTGTTGCTACTGGAACCCTGTAAGCCCATAGCAGAGACACTAAAGCCCCTCTTGACGAAAGATTCATTATTGCTTTTTCAGGATGTTCCTTTAGCTGTATACGAACGATTGATCGTATTAAAGTAACCTTTCTTCTCTCTCCGTATAAGCATTATGTACAAGAAAACGACATTGAAATCCGTATTGTTCATCTAAAAGTGATCGCATTTTTCTTCATTCTCTTTTTCTTTTGTTTTCTCATTTGTTTATTACGTATCATTTCGCGTTTTTTACATAAACTTTTCTATCATATTTTTTTTTATGTATCTCATTTGCATTCCTAGAACAATACATGTATACGTTTCCCCAAAATTGCTACGCATGAGCCTCGTTCCTTCTTAAGCGGATCTCATACGCGTATGAAAGCCGTTCGTTTCATTTTCTCGTATCCCTTCCTCCACAGTCTGATCTATTTTCTCGAAAATATTATTATTATTATGTGAACGAAAAGTGCTCAAGTAGAACAATAAGTCACGATAAAATGAGTCGTTCTTAATTAAAAAATGACTACAAAAACTTATTTTTCAATCAGTATCAACTCATTTTATCGTGTCTTATTGTTCTGTTTAAGTTGAACAAATTGAAAAATAATAATAATTGTTTAAAGTCGAAGATCATAAATCTTGATATAATGCATAAAGCATAAAAAATTGATCGATCAAAATTTTTCTTTTCAATGAAATAGAAAATTCTGGTCAACTCTCTTATATTTTATGATTCCGCTATTTTTGGTACCGCCTCCTTTTTATTCCATAAGTGCATTTACCTATCAAACTGTCTACCTGTGTCTACCTGTGAGGTGCACCTCTAAAGATGATCATCTAATCGTTTCACCTTTAATTATGGTACAAGTCATCTTCAGCCATAACTTCAGCCTTTAGTTCTTTACGATAGCTTTTTTTTCATTTATTTAAAATATATAAAAATTTGCGTCATTTTATATAATCTAAACAACAGATATTTTAATAGATATAATTAAAAATTGTTGAAATATGTTTGAAAAAAAGAAATTAAATAATATTTAAGAAAAGATTTAAACATATATATTAAAATTATATATACGTTTATTGTATGATTTATCATAGAGAGAAAATATCTTTAAGGAAATATATTACAAAAAATATATTTTTAAATATATTATATAGGAATATACATATATAAATATATAAATATATAATACATATAATATGTAAATATATGATATACATAAATATATACATATATAAATATATTTTTATTAATAAAAATATTTTCTTATTAATAGAAATTTATTTTATATAAATAGAAGTATTTCAACGAAACATTATCAGATTAAATTATTAGAAAATGATATATTTTACGAATGCATCCTTTCACGTAATATGTTGGCAAGCGAGAGAGCTACAGAGATTTACATATTTAGGAAAGGTGCTGAACGATCGTGAATTACGCGGTGCTGATCGGACCGTTCGGAGGCTGCCACGGCATCGTTTTACGGTATCTAGAACATCTGTAAGCAGGTGTCACCGACGAGACGCACCGCACTTGCACATTTGGTGCATGACGCTGGCTGGGTTACAGAGAGCTGGAGGATCACACGAAGAGGACAGGCGCTACCGGCTGCCGCGTCTCGTCGACACCGAAACAGCTGTTGGCCGTCGTCGTATGTCGGTCTAAGTGGCCTCATGCCCATTATAATTTGCGAGAATTTATAGGAACATGAAGTACAGCGACCTATGTGAGTTACGTTTTGCATTCTACTTTCGGACATACGGATTTATGCAAAATAAATATAATCATTATCATTGCGATGTTGAAATGCGTTTCAGAAGTCTTTGACCAATGTTATTAAGAAAAGGACTTTAGAAACGTATTTAACATCGTACGGTTATTAGATATAAATTTAATATTTTTTAGATTATTATTATATATACTGCATTAGCATTTTTTAATGTTAATGTTATTAATATATATATATATATATAAACTAATAAACAGTATATAATAACAATATATAAATAAATACGTTTTAAAAGAAAGAAATTAAATAATATATTTAAGAAAAGATTTAAACATATATATATATATATATATATATATATATATATATATATAATTATATATACGTTTATTGTATGATTTATCATAGAGAGAAAATATCTAAGGGAATATATTATAAAAAATATATATATATTAAATATATATTATATTATTAAATATATATATCATAAAAAATATTTTTTATAATAAGTTTTTTATTTTTATTTCAATTTTAATATATTTTTATTTTAATTTCTTGATATATTTCTTTTAATAATTCTTTTAATACATTTATTTATTTTGTGGTAAACATAATTTCAAGCTGAGTTTTCGCGTAGTAAATGCGTTGAGTTCTATCTTCCTATACTCCTTGCGACTTTGTTGCAACCGCGCTAAATGCACCGTAGCCACGGATGTGTAACGGAAGACTGTCGGATCTGTGGACGCTCTTTTCGGCTTCAAAATTTGGCACACAGTGGATTTTAGCTGTATTCGTTCCAGAAAAAAAGAGTCACCTTCGCCTGCTGGCGCCGGCGCGACAAAAAGCTCGTATAATCGAGCGTATTTCCCTGCATCCATCTCAGGATATTACGTTTCCTGCCAAAAAAGTGTCGAGCACCGTTGTGTTCGCCTAGTCGGCTGCAGCGACAACCAATGAACAATTTGTGAATGAAAATTCCTCTCGTGCACTTTGGCGATCTCGCGCTCCTGTCATTTCAATTTAAACCGAAGGATTATCTTAATTAAAAGCGTTTAGTTTCAAAATATCATATCACACATATAAATATGTATAAAGAATGTAAGTCAAGTATACATTAACAAAAATATCTGGTTGAGAATAAATCAGAAGATTCTGATTATTCAATTAGAATTCCGGTTATCACAACTAAAATTTTAAGTTCAACCAGAGAAAATTCTAATTCATGTATTTTTAATCTCTTAAGAGTTTCAATTAATTCATCCAGACATTTTTCTCAGTGTAGAATAAAGTAGGGCTTTTCGTTAATAATTTTTGTGTTCTTAAACTGCTCATATTGAGCACTTAAAGGTCATGCTCTCTCTCAAGAAACAATCATGTTTATGTAATACAATTGTAAATGTAAATGTCGCTATAATACGAAAAGATATTTGCCGCTGTAAATTTTACTAATTGATGTCAGTTTAAAATTGAAGTATACATACAATATACTTTATTCGCGGGACGTCCTGGGAATGTTTTCGGGATATCTTTAGGACGCTTCTTAAAGGTCAAAATTGCAGAAATAAATAGAATACAGAGTGTCTCAAAAGTAATGAGAATGATTCTGGAAAAAATATTTTTATTGAAACCAGACGAACGCGCGCGATTTTTTTTCTCAAACAATCGAGTACTTGAACGTAAAACGCATCAAATCTGACCTGAAAGGAAATCATTTTGAGACCACAACCGCTTGGACATTTTCGATGGTCTCAAAATGATTTCCTTTCAGATCAGATTTGATGCGTTTTACATTCAAGTACTCGCATCCGCCCAGAAATCCAACACACCTGGATCCTTCACTATGACAACACTTGTTGTCGTAGTGCCACACCATCTTAATGGTGAGTTTTTGGCTACGAAGAACATTCCAACACTTCCTCAACCACCCTACAGACTGGCTCAGACCCCGTGCGACTTCTTTTTATTCCCTCACATCAAATATGATCTGAAAGGAAACCATTTTGGAATCATCGAAAACGTCCAAGCGGCTATGACAAGGACCTTGAACAGTATCTTCGTTGAAGACTTCCAACGCTATTATAGAGAGTGGCAGCAACGTTGAACGCAGTATATAGACTTTCAAGGGGACTACTTTGAAAACTATTAAGTGTATTTAAATCTGATTTCAATAAAAGTATTAATATTAATTTTTTCCAGAATCATTCTCATTATTTTTGGGACAGACCTGTTATGTTTGGGACAGACTAACCTCACCTTTTTTTACAGAGCTCATTAAAAGAAATGAAAAGGGTCTTAATAAGTTTCAAAAAACGTTCTGAAGACGTTCAGATTTTATCCAACATTTGCAAACTCAAAAGATAAATAATTTTATCTTTTAAATGATCCTCGTCAATCGGTGAATAAAGTCATCGCTGTCATTAAAATAGATTGGAACATGGAAGCTGTAAATTCCACGGCTATCCGCGAGCCGCATCGACGCCCACAAAACCGATGGGATCGTAAAGAACCGCGACTTCTTTTTCCGTGGGATTTACTTTACGATACCGCGAAGGCCACTAATAGGCGCGCTCGATGAGTCCCGTCGACAGCGTCGATGCGCTCGGCGATGCCAAGGAAAGCTTACACACGTTTTCGTTAAGGAGAACAAAAAGGACACGAGCGAGAACTGCGAGGAATTGGCGCGGTCGACGGACTGGAACCATTTGCCGAATATAAGTTCGCGATCCGCGTTTGCCGCGTAATCATTAAGATAAGACGATAAATATATCTGCAAATAAAAAGAATATATACAGTAATTAAAGGAATGTATGTACAGTAAACAAGAATATATATACAGTATACAGTAATTATGTATAAATTTATAATTTTGAAAAATATGATTACAGACGGAGGGTTAAGACGTTAAAATATCAGATTTATATAAATTCTAGATTTATATAATTTCTAAATTTATACATAATTATATATAAGTTTGATACTTCATCGTTTTAATTTCCCGTCTGCAATCTCAGAGAAAGAGAATGAACTTTCATTTGTGCTAAAAAGACTCAGATTGCAGACGGAGAGTTAAATTTGAGGAATATTTGAGAAACGTCGAGAATGTCAATTCTTCATTAAATTATTTTTAGAAAATTGTAAAAATATAAAAACAATTATATGTAATGTGTAAAAAAAATTATTCTTAATACATTTAATATCTAGAGACGCCAAAACAATTAATAAAACGATATTCTCGAGTTCGAAAAAAAACGCGACTAGATTGAGTTACGTTTCGCGCAACCGCGGGATAAATCAGTCTTCGTCCCCTTCGTGCAGGACAATTTACGACGGATAATTTACGACACGTTGGAATATTCTGAAAAATTGTATGCCTCAGCCTTCTACCGGAAGTACGGTACGAGAACTGCAACGATGATGACGACGGCGGCGGTTCCTCGGTTCGTTTGGATAACCGAAGCGCCGCCCCTGTGCGACTGCGTATATCCATCATTTCCGTCGAAGAGAGACAAGGAAGAACAGGGGTAAAGAAGAAGATAAGGACCTCACTTTCACAAGGGATGAGCTCTGCGTCAGGATGCGCGAGAAAAGGGTCGAACGACCGTCGTAAGATCGTTAAAAGACCTCCGTTGCAGATTTTAAGTACAGAAAAAAAAAGTCACCCCTCATTTTTCGAGAGAGAGGAAAAACATATATCGACAGAAAAAAAGATTATTGCCAGTGTTGACTTGTGATTGGCCCGCCGAAAGGCTTGAGAGAGCCATCTAATATCGTGGATGACACCTTCTTATATGGATACCGAAAATGGTTCCCTCAAACGGTTGAGTCTCTTTCTTTCTTGCCCTCCTCATTTCTGTCGCACTTCGACGCAGATAAATCGAGCCTCTTGAAAAAACACCGCGCGAGTTGTTGCGAGCTGATATATGAACGCCCGATTCATTAAGCGTTGCCGATAAAGTATGTGTTAATGAAGAGAGAGAGAGAGAGAAAGAGAGAGAGAGAGAGACTTTTTCCACGTGAAGAATGTTTATTTCTGCATATGTTCATGTATTACGATAGGTATAGTTGAATATTCGATTCTATTAAACCTGCGCAATCAACAGCGAGTATCATATTTCGCTTAATTGAAAGATCACAACTTAATTAACATAATACTGTCTATATCATAATTATATCATTGAGATGTTCATTTATACCTTTCTAATTTAATAAATCATTTTAATCCTTCTATGCAATAATATCCGAGTATTTATATCGAATTTTAAACAATATAAAATTTCAATATTTTATAACAAAAAATTAGCATTTTTATGACATCAAAATAAAGTCATTTTGAGTCACTTTTACATTTTTGACAGAACTTTCCTTACAGAAATCTAATACTGATCAATTATTTAACTACTCAATTTTATTACCGAAAGATAGTAATTAATTACTTACTTGGACTAATTACTTATTCAGTATTAAAAGTACTGAACAACAGCTGTGCTCTTAAAACTTAAAATATATAATTAATTACTGTCTTTCATTATTGGCTAATAATAGATTTCTAGCAAGGGTTTTAAAACACAGTATAGTAAAAAGGTGAAAAATTATGCATTGTGATAGCTGATTAAGATGTGCTTAATTATCGTGCTTAAAGTATTTAGTTAATTAAAATTGCCAATGCATTAATCATTGCATAGGGAAGAGAAAGGATGGAATATGTAGATGCACTTCAAAATAAAGGGACCGCCAAGTGCCGTTCTTCTTAATGGCTGCGGCGACGTTCGTTATTTCATTATCATTTCTTCGTACAGCTTAAAGTAGCTTGCAGCTGCTTTGTGACCGATGAAGTGCTTCGACCATTTCCGAAAAAAGTGCGAAGAGAAGAGAGGGAAAGATCTCGAGTCCATGCAGCTTTCCTTTTCTATCTCTCTCTTTTTCTGCTTTTTTCTCTCACGCCTTCTTCGTTTTCCTCGACCGAATCATCGGAGATCCTCAACCTTCCAGGTTAACCGCGAGAAAGTATTATGGCCGTAGACACGCCTCTCCAAACAGGAAATTAGCTGCCGACAGGCGGTTCGAATTATAAATTTCTAGGGAGAGTCTCGTGTGCAGGAATCCCTTCTTTCGTTTCTTCCGCATCTGATTCCATTTTATCGGAAACTTCAAAAGAACCGCCCTCACCCTCAAAGATGACCATCCGGTTCTTCAAAATTCTATAAAAAATAGGCGAATTGGATGATCGATATAAAAAGTTATTTTTCTACAATTATATTGATTTTTGAAGTCAGAGATTCATTTATAAAACATTTTGAATTTTCCTTTATTTCATTTTCTTACTATTTTTTTATTATAATTAAATTTTTTAAATCAATTAAATTGTATAGATATTAAAATTGATTAATTTTTAACAAAAAGATTAAAAAATAAAGACATTATAAATTAGCTTGATCTTTTGTGGGCACAATCTTTACAGAACGGCCTATCTTTTTTTATACTTCTATGTACGTTTCAAAAATTCTTATATGTTGAAAGAATGATTTTGTTAAAATATCTAAAAATTTAGGTGGAGACAGATCTAAAAATAATTTTGCTGGATCGTCAAAATAATTATGTAAAACACATGATGAGCAATAAAAAATACAAAAAATTTTGACATTCTAGCAATCACTTTGAGTGTCCTACATAATTATTTTAACAGTCAACATTCATTTTTGGATCTGTATTTAACTAAATTTTTAGATATTTTAGCAAAACTATTCCTTCAATGCAGAGTTCGAATTCAGGGTCGAAGGGCAAAAGCTAGGGCATAACCTTTTGGAACACTCTGTATAGTTTTCGCGGGGACTCCTAGAAGGATGTCAACGATTCGCCCTGTCAATCTCTGTGCGCGGCAAAGGCTGATGACGTGAGACTCCTTTTACGCATAGGTAGGAGACTACAAAGTGCACGCGTCAGGCCAGATGTCGGTGGAGCGGCCTGTCTTTATGGCTGTCAAGTTGCACGTAGACGAGACGCGACGGACGTGCCGCGAAAAGGAGCATCACGACGCGACGCCGCGAGCGGAAGGGTAAATGGAATCTAACGTCGGGACGCCCGTCGTCACCGTCGTATCGTTTATTTCCTCCTTGGCTCGCGCACCGATTGGTTAGCGTGAGAAAAAAAGAGCCAGCAAGAAGCAAAATAGGAATCTATCGCAAAAGTTGTGTAAGAAACGAAGAAAAAACTTTATGATTTACGCAAAATATTTATAATTTGTAATGTAAGTAATAATCTATCATTATATTTTAATATATTATTATATTTCTGTTTTATAACATAAATAAAAAAAGGAAGAAAATAATTTTTTTTTTAATAAAGAAATAATAAATTGAAATCCTTGGAATTTATTTATACTACTTTATATTGTATTATATTATATTTCTAATTATATTTCACAACACTTTATTGATCTTTAAAAATTTAGATTTTTGCGGTTCAAACCAAATTTTTGAAATCGTGATTTTTAGAATTCTTGGAATTTTAGACGGTGCAACTTGCTAATTCATCAATTTTCGAGAATCTTAATTTTCTCGATTTGAAATCTGAAATTCTCGAAATTTTAAATAATTTTACATGTTTAATGACAAACGTGACAAGGACAATTAATGGCAAGGCTGATCGCGACAAGAAAAAAGAAGAATGCAAAAGAGGATATGTAATACTTCTACGAATGTGGGTCACCAAAGAAGAGGAATGAATGGACACAGAGTCTCTGTTTACTAGCTCTGTTATTTCTACACTAAACTAGTAATACTGATTCACATCTGTGAATGCCACAATTACAGAATTGTAAGAGTGTCTGTCGTGATACATAGAAGAATACGGAGGAAAAAAAAGTTGCGTTTCAGAGTCTTCTGTATTTGTGTAACAAATAAACAAAAGTGCGAGAAAAACGACAAGAAGACTACGCCTTTCTTCGCGAAACTTCTGAAACTTCTCGCAAAGACGAGAGGAGGGAGGGAGATTCGAAACGTCGTGTGAACCGGATCTCTCGTCACCGCCAGCTGTCAAGCCGACTTGTCTTCTCTCATCTCTTATACAACTGTGATGTTTTCCCTACCGATATACCGTGCGAGACGCAACCGGCGACACTTTAAACAGTTTAAACTAATCAACGTCGACTCTGATACAATTCTTGGTAAAAAAAATTTGTATCAATGTCTTGCAAAAATAGTCAAATCAAACCGGTAGTTATCTTGGAAATTATAAAAGTATTAATTTTCAAAAAAAATTTTAAATTTAAATATTCTTCTTAATCTGAGAATATTAATTATTTGCAGCTGTGTAAGATTCTCATTAACATTATTAATATTCTTATAAAGATATTATTTGCATTAAAAATTATTAAATTGTTTGTCAATTTGATAAATAATTTATTTTACTACTCCGATCCTATACTCACAATTGTGTTTCAAGATTAAAAAAGATTTCGGGGCGCAGTTTGCAAAATCAAACGTATATATAAATTCACATAGAAATATTTAAGCACTAAGATCCACTTTGACCGAATATAGGAATTCTTTTTTTAATTAGAATATTAATATATTAATAATATTTGAGATTATATTAACATAATAATTAATATATAAATTATTTTTATACATAGTCAAAGAATTGATGTATAATAATTTGTAACGAGAGTGGAGAATGTGAAGAGGAAGAAAGTAATTAATCGAGAACGCGGAAAAAAGGCGCGGAAAAAAGGCATAGTAACTGAGCTGGGTACATTTATGGGGACATGTTTTAGTGGATAGTATTCATTGGGGAAGTCCATCGCGCGTCATCGAGGTGTCGTAAAAAAAAGTTTATAAGAAAAAAAAGGTCTGCCGATCTACGCTCGTGGGAAGCCGCCGTTAAGTATGTATGTATCATTGATAATTCCGCAGCATTTCGCAAAGGAGTTCTTCTCTATTTAGTTTTTAGATCTCTTTCTGAGTTTATTTTATTTTATTTATGTTATTGTTTTAATTTTTCAGTTATCTTTTCCCAGACTTTAACGGACAGAGTAGTGCAAGAGGACCGATTTGAAAGGTTCTCTGTGAAAACAATCGTGCAATGTAATAAATACACGGCCTATGAGACGACAGTCGTTTGCCTTCAGCATAGAGACAGATTTCGGAGAAGGACGTGCGTTTCTTTTTTTTTCTCTTTTTTGTTCTGCTCATGAAAGATGATCGATGTGTAATATGGTCCGGTCGTCGAAGAGTCTCAAGAGGACGGGAACGATGTTGACGCACGGAGATAATGTGATGATTGGTTCGTCGCCGTATTATTTTCGCCACCCTAGAGAATCGGCAAAAGCGCAGGACGATCGCGTAATGTCGGAACAAAACGGTTAGTTTCTTTTTTTCTTCTCTTTGAAATCCTTCGATTGTATTACACATCCATTTACATGTCGAATGAATCTCCAATCGATATTTTTAAGCGAGATATTATAAGTTTCATGCAAAATCCAGTTTTGAAGTAAAAGCATTGTATTTTTTTCTAATCTCCTAGTTGTTTTGTAGGTTTTTGTGTCAGTTAATTAGAGCTGTTACTTTTGATAACTACAAAGATTCGAAAGAATTTTGAATTTTCGAACTTAACTTTCGAATCTTCGAAGTGTAAGATATTTTAAGGCTTTTTGAGTTTCAGAGTTATATTTTGAAGCTTCTTTAGGAGTTACTTTAAACTTTTAAAGTTCATAGTTGATTTCGAAGAATTAAATTCTTTCGAAACTTCGAATCTTCATAGTTGTCAAAAGTTAATAATTCTAATTTCTTTTATTCTCTAAGTTTTCTCCATAATTTTTCAGAGCATTGACTCGATCTGATAAAAATAATATTCTTCGATATTCTTCTTGGAGATTTCTTCGTTTATTATACGCATCTAGTTTACATCGTGCACTTGATATGAATACTAACTAATAATTTTCTATTGAATTATCTTAATTTCAGCGATACGTGAAAATATATACATGATATGTATATTTAATTAATCATTTTGATGCATATTGTATCAATTTAGTACATCATTCTTTGAATACGTTACTGAAATTAAAATAATTTAATAGAAAGTTACTAATTAATACACGTATTAAGTGCACTGTAAACTAGACCATTATATGCACATGAGATAATTTTTTGACCTTTTTAAATGATATATTTGATAAATTACTTGCTCATTGTTTTGCACAGCGGACGACAAGCCTTCGGTAATTTTAACAATTGCGTCATCCAAGGGAAGATGCAAATACTGCATTTACAGTATTATTGGGATACTGTTGGTCTTGTTGTGCATCATGATCAGTGGAATGCTGTTCCCATATCCTCTGCGTGCTTCATGTATTATTAAATGGTAATTACACTCTATGTACGCATCAACAGTTAACACACGAACGGTTTGTGAGAATTGTGCTGTAGAAAAACGGATAATACTTTGACAAAGTTGAGGAAGTTACTTCATAAGTTACTTTTTACATTACCTTATATGTGTTTGTTATAGAAATTCAGTACAAAAAGTAGTACAAAATTGAGCAAATAATATAACCAAAAATAAAATACTCGAACTTGTACTCAATTTCTAATAATAAAAGGTAACTTATAAGTAATTTACAAATTTATTTTTACAAACTAACTTTCCAAATCCTGTATTTTAACTAGATAACCACGCTTGTTATGTGTTCTTTTTAAATTCAGATAAGTTTTTTATGGAACTTTGAGTACCAAGACAGAATTTTCAATAAATACCAATGTTATAACTTCACACTCAACATTTAACTGCTACAACATTTAACTGTTATAATATGTATTATATTATATTTATAATTGAATGTGAAATTCTAACAATGATGTTATATTATGTTCAGTTGGTATTTACTGGATTTTCAAAAAGCTAAAATTCCGAAATTGTAAGAAATCATATATAGAAAAAAAAATTTCGTCATTTTTTCGCGAATAAATGCCACGCCATTCGCCAAAAGCTATTCATCGATTATCAAACACTTCGTCGCAACAAAATAACGAGCAAAACGTCGGTATTTTTATGAACAGGTTCAAGAGCTTTTTGAACGGATTTACATTCTGCCACAGCTGCCGTTATCGTTTTCTTTTTTCTCTGAGCGCCGAGAGATCGGATCCCTTTCATCCTACGGCAATAGCTAATGCGAATGATTGTCGCGTCGTTTTTACGAGGACTAGAGCTTTCGAAAAGTTTCTTTTGAAGCAACGTCCACGCCGCTCCTGCGTGGATACACGTTATATACACAGGGAAACTCAATATCGCCGGCGCGACGTGGAGCTCGTATATTTTACTTTGGCCGGGACGACACCGCCCGAAAAATAAACGATCCGCGCTTTTCCGACTTCACGAGAACGGACGGCGTCGTACCGGGGTAGCTCGCTATTTTATTACTTTCGGTCGCTTCGAGTATCTTTTAAAATTAACATCAAGGAGGTGGTACAAAAACTTTAGAACCGATACACTTCTTATATAAAAAAAAAATATATAGAGTATATCTCTAACCAAAGAAAGATGGATGCGTTTGAAAAGAAGAGCAGAAATAAATCGCAGTTTATAAATATTATCCTAAAACGCATTAGAAATTTAAGTGTAAAAGTATACAAAGATGAAACGATTCCTACGGAAATATTTTATTCAATTGAATTATTTAAATACTTTTTAAAGATAATTACTCTAGGAAGTTTGACGATCCGTGCGCGCATGTGATGCAAAAGTTCCGACGCCAGATAACGAATTGGTCTTCTTGGAACACTTGTCAACAGCGTGACGGCACTTGTCAGTATACGGTAAGAGTAATGTCTGATTTTTTTAAATGCAAATTAACTTTAATTTTTATCTAGCTCAAGCTACCTGTGGAGAGTAACATAATTAGAGCGACGCACAGGACATCGAAGTCGCTCGAGAGGATCGAGATCATCTTCGAGGAGATAAACAATACGTGTTTCGCTAAAGTAAACTTTTAATTAAACATAATAATTATTATACGATAAATAATGAAAACACAAACAATATTACAATATGCGTCGAAAACAATATGAGATATCTCATTAATTTCACATTAATGTTTATCCAGCGAGAAATGATTCATCGAATCAACATCGATATGATGATTTCGATGTCAATTAAATGTTGATTCGATGTCTAATTGACAGTCATTTCTCGTTGAGTAATGACGCATTCTTTATAAATTTGATATTAAAGAATGTATTAAATATTTTTCTTTAATAATTATATGTAAAACTTTAAAGTTTAACAATAAGATAGGAAACAAGATCGGTAGTTTGTCTCGGTAAGTCTAAAGGCTCAAGACGCTCGCACGGAATGCAAGAGATCCGGGTTCGACTCCCGGCCGAGGCAATATTTTTCGCAATAAGTTTATTACAGTTTTTTAAGATTAATATGGAGAATTTGGGAGGATTATTAATATTTCAGATCAATTGCGTTAATGCCGACAACCATCGGCACGTAATTTCTGAAATTAATTCATTTGTTTGAAAATATATAATATGTATTAGTTCTTAATACTCAGACCGTAGTGGCGCTTTGGATTTAAAGTAATCTTAAAGTTTAAATTGCCGAATGCTAGACTAACGAAAATATCATTTATATGTAGGCTGAATCTGTTTCAAGCAATTGGTTCATAATATTCGATTACGGGAGAAATTATTGCAATCTGCACAACTTGGTAGTGGGAGCTGATCTCGACAGACACGCGAAATTTCAGGAGCTAACCAATGATGCTACGTGCACGCAATTCAATATGGCAGTCTGTTGATGAAACAAGACACACCGATTTCTTGTGGTTTTTCAAAACTTACATGTGTAAATTTATTTCAAAATTTATGTATGAATTATATATTATATTGTTATATATTATACATATATAAAGTTTTTATATTATATATAAAGTACTTATATATTGTATAATTATATATATTAAAATATATATAGTTGATATATAAATTGAGAAATAATCGTTAATTACATAGAAAATGAAAATATTTAAAAAATAAACTTAATATAAATATAATATATATACGTATATGAAACTATATATGCATTATGTTTACGTTAATTCTTCAAAATTTATATATATTTTCATAACATTCCAACGAGAGCCGGAATAAGTTCGAAAAACCATAAGTTTTTTAATATTTATAATAAAAATTTATATTTATATTAATTTACAGAGTTTCTTATGTAAGTGTTACAAGATCATTTATATCATAAGTTTGTACTTCGATATATCCTTTCTTATAAAACAGTAGATACAATATATAACAGTAGAATTATATCTCGCTATAAATATTAAATATCGCTTACGTTAAACACAGAACTAATTATTATTATTATTATCCATTATTATGGAAAAAATAAGACATTACGTATCTTCTTTAAATATGTATTGTACATTTATCATTGAGAGGAATGTATATTTCTATTAACTGATCAGACAAAATCAGATTTTAAATAAATTGAGATCTAATTATACAAATAGTTAAAGCTTCAATTGTTGAAATAATTCGAACACAGAGAGAAATTTAAGTGAAAATAACATTCGTAAAGAGGAACGTTTATTTTATTTTACACTTCCGTAAAGTCAAATTGAAACAATTGAAACTGTTTGATTTTATTTATTTTCAGACTTGAATGATCAGAGCTATTTAGAATTTGATCTTGAAATTCATACTATTTAAACTGTGCTATTGAAAACAATTTATGGTTTTTAATAGCACAGTTCTTAGCTGTGCAAAGTGCGTCTCGACATAGAAATATACTTGAATCCCAACGATCAAATAATACAAGTCATATAAATTAATTTAATTAAAACGCCTACCTAACTAAAACACTAAAATATATATATATTGAAAATATTCATATCAAATTTAAAGTGATCTTGAGATCATTATTATCAAAAGAACATTATTTACAAAATCGCAAAATGTACATAAATTATTTAATAACCATATTTAATTATTTATGCTTTCCAAAGTAATTATTTTTCTCATGAACTTTTTTTCTCGGATTACTTTGTTATTAAAATCGTACTAATTATCGTACTAATATTTTACATTATAATAAATAAATATTCAACCCCAATTTTTAGCAATTATTATATAAACATTATTATTTTGCAATTATTAATCTTTTTTCGATTAATCCAGATGCTCACTCGATGTACCGGAATGGTGATAACAGTAGTTATATCCGGGTGAAACAAACGCTCGACATCTCCTGCCATTTCTCGTTATTCCCATACAAGGTATTTTCAGCATCGGAGTATTACTGAAAACATTCCTTAGCTATTTTACGATTTCCTCTTTTTTAAAATAATTTTTCTGACAACAATTATTTATTTACCTTCTACTTCGTGGCAAATCCATGTTATACCGAAAATGCTCAAACGACTTTCCTGTGTCGTTAAAATCATTTGTGTTATAATCGTTATGATCTGTGACATAATTATCTTGATACTGCCATGACGTTATGTTGTCGATAGAAGAATCACATTCTATCAGACCTTTTGTTAATGCAGACTGCAAGTGAATAATGTCCTCACGCTTCTTCCTCGACGGTTGATACGAACAAGAGAGCTCTTCATGCGCATTTAAATTACGTCCACCCCATGAAGCGACTGCCTCTAACAAGGCATTCAATTTTCCTGGACAAATTATCGGATGTTGTAATAATCATCAAACCATTTCTCTCGCTTAATTTCAATCTTAAATAGAAGAAATACCTCTGAAATTATTTATTTGCAAAACGCTGAGATTGTACAGTTTTCGCACTTTACTCATTAATCTTGTGTGTAACTGCATTTTTGGTACAGAATTAAAATTCGACGAAGATGTGTTGTCACGCGCAATTCCATTTGAATAACCTTTTTGTTGATGAATCAGCTTAATTAACTCCGTCTTCGCTTCCGGGACGTTTGGTCCGATTATACGTTGTATTCCCAGCATTAAAAAATGCACTGTGTTAAAGAAATAAACGGCAAACGTTAATGTAATATATCAAGTATTCGTATGCATTACACAATTACTCTCTCGTTTTCTATATTTTAGAAACATTTTATCACACGTTTTAATGTACTCACTTGCAGTAATCAAGAATATTAACACCGTTATAGATGTAAAATCTAAACAAGCTTCCGTGCCCTGTTTCAAGTAGGTTACGAGATTCGCTGGTATAACGCCCATGATAGTAGCTCTAGTTAAAAAAGGTGCTTGTAAAAACGCGGCGACTATCATCGCCACTAATAAATACATAATGTGTAAAAATATGCGATATGCTTTTTGCATTTGTTCACCTAAAAAAACAGAAACAATATATATTGCATTATTAATATATTCCAATTAACCTAATGTTTTTTTTTTCAAACAAAAGTTTTTAACTTAACATGATCATCATGTAATTAATTTAATAAAATTCTTTTTACACAATTATTAAATTAGATCGCTTTCTTATAAAACAAATATATCTTATATCATACCAGTATCGCCGATGTAATCAGTAATCCACCCCAATTTTTGATCTACTTCCGTGCGCATTGTATTAGTGAGATTCCAAATGTACTGGATGGTATCGTTAATTTGCGTGAGCATCTGCATCGTTTGCTCGTATTGGAGGATAGTTTCCTCATGTTGTTGTAACAAATAATTTGTGCTTTGTTCGATTTTTTCCCAGATTATTTGCGCTTGTTCTTGTATGGTAAACAAATCCTGTAATACCTCCTTATGATTTTCTCCACGTTCGATAGCCTGTTGCTCAAAATCTTTATGTGCCTTTTCTGAAGAACATTAAATATATTCAGAATTTCTACGTATAATAATACAAAAAACCATGTATAAAAAGTTTGGTTTACTAACCTAATTTGTTTTTTATTTCTTCCGTCATGACTGCAAGCTGAGCGTGGCCAGATCGTATTAACGCTTTTTCATTATACAACTCTCTTAGGTTTGTTGTTACAAGATTATGAGCTGTTGCCTGAGCATCCTTCAAATTTTCTTGTTGTGACAAAAGTAGCTTGTTTTTTTCAGTTAACGATAATAGAGCTTCCGTTGTTTGTTCTTCCAGACGATCTTGACCGTGCTATTTAATACAATTATAATGCCTCAATTAAAGAATAAATCAAGAAATATTGAAGAAATGTAATTACCTTCAAGGAATTCAATGCCTTGATTTGAGAATGCGCAGACTGCATCAGTTTGTTGACAGTTAATTCTGTAAGAGCACGAAATTGTGTATTTCGAGCTGCATAACAAATTGCCCTCGCTCTGTTACTTATTAAGTGATACGCATTCCACATATCAGCATCCATGTCGGTTGTACATTGCTTAAGAGACTAAAAAAAAAACAACCATATTTTGTACTTACACTAACTTATACAACAAAGTTACACAATTGTATTCTGTCACATGCACATATTTTCAAGACTTCACACTCTTTTTGGCACTATTCATTATTTATTATTTATGTTTCTAATTTTTTTAAATTGAAATCAAGCTTATTGCGATATTAAAATTTGCATGAATAGAACACTAGTACAACACAGTACAACATATGTGGCACTAGGCAACTGAAACCATAAGCTTTGAGGAGGTCCACTAAAGTAAAGGGAGGGGGAAGTGTGCAGGTTTGAACAGGCATGGAATTTACCCCCTCAAACTATGAAGGGTTCTGACATTCTGCAGTATAAGCGTATCCTGTTCTCGTACTAACAATGTAAGTACTCTTCTCATTAACAAAAATCGATAAATTTTAATAAACTCTTAGACATACGAGAGCATTAAACATTCATTAAAAGCCACAGAAATATAATAAATATAATAAAATACTCTCTCTATTGTATATATAATTCAATTATTCCTGTATAAATTTTATAAAACAATAGAATATAGAAGATATCGACTCGATAATCGACAAATCATAATGGAAATAACGAAACCCAGACAATATAAACATTATTTATCGTAACATTTGATATTTTTATGACATTGACGTCAAAATCGACAATAATATCTGTTTGCTATCTAGAAAGGTTTTTTTTTTTTGTAAAGACGCTGTGTTTTATGAAGTACGTACCATTTCTTCAGTGCAGGGAAACATTTTCCTGCCTTCAACTGCTGATTGGCAGTTAAGGAGATTGACACCCAGTTTTGCTAGCTCTTCCTCTGTCATGTCAGAACATGAGGTTTTAATCTTTATGATGACCTTGTGCTGACAAGTCTCCAATGGGGAAGACACTTGAATATCCGTGAACTTGGAAGCCTCTTGAAGAAATTTCTCATCCTCTGTCATTGACTCATAAGGAATTGAGATCAGAGGCACACCATCAGCGACAAGGACATTCGAATCATCTGTTTTTTTACTCCACAGCCAATCCAGCATAGATGTGTTACCAATTTTACAATTAAATGACAAGATAAATGTTATCAAGAGAAGTCTACACTCCATTTTGCACCTGACTTATTGATCTGAAATAAGAAGCAAGAACAACTAATTGATTGATCTGAAATAAGAATCAAGAACAACTTAAACTGTTCCAAAATTTACTATCAATGCTAAAAATCTAATTCATATTAAAATCACTATAATTTTCAGTATTGACATTAAATTTTGAAATCTGAAGTTTTGCATTAACTCTTAATACACACGATTGGGTGATTTTCGTGTCCTGTACATTTTTTTTTTTCGAAAAACTAGAAGCACAAGTAAATAGAATATTTATATACAATTTTTTAAATACACAACCTCATACACACTTTCTAAAGATATTAAAGTATACGTAAGAATCACTTAATAATTCTTGTATATTTGTTAAAATAATGAAAATTAATGAATAATCCATCATGTGTACTAAGAGTATAAAAAAATCAATACTGAAATACATGATGATTACCTAAAAGTCCTAAAACTATCGACGAGCCTTGACAATAATCGAGATAAATAAATAATGCACGATCATCTGTTCTTGTTGAAGACTGATGTTACAAAACTGCACCACTAAAAATAGACAGTCGTCCGCTCCGGAACTGTTGTGTAGTTTCACTGACAACGCGCCAACGTGAAAATTGCGACAAGAGTTTCTCTCGGGATAAGCGAGCGATGGAGTATCTATCCGTTTCGCGAATTCAAACGCGATGACAAGTACTTTTCATGTGTTTCGTCCGTGTGCTTCAACGGTTGCGCCGTTCAAAATGCGCAAATGGCGATCAAGGACAAAGTCATCTGCGCGATTGTGTCCATCATATCGTTTTCCTCACTCTGACTTCTCGTCGTGAAACCATCGCGAGAGTTGCGCTCTATCCATTTCTATTCTACCGCGAAAGGAGATCGAAGGGATCTTCGAAGAATTTATGATGAAAACATTGGAAACTATCGTTGCGTTTCTGCACTTTTGAGATGAGGAACGCCGGAACGGGCCAATCGCGAGCGCGATAAAAAGTGTTCCACCATATTTCATCGAACTTTTGAAAGCGACCAATCGGTGCCATGACCATATGATGCGCGCGCGCTCATTGATCGTTCTGAATCAGGATTAGCAAGGAGTCGAGTCGAGAATTCACAAACTGTAAACTAAGTAATTTATTTTCCAACGCACAGTTATTTTGAAACACATACGCACTTGTATTATATACGACGATATCTTCGATGATATATTTTGTATATCAGTCGCCTCTTCATTTCTTCTCTGGCACAACCTCGCTGATGCCGTACATACCAGCTAACAAACGCCCGTGAGCTGGAGGTACCGGTTCCTTGGGTGGTAAATACGGTCCCTTCTCGCCCATATATACATATCTTTAGAATTTTTTTAAGAAAACTTATCGAAGAAAGTTACAAAGATGAGAACTGTTTCTTTTTTGTTATATTACAATATAATTATATTATTATTATTGTAATTGTAAAATATAATTATAATATAACTGTTAAAAAAGTATACTATTATAATGAAAACGTTGAACAAGTGACTTGTATTCATTTTCATTAATGTAAATTAACTATAATCTCGATTTGATTTACTATTTTTTTTCTAATTCTAAGTTAGAATTAGAAAGAGTAATAATTTTTAAAATTAGAAAAAAACAAAGAGTGAATTAAATCAAGATTAAAGTTAATCAGTTTTATCTACAATAAAATGAATTTATGACATGTTAATTTTTTTTAACTTATTTTTTATTCTTATCTAATATTTAAAACTAGAAAAAGATAAAAAATAAGTTAATCTAAGATTAGAATTAAACTGCATTTGTAAAACGAGCATTAGTTCTGAGAATTAGAAAAAGAATATATTAATCTATATTAATAGAATCAGGCATTAGCCTTGCATTATATTAACATTTAAAATATATATACAAAAAGGATACGGCAATCTCAAGATCCAATATGCACTCTGGGAAAGCTTGATCGGTTCCTCACATCCAGTGACGAATATTGGGCAAGGTGGAGGACCAGGTTGAACTCGAGGGTTCAACGTGACGTGCACTGGCGCTTTAGGTGTCACTACATGAATTCTCATCAGCTGAGCGATTAAGGGTTTAGTTTGTCTAAAAAAGAATAAAAAGAAAAAGAAATATATACTTCCGCGTTCACATTTATGAATCATATCTTCATTAAACCGAATACGATTGGGTTCTACGAACCTGCAAGGGCAAGGAAAGTATAGAGGCATATCAGCGGTGCTCGACGTCACTTTGTTACCACTGTCTTTCACTATGCCATTTCCAGTCGCTTTTAATACCTTATCGGGTGCAGACGCCATAAAGCGATGTCCACGCGGACACTCGTATTCCACCCCGACAAATATTTTCACCACGAATTCCTTGCCTCCTTTCGATTTACGACCACGTATGGCGTTCATATTTTGGAAATTCTTGCCTCCTCGTGGGCAATAACCTCCGTGATCGCCCACTAGCGGCCACAGTGGATTTCGTTCTTTCTGATGCTCCAGTCTGTAATGGATATTTATTTTTCTTATACCTGTTTCCATTAATATAAATTAATTTTAATATCGATTCGACTCATTCTTCATGTTTTTTTAATCCCAGAAAAAGATGAAGAGAGAGTAAGTTAATTAAACTTAATCGATATTGGTAGAAACGAACATTAGAAAATTTTTCTGTAAAGAACCGATATATGTAGATAAAACTTTCTTCTCACCTAACAGTCACGTCCCATGGTAGTAAAAATGCGGAGGTAGGGAATACTCCGATTTGATGCTGCAATCCCAAATTGTGAGAGTAAAGACTACTCGGTCCAAGGCATACCAGAGACCAATTGGAGAATTGCGGCAGCAAGCCGGCCGGTGATTCAGTGTGTAACATTCCAGGTAGATATTCTGTCGTAGATGGTTGTCTAACCAAAGATTTGTCTGTAAAACGCATATATCAGTATAAATTTCTAATTAAATACTTGAATTCATCCCAAGCAGAATGATAAATTACAATAATGTTAGAATGAATCGTATGTTAAAATGAATCGTAATTAATTAAAAAAATGACTTTTAGTAATTATTTCAGAGCCATTTTGATGTTATTTTGATGTCACGATGACTTGTGTTCTGCTTGGGATACTTCTGTAGCGATGAAACACCTTTAGAGTTTTCTGCATCGCTGTCAATGACTTCTATAACAACTTTGTGCGAGTCACTCGGCGTCAGACTTGTTTTATTGCTTAATCTCGGAATATCTCCTTCTATCGGGTCGCTCGTTGCCGACGATTGACCACCGCTACCATAATCTGTATTTTCATCTGCAATATTTTTAGATATTATACACTCAATAAAAAAACGTCTTTTTATCAACGCTATTACTTGCCATTCAAAGTATCGGTTCCTAAACTACAAGCTTGCGTGTCTTGTGGTGTGGAAGATCCATTGCGACTGAAGGAATCATGATGTTTCGTTGCTGAAAATAACTGCGCTGCTCTAGATGAAGAAAAACAAGAAAGTAAATTAATATTATCGGGAAGAAATCTCTTACAACACGAATGTTGTACCTATAGTTATGTGTGCTGGGTTGAAACACGGGGAACTGTATGCTTTCTAGTTGTGCGCAACCGCATTGTTTCGCTAACATTTGAAAATAGTCGTGATTCGCCTGTCTCAGACTGAAGGGATCTTCTCTCGAGCCTTGGACCCTGCCGCAATTGCAAGCGCACACATATCTCACGCCACTGCAATGCTCTCTAACAGGTAATTCACTGCGGATGAAAATAAAGACAATTAATATAAAGCACATATGAATATGTAATAATTTATTATAAGAAAGCATGCCTGTCGTCCTCTCTGGGCTCAGTTTGTTCTCCACCTCCCGCACCTTCGCTACCTCCTCTGTGAATAGGATTCGTACAAGGATGACCGGTGAGTGATAACACTTCGCACATTTGTCGACCAGCTCGCCAATGCTTGTCACATTCAGCTTGTAATTTCTCATTAAATTCCTCGAACAATGGACCGCGGGCATGCATTTCAAAGACTGCCATTGCATGTGCTAATTTCGACTCGTGATACGCTCTAAAAAGTAAAAAAGTTTTTGGGACGTGATATAGCCATCGCAATCATCTCAAACAATTTTACCTTGTATAATGCTGCGGCAAGTTCTCTTGATATGCTTGTAAAGCTCTCGGAAGTACTTTGCTACATCGACTTTTACTAAATTTCACATCAGTATCTAATAAATTGTGAAGCGTCAACAGTTCTTTATCTGTTCCATAAATAAAGTAATCGAAAACTTTGTTTGCTACTTGGCAAAATATGTTTAAAGTAGGTATCTAAAAAGTGTCACTCAACTTTTATTTTATCGTAAAATATTGTTTTAATATTATTATTTAATAAATATTAATAATATAATATTTAATAAATATCATATTCAGTATTAACATAATATATATAGCATTAGATTAGCTATTTATTTTATAATTATGTACCTCAAAATGGGCCGGTATAGAGTGTCGGCTAACATTATCATCGAATCCTCTTGCAAAAGCCAAATTTATATGTTGTTGTATAAACGATCTAAACATGTGAGTCTCTGTAAATACAGAGATTTATATATATATATATAATTATGTTTTACTTATATATATTATATCATCACTCATTATTTCCACGTCCACTTATTTTATCATCATCAATTTACCAGTCTCGGTGTCATCCACTATGATAGGGTTTGAATCTAGATTACTGAGGCTTCTCAATGTTGTGCCATTGGAACTGGTTTTACAACTTTGTATTAACTTTCTCGCCATGTAACCCAACATATCCCTTGAGTCTGTATTTCCGGTATGCACATACACAAATTCTTGATTAGCTGGTATCGCAAACAAGGAATTTGAGCTATCAACAAAGAAAGTGATTTCAATGTTTAGTTGAATTTGTTTTAGGACATCTGATTTGATTGCACCAATATTAACTTTAAGCAAAGCTTAAAATACTTTCTCTCTCTATAAAGAGAGAGAAAGAGACAGAGAAAAAGTTTTAATCTCGCTTAAAGAGTCAAAATAATATTAGAGCAATTGGCCCTTAAAAAGACCATATATTAATTTTATACCTAATATTTGTAACAATCCTATTTTTCCTTAATACATGGTAAATTTGATCTTCCAGGGAATGCTCTAGTTTTTTAATATTAGCCTCATTATCTGGATTTTGAAATACTGCAGGGCAGGTTTCGAAATAAAATAATACCCGTGGTGAACAGGGTCTGGCATTCGAGATCCAATCTTTGGGTAGACTATGAATGCAGCTTAATACATCAGAAAGTTGGGGAGAAATCTTTTGCCTATTACAAATACATTGTAATTATTATTTCATTGGAAGAAAAATTAATTTCTAAATTTTATCATCTATATATTTTCTTAATATAAATCAAATATTTAATTTGATTGAAAACAAGTCTGATGCTAACCTGACTATGTCCATAGCACGAAATAAATGCACATAACTGTAGTCAAAGGTATGTGTTGGATGAGTAAGCACCATTATATGAGATATATGAAATAACACTAGGAGTGCTCTCGCATATTTATCTTTCATATGTGCCCAAATACTGAGAAAATCCTTGCAGTCCTGCTTCTCCGTGAACTTATCATATTCGGCCAGAAGCGTATGAGCATCCAGGAATCCTCTTAAATTCAGGCAAACTGTCTTCTCTTTAGGATTATAATATCCCTCAATTTCACACTGATAAAGGAAATATAAGTCAGGATATCATTTATTAGAAAGTCGTGAAGAGTAAAAGAAGATATCTCACTCCCGACTGCTGATCTATCTCTGGTTCATCCAGGAGACTCAACTGGAGTATAGAACTCAGCATATTTGTCTTGCATCCTTTTGCTCGATACTGAGATTTACCGAACACTGAGATAATTACTACCTTCTTGTCGGTCTGCAAAAAACTAAAAAAAAAAATAAGGAGATCAAAAAAGAACACCTTCAGGTAAATTTTAGAAGATTAATGATATCTGATATTGTGTGAAATTTCGATCTTAGAATTGCTTCAAAGAAATGTTTTTTGCTCTTTACACGTAATTCTGTACCTGTCCACATCACATGGGAGCTTGAATTTATGCGGACGCATCGTAAGTTGTAAGCTTGTTTACATTCAGAATCACAAATAGGTTAGGTTTCACTAGAAAGAAAAACCTGAGAGAGGACATGACGGCCTAAAATCTGTAATTGCAAAATGCTGCCGCGCCTCTGAAGAAGTGGATATTAACTACACAATAATATATTCTCTCTCAGGTTTTTCTCTGCCGATATAATTTCGTTAAGTTCATTTTCCAATGTCGCATATATTATACAAAAAATCTAATGTCGTTTTCATTTCATACACAAGTGAGCGTAATGATTATATTTTATCATAATATATTTAATACCTAACAATAAAATAAAACTGTGGAGTAGTATTGCTATATTAATATTTTAATTTAAAATTTTATTATAGAACTTTAATAAGTATATTTCTATACTTGCGCGGTGTTTAAATGATTCACAATTTATAATTGCTTATTATTTTATAAGTTTCGATTTTTCTTTCATATAATTTTTTCAATAGCTTTCATTTATTTATTCTAATTGGTTTTTAATTTTTGGAAAAAATATAATTTCTAGTCCGTATTCGAAACACTCTTTTTTGAAATTCTACAATATACGTAACATGAACTAAATATGTACTAAATACTAACATCGTAAAAGTGTTTGCCGAATAAGTACAGACTTCTCTATCTTTATAAAATGCACAGCCCAATTTCCGAAAAAGACTGAACTTTCTTGCGCGTAGCATTTATATATCACATTCGGAAGCTAGCGCGAACCAATAAGCATCCGCAGCGAGGCATCGCGCTCATTGGCTGGCATGCGAGTGGTGGGGTTCGCCGTTTGACAGCTCATATAAATAGCGCGTAATTTGCAATTTCAAGTCTTTGCGATTCGAGCAGGAGACGGGGGTATGTCCTGTCATTTTAACGTTGGAAAAGTTCGCCTGTCTTCGAATCGATCAACTTTTCTCCAGATTTTAATCTCTGCTAAATATAAAACGACGTTGGAAAAATTCGCAGTCCTGTCTTCGAATCAATTGTGACTTTTCATATAGACATTTCCTAATCTCTGACATTTTCTAATCTCTGCTGAATACAAAACAACGAGAAACGAAAGGATCGTTCATCGTTGGATTTCTTTACTAAGGTAATCAATAATTAACTTCGCCTTTACTTCTCGTAACAGTGTAAATATCGCGTATTGCAGAATCTAATATTAGTACACTGATTATTCGGTTGAAAATATGTGGCGTCGTGTCGTGTCATCGCGTCTCACGTCGCTTTTTACGCGTGAAGTTAACCGCACACGCGGAAACAACGCCACTTCCCCATTTCGATCACATTCACATTTCATTCGCGAAATACGACGGATAGGGGATGACACGACGAAACGGATTGACTCTTAAACAACAAACGCGCGACCAAATATGATAATTAAAACCTATATAATATCTAAATATATAACTTGAATATATATTTTCATACGATATTTAATTACCGCGTGACTATAGATAGTAATCGCATATTAATAATCCAAATTTTATTTAATTAAATTTAATCGTACTTAATATTGAACAGTTTATTAAGCAGACTACGGTTAAATTCGATTAAATAAAATTTGATAAAATAATCAAATCTGCAAATAATTACTATAAATGTATTTAATTGTTAAACAAATTTTTTTTCAGTGTACATGTTTCTTTTAAAAACTTAAATTGGTGTTATACATCAATCTACTTCGTATATTCTTAGATATCCTTCTTTTTTTTGGTCAGAGTTTTTAGCCAGAGGATACGTTAGCTTCCCCGTCGTTGGATTTTTACACGAAAAGAACGATTTTACTCAATATCTAAAAATTTATCTAGATATAGCATTCAGATAAATCCGAAAATTTTTAGATACTTGAGAAAAACTATTCTTTTCATATATATCTTCTGGGTACTGAGCCCTTTCACCACGTCAAAGTGTACCCGTGAGAGGGAAAATATCATCTGAAAAATGTAATATACAAGGGCTAAATCTTTTATTATGATGTCTAAGATATGATTAGAGTCAATGGCATGAGAGAGTTAGAGATTAATATAAAAGAGAAATATTTCTTTTACTACCGACAAATAATTGCAGTTACGTTTTTTTATACGGATCATATAACGAAAGGTGCATGAAAATAAAAAATTAATTAAATATTAATTACATGAACTATAGGTATTAATTATAAAAGCAGAAATTGCGTTATTTGCATAAGAGTATTTATATTAACGTAGTTTTTTTATAACGTAATACCGTTCGAAGAATAATTGAGTTATACTCAAGAGAGACAAAAATGTTACATTAAATAAAAATAATTATCGTCTGTAATTATTGCGAAATAGTAATAAATTCTATTTTTCCATCGCGATTTGATTCCAAATGAATGAACCGTACGAAATATCTGTTACATGATATATGATTATCGTCTCAATTCTTTTACGAATAATTAATCGTAGTAGCGAGCTAGTAGTATTGTATACTTTTAGTATTCAGTAAAATACAATGTTTCATACTATTTAACATTTGTCGTGATTACGTTTCAAAAAGAAATATGAAGAAGAGCGACACGTGACACGGCTACCTGCCTGTACGAGCTTCGATAATGGAATGATAACTTCGCATAAACATGACGCGTCGCCTGCCCGCCCTTCCGTGCCAAAACAATCCCCATTGCACGCCGATCATCTAACTGTCGAAATATTATTACAAAATCAGTAAAATAATTTAGTTGTTACATTTTTAAGATTCTTCGATAAATGTAGGCTTTATTGCATGATTTTTGCTTTATTTCTTGAATTCGTACGCACACAACTCATCTATATCTTAGATATTTAAAATTGCAATTACAATAAGCGTTTAATTTGTAATAACTTTTTATTACACAAAACCCGCGCAGTATACGCAATATTTTTAACAAAAGATTGACGCATTTTAGCTTTTTGTTACTTTTGAATCATTAATTTCGTAAATTAATAAATCTAAATTTATGCATTGTAATTAATTTATGTAAATAAAATATTAAATATTAAATAAATTCTAGAAACTTATTTAAAATATTAAATATATTTAATAAGTAATAAGTTGAAAGTATAGTTATTTAAAATAATAAATACTAAATAACTCTTATATTTTAGAATGAAACATGAATGAATTCAGCAATTCAAATATTATAAAAGAATAGCAAGGCGTCAATTTTTTATTAAAAATATTGTGTACGCTGCACGGATTTTGTATAACATAAATATATATTTTCCGGAAAAAATGTTTTATATATAATTACATATAATTATATATAACTACATATGTACAAAATATATCCATATATGTATATATAATTTTTTTCCCGACTTATTATAAATTGATAATCACTTATTGTAACACAATTAAACTAAGATATTCATAAACTGCGTGAATGCGTAAAGGATCTAAGAAATAAAGCAAAAACCGTGCAGTAAAGCTTACTGATCGGAGATTAAAAATATAAAGAATATATTATTTTACTTATTCGTAATATTCGTTATTATTTCGACAAAATTAGTCATTAGACGGTTGGCGCGCGGCCTTGGGAGGGGATGGTACGGGGTGGCACGGAGTGGCGCGTCATGTTTATGCGCAGTTATTGCGCGGTCATTTCATTCCCGAGGCTCGTACAGGTAGGTAGCTGTGCCGCGTGCCGTTCTTCACATTTCTTTTTGAAATATTATCACGGTAAATACATAATACGAATCGTCGCACTTTAACTTACCAAAAACTTATATAAAATATTTAATAAGAAAAAGTTAAAATATTTAATCAGAAAAAGTTTTTTTAATCTTTAACCCTTATGTTACCACCCAAAAAATGCCACACTAATGACCACCCGGGGTACCCAAATAGTGCGGCTGCCTAAATCTTATACCTGCAGAGAATTATAAAGGTTACTGTATACGAATTTATTATTGTACTTTGCTCGAAATATCTCTATGAAATATTAATAAATCAATATTCATCCAATACATAAATTTATTTTCAAGTTTACGACAGTTTTACCTCAAAATTTCTGCATGGGTACCCGGGTACCTCGGGTGGTAACATAAGGGTTAAAATTCAACAACTTTTATTTACATATGTAGGAGGTGCGAAATTAAAATTTTTTCGTTCAAGGACCCATTAAACTATCTCTCCTATGGATAGTTAGGTGACGGCACCTTTCTGTCCTGAGGATTTAGTACAGAGACGAACCACATCTGCTTTCGACGATACGATTTTATCGATAGTATCAGAAAATGCATGTAGTCATGTAGTTCTCAAACTGTAAATGAATGTACTGGCGGTAGTGTACGAGCAATTTCGACGATAACAGGAAAAAGACACAGCCTCGTTCAGGTTTCTCTCTGATTTCAGATATGGATCTGGAAGCAGATAGCGTCAGATGGCGTCGAATTAAATATCCCTTCCCTTGTCCTTCCCTGGAGCATCTTAGGTTATTGTCATCACTGTATCAAGAAGATTGTTGCATGATTTAACAATAGTATACTGCAATTAACTTTATGTTCGCGATATGTCATCAACGATAGGATGCCGAATTCTCGCAAAATTAGGCAGGAGCGGATTGAGTGGCTTGCCATCGCGGATTATCGGCGCAGGAAGGTTTAGCAGTACCGCGGAAAATGCGGAATCTTCGAAGGATATCGCTGCGGCTCCACAGCCGGGAAAAATTCAAGCTGCACTGTTAAAAGACTTCTCTAGTCCTCTCGTAATAGAGAATCTGGAACCGCCTAAAAGAGCGCAGGAAAATGAAGTAGGCTGCTGCAATTAAACGTTATTTATATGATTATATCTTATAATATCTATGTAATTCTATTTAATATTATATACACATATATATATATATATATATATATATATATATATACATTTATATAATTTTAATGTTTTGTATTTAAATATCAATAATGTCGCAAATGTATATCTATAATATACTTAATTTTGTACTTAATTTTTTCTCTTATTTTTCAATATTTTATAGTTAAAAATATCAAGATTGTATATTGATGATGACTGTATGATTAATTTTTCCAGGTTCTCATTGATGTTCACTATTGTGCTTTGAGTACTTCTGATTTGCTTCTCAGTCAGAATTTACATACATTTGAACCAAAATTACCAATGATTCTTGGTTACGAAATTGTTGGAAAGCTAATCGAGATTGGCACAGAGGCAGAAAAGAATGGCTACAAGATTGGTGATAAAGTCATTGCTCTTAATAAGGAACGATATGGAGGCTTGGCTGAAAAGTGTTTGGCAGAAGTTGGGGTAGAACACGTTTGGAACTTGAATTTTTTTGAAACATTTAATAATAGCATTTTAAGAATCTTTTTTATTTAATAATAGAATTTAATAATAGAATTCTAAATTTTTTTTCTTACATAGGATATATGGAAGGTACCTTCTACGAAATCAGCTAACTCTGCAGATTTAGCAAGTATCTTAGATAGTTATATCACCGCTCTAGTTGCATTAGAAAGAAAAGTCAGTCTCAACGAGGATGATATGATTCTAATAAACGTCGGCTTAAGCGGTATTGGTATGGCAGCGGTGGATCTTGCAACAAATGTCTTTAAGGCAAAAGTGTGTGTATTTTCTTGATATAATAATTTTCTTTTTATTTATGTTATAATTATTTTTTTCTAAAATTAATAAGTAAAGAGAAAATTGAATAAAATGCAAGAGATCTTTGCAAATATAATATAACTCCTAAATTACAAAGGTCATTGGAGTTTGTGCTACAGAAGACTGTGCCGATCGAGCACGGAAGATGGGAGCATTCGCAGCTCTCAAATATAAAGATAAAAAGCTAATGAAACAGATAAAAGAAATCGCAGCCGAACGAGGCATTACAGCCATTTTCGAGGATGAAGATGGAGCACATTTCAAGAAAATGTTGAGTTGGTTAGTCTTAATAGATCTGTTAACAGATTGTTGTATAAATAGAGTTTTAATGGATTTAGACAAAACTATATAGATCTCGGTCAAGTAAGATACAGAAGTACATCAATAAGATATATTTTTAGCTTTACCGATATCTACAAAGTCGCAACGTTAAAGGATATGTTGCGCAATGACAGTTTCGCCGTGGGGGTGCATCACTTGTCTCGCGAAGGTATATTTCTATTTTGAAGTACTCAATAATTTAATATTGGACGGTGCATTCACTTGTAGCCTCTGTCATGAAGGGCGCGTGATCATAGCTGGCACGGCGACCATAGCGGACGGTTCGGATGTGCAAAAAGGTTCCTTCAGCGTCACTGGCTTTAATCTCATGGAATATAAAAAGAAAAAGCCTGACGTATATCGGTAGGCTATGTATATTTGTAGCTTCTTTCATTATCCATTGATAAACATTTAATTAATTCGTTTATTTTAAAATTAGCCAAGCAGGAGACGATATTCTGGAGTTCCTTGAAGAAGGGCTCATTGCACCATCTTACTCGTTAATCGCCGGTATGCACAAAGTTAATGATGTTTTGGGGTTCATTTCTGAAAATATTCCAAAAGTAAGTAATAAATAAGATTCAAATTTTTTATACATTTTCCGTATTAAGTATATTTTGAACTGATGTTTGCGTATCTGTAACTGTGTATTTATGAAAATTCGCAGGTCATCATTGACATGAGAGACAAAGAAGCTGCGATAACAAAAATGGTTGAAACGTGATCAGATTTACATGAATTCTTAATAAATATTTCATAAGTGTTCTTCTCGCTTTGATTTATTTTAAAGTCGAGAAAAGCACGCTAGCAGTGCATGCAGTGATATTTAAATATTTTGTATTTATAGCTATAAACAAGATGAATATTATATAAGTAGAATGTATTAATGTAGCATTAAGACCGTTAATAAAACTTTCTTTTTAAAATTTTATATTACTTTAAAATTGCATATAGGTGCAGTTATAGCATGTCCTGAGTATCATTCTAAGTTGCAATTAACTGCAGTCGTTAGAACTTCTTATGTCTCTTACCAGCGCGACTTATGCGGTGTTACGACTTTTTCTGGTGTTCTTAACATTGCCAAAGAAAGATTTACAGCCGTCTGATTAGACACGGTTTATGCAAAATGATTGACAGCGATTGCTTCCATTAAGTGAACCATTTTAGTGACTCACGAGTCTTGTTGGTCATACCAGAGATATTACGTTGACACTTAAGTTATTTAGCAATTTTTATATGCAGCAACGTGTGTGGCTTCCTGTCAACGCATTTAAACAGAAACCACTTTGATGGTTAAGAGACATCAAGAATCGAGAGTTAATTACGCATCAAAGTTAATTTACATCAAGAGTTAGCCAGTCTCCGCATCGCAGAATTATATTCATTTATGATATTTTTATGATATTAATCTTGATATAACAATTAGCAGAGTCTATATCAACATCTTTTTTTGTATATGTATTAGGTGTTGGAATTAATTCGTAGCGTTTTACAAAGTATTTATAAGTTTTAAAAGTACTTTCATTAATGTATTTTTTAATGCTCATGTGAAATAAATAACATTCTTTCATTAAAAACGCTACGAATTAATTCCAACACCTAATATATTAATGAAACTGAGATTATTTTGAGTGAAATATCAATTTTTTGAATGAAATAAAATTTTTTAATAAGAATATTTTTGTAGTTTACAAGTAGTGTAAAAAACGAAGTCGCGATCAGCGTTTTCTGGAATCTGTCAGCAGCTAATTCATCCTCTTGTTATCTACGGAAGATCCTCTTGAATGCGTGGACGTGACCGAAAGTGCCGATTAGCCCAGTGACTCAGGAACACGATGACATACAGCGTAGGCGCCCTAGATTGCATGGACTGAACGCAAGCAGACGCCGGTATTCAGTACCTCCCCTAGGGTAGAAGGTATGTCGCAAAAATTATGTTGTCCTTTCCCTGGACGTCCTACGTTGCGTGAAGGCTACTCGATCAAAACCTGTTACGGGGCGTCTAAGGAATGTGACACCGCTAACAGTCGTAATTGCTTGTTATATTTAGGTTTACTAAAACTCATTTAAAAACTTGACTTATGGAGTAATGGATTATTGTACAAATTATTATCATATTATATATTAATAATAATATTCTATTAACATACTGAAAAAAAAATTAAATTTTAAATTTATTTGAATAATACTAACTTAATATTTATTTTAGTAAATATATTTATTTATTTTAGTAAATAAAAAAATGATAATTCATAATCAATCAATATAATCAATTAACGATTCTTGTATCAAAAACAAATATGTTTACATTTAATAAATCCTACTATTCAAATAAATATTTATTATGATACATTTTTTTCTCAGTATATTAATATTATGATATTAATATTACATTTGCATTATCGATCGCATACAAATTCACGTAATCGTAGATTTAACGTCGTAGAAATTAATGTCAAAGTTAGTTATATCAGAGTTTATTTCTTTAATAGTGGAACATATTGAATAAGTAAAGTTTAATTACATTTACATGTTGAACATGTTGAATAATTAAAGTTTGATTACATTTAATTAGCCAAGAAATTATTTTTTAACAATTTTCGTCTCACAATTTCATTTAATTTCTCGTGAAAGATCTCATATTTATTTTGCCTTTTATTTTGTGATTCTGGCTATTAATTTTAGTGCCGAGATGAATTCTGCGACTGCGTCGCAAATTCACTTATCTCGAAGCGCGAACAGTTGGCGCGCCAAATATTGTTAACACTGACACATCGCCGACACGGCGATGGAGGCCAATTAGAGCGGTTTTATGTCGTTAACGTGGCTCGAGTTCAAGGTGGCTCTCGTCTGATTAATCGTAGGCGTAGTGTGCACGATTTCCAAATCCAATTGTCCAGTCCGTTTCTGGCCCGTATCGCGAGCGTACAGGCTCTTTATGTAAATGTACTCTCTCTCCCCCTGAACCTTGAATCGTCGTCCCCGCCGCCGTCACGAAATCAAGGAAAATTCATACCGCTTGTATGTCAGTCCGTCTCGCATTTAAACTCCAAGTTTGAAACATATTTTTATACGCATTTATATATTGCAATCCTATTTCTTTCACGATATTTTTTTACAATAGATTTTTAGTCGAATCTAAATCGATATTTCCTGGCGAGAGGCTTTAATTATTTAAAAGATCTTAATTACTTAATTAAAAATTAATATTTTCTGACGAAGCAAACAAAAAGAAAGATAAATGACGAAGTCAGATTTACTATTGGATTTTAATAAAAATTTAATTAAAAATTAAGAAATATTGTGATAAATAATAATAAACGTTCTTAACATTTTCGCTAAAAGAAATTATTTTGTATTACTTGATACATATTTCCTTTCTTAGATCGACTCGAACTGAAATAGCTGAGAAACGGCCTTGTGCTAATTAATGTAAGGGGAATCTGGTGCAATAGGACGGTTTAATGAGATATCGCAATAAAATCTTTTGTCAATTTTCGCCTAAAGGCTAATGCTTAGACAATTACGTATATCTGTCATCGTATCCCAGACAGACGAACATTTCGTTTGTAGTAATATACGATTAAGATAATATCAAAGCGTTATGGTCACGGAACTTGCCAGATGTCGTAGATTCGTAGGCAACGAATGGCATCTGTAGAAAAATTGCATGCAACTAATTAGCGAGCGAAATTACATAGATTTTGCGATTCGCTCGTTTAAGACTAACATGCGATACTTATCGTCTTCTTTAATGTCCTTCCGCTAATGATCGTACACAAATATTACATCTGACATGCGCAAGCGTAAATAAATAGTAAATTCATGTTCCGCGAAAATTGCAGATGTAATAAATGAGTGACACGTTTATTAAAATCTAAAGAGACAGATATCTCTTTCGATTTCTCTTCCTTCGCGAGATAGAAAAATTTTTTATAAACAATCTATCGCAATAGAAGACATCAAGAAAGAAGATACTGCCTTTACTTCTTTATCATTCGAGATAATCGCCGATTCTGGTTAGGATCTTTGGTCCTGCGTGAAACTCGAGATCCTTCGCGTTGCAATCTTTGATGCTGTTTACAACGTAATTGAATTCCGCAAACTTTTCGAAGCGTTAAATCGCGAGTTTCTAGATTTCTGGATAGCAAGTAAAAAATATATTATGTCACTTCTGTAACTTTAGAAATTTACACATGACGTACATCGCAAAATTCCATAAACACGTCGAATGTAGATTTTCCGAAATAGAAAATACGTAAACGCGTTGTTTCTATATATCACGAATACGTTCCATTTCACGTTACCACATTAATTATTTTAAATTAATTATTTTACCAGATTAAGAATTCCTTCTGAAATTAAGAAAGTCCTTTTGGCATCTATTTGAGAAAAGATTATAGAAATAAGTGGGAAAAATATTGAGCTGAGAATATAATTTTTTTGGTTTTATATTTTTGTTTAACATTTGGTGAACGAGGCTAAAATGATATATCATGTTATGTATAAACAGAACACACACTATATCTCTAAATAAAAAATTCTTAGCAAAGCACTGCTGTTAGCTAGACCATGAATAGCTCAGAGTCCATTACGCAGCGTTAATCCCTCCGTTGGAAAATTTTTTTACATGTAACTCATTTACTTAAAGAACATAATGATTTGAAACTCATGACGTACGTAAAACAACATTCTGCAAATTTTTTTTCTTATAAATTTTGCTTGCGAAACAAAAGCAGTATAAAACATTCTTTAAAAAATAATAAAAATTAGCACTGCTTATACACTAATTATTATTCCTTGCATTGCATCTAAAACATTGTTTTCCCGAAGTAAAGCTGAATTTATGAATTATTGTAAACATCGCGGTATAGCCATCGAATTCGTCAGTTTAATCGCGTTTAACTGCGAAGCAAACGATCGTCATTAGTCGAACTTGTTTCACGCCTGCGAAAAATAATCAAGGAAACAACAATTTTAAATTATACAGATTTGAATAATTTTGTTGGACCATCAAAATAATTATGTAGGAATCTCAAACATGAAGAAGCTACAAAAAGCTTTGACATTTTAGCAACTAATTTGAGCGTTCTCTAATTATTTGGATGGACAAAATTATTTTATATCACTTTTTTAAAATTTAATTTATATCACTAAACGTAATTAAATATTAAATATTAAAGGTTGAAGGTTTGATTTTATTTATTGGCTTTGTTTGTATTACAAAAGACATCCAATACACCTCGATTAGCTCATATTTCGTATTATTTTAATAAAATTATTTTTAGATCTGTATCTAGCTAAATTTTTAGACACTTCAGCAAAATCTTCCTTACCGTGCATTAAATTTTCATAAAAGACTCTGTTGTGAAAATTCCTCCCGTGAAAATTCCCAGGCATCATTCGCGGATTCGAACTTACCTGATGCGTATCTATAAGGAAAGTCCATCGACTTTCCTCGGATTTGCTCGTAAAACAACCTTATAATATTTTACACTTTCAAATAGACAGCAATTACGTTCTTACATAACAGCGTAACATATCGCGAGTTGGTTGCCCAACGTTGTGATCCACGTTAGAGTGCCGTAGATCATCGCGAACCCGGAGTATGGAAGTAAACGCCAACGAATGTATTTCGCAAGTTCCTGGGAAGAATGATGATTATGCTCGTAAATGCATTTTCCGGTTTCTCTCGTGGACCGCTGAATCTGCGATTAATCCACGAGCGACAAATCGATTCTCTTTGCATATTAAAAGTTTACTGCATTCAATTGCATATTCAAAATTCGAAGTTTCCATGCTCTCGATTTCATTGGATGCCATTTCAGATTTGGCAATCTGTAGTGACTTATTCTGATTGGACTGAGGAGGAATGTGATACAATCGCTGTATGTGATCGCTGACAATGTTGTGAAAATCGTTATCTGATCGCTTGAAAATGAACGAACCAAAAGATTCTAATCATATCAATCAAAATTCTGATTATCTAAACTAGAATTATAATAAATTGACTCAGAAAATTCTGCGACTTGTCTATTTTCAATCAGAATTCCAATTAACACAAGAGACTCTTTTCCCAGTATATGATGTGATTTTCTTCTTGGATTAAAGAAGTATAAGTTTTTACATTGTTTTTTTGCACACCGTTAACTGCATTGTACTCTCATTAGTCTTGTTTCTCCTTATATTATTAAAAGTTTAAATTAACGAGCCGACAAGATGGAGAATTGAGTTCTTTCGAAAGGGACGTTATGCGTAACTGACAATCTCATGCTAACCGGAAACGTGCGGTAGGCAGGCACGCAGTGGCGTAATACCCACCATTGTAGATCATTCCGATCACAATCGAGCAAGTCGTTCAAGGATCCGTCGTTGCTTTAAATTATTTTCTAGAACAGGTTCTACGACGAGTAACAATCTCGTTATTGAGACGGCATTATCGTTAATAAATCGCAGTTTAACGAGCAAGATTATGACATTAATCTAATCTAATCTAACATTATAAGTTATTTAATATCACCGCAATACTTTTTCAAATAATTTTTACAAAAACTGACCAAACAAGGATAGTGAGAACTCGCTTTTTAATCGCGATATAATACGCATAAATAGATATTTTACGATATAAATAGAAACGATAATGGATTCGTAACGTTATTGTATACGTAGATTGCTTGATTGATTTATCGCGATGGGACTTTGAGAAAACGAACGTTCGTATCTGTCTTCGCGGCAAATTAACGAAACGCGGCCTTTCATGCAAATGCCTCGCTTTCGATCGCTCGCTCGCGCGACGGTTGCAACCGGTAAGCGTAACAACCTTGGGAGCGTAAGAGCTTCGAAAGCGCGTAAAGCCGAGCCGAGGATCGCGGCGTGGTTTTGTCCGCGGGTGCCATAATTTAGCCATCGCGTGTCTTTGAGAAAGAGAGAAAGAGAAACGGGAACCCGACAGTCCTGTCGCACGCCACGGTTCGTCAGGTCGCCCGACCAGCAAAAGAGTCACATACTAATAACTGGAGCAAAGAGTTGTGTAAGCCGGTGGGTGGCCGCCTTTCTCTGCGAGCTATACGGCTGCCAGGTTTAGCGCTGAGTATGCTGTCGCGTACACCGACCACTCGATTTTCTAAGCTTGCTAAGGGCGATCGGCGAACACGCGCGATTATTCAGAAGTATGTATTGAGAAGCGAGAAAAAAAAAAGAAATAGAGAAAAAATGTCCCGCCATCACGGCGCGGCGATGACGTTGGACTCGCGAGACTCGAGCACGCATGTTCCTTTCGTTGAGTCAACACTTCATCTAACAGATAAATATGTACCTGGGAGGCGGAAATGAAAAGACTCGATTTTTCTCTTTTGGAAAAAACTCACGAGAAGATATATCCTATGAAGAGATAATCACACATGGATGCGTGATTTTTATGATTTTAAATTACGTAAAAGTATATTTCTCCTTCTTCAAATACAACATAATGCATTATTTAAAACGATAATCTCTATCCTATATTTTATATTACAAACGATAACTTTTATCCTTTTATTTTTTTTATTAGAAATACAGAATCATTATCTGATCTTTATTTTATGAATTTTGGATAGGTAAGAAATACTGTGCAAACATTATTGTCTAAAATTAGATTTATTCATCTGCAATTATAAGACATGATTACGCTATTTTTAAATTACTCCCCACGCCATAAGCCAGACATAAAAGGAGCATTCACGAAAAACTGGACTGCAAGAACAAGCTGGATTCAAGAGATCGGAAGGTAAGTGAATTGTCGCGAAGGTCGCCCAGCTCACTTTTCCCTCGCACTTTTCTCGACTGATTCTCGGCTCCTTACAGACCTCTTACTCCCGTCTGTCTGCCTGTCTGTCTGTCTGTTACACTTCCATTTCACTGTACAGCTACAAGCCATTCCCATAAGCAGCACAGTTAATTTCAATGCTCAACGCGGTTCCCATATAATATAATAAAGTATAACGAATATGTGTTCACGTGCATATTTTCTCATTATACTTTTTTATGTTATATTAAAACATTCGCACACACAGTCATTATTATACTCGTTGCCGAAAACTATCTTCTTCTCGTGAACCGAATATTTCTCATGAAATGTAACATTACTCAAAAATTCAGCCAGCATTATACAGACATTACTGTAATGACGCATGGCATATAGTTATCCGAAGATCCTTTTAAGGAAAAACGAGTTATTTCAGACATGTTATTTAGCAATCATAAAATTAAAAAAACGATTGAACGAAAGTAATGAGAAATTGCAACTCGGTCGCGCGTTTCTCTTCAACGTTGACGGGGCGGTGATTAAGATCGTCAAAAGTGACATCAGAGAGCGCGCAATTTCGGCAATGTCGAATCGAAAATGACTTTAATATTCCGCTGTCGACCCCGTGAACTGAACTTTGCCCTCGAGATTGGCATATATAATGCGGCGGCTTCGTCTTTTTTCGTTAGAGTAATTATTACCGTGCTGTGGCGGCTCGTAAACGACGATTTATGATTTATGTTTTGTGTTACGCGCGCACGAAACGTTCGTGAAAAAAGCGTGAGAATCACTGTTGTGTAACGGGCAGATGATAATAATAATAATAACTTTATTGTTCGTGTGCAAGATTTGATTTTGATAGTAGTTATTTATAAGAGGCATAAAGAAAGTGAAGAAAATGCATACGCCTAAGCTGTTGCTACGTGTAATAAAAGATGATCATTCGAATGCAAGAAAGAATATATAATAATGTAGAACAAAAGAAGACTTAAATAATCAGATAAGAAGAATATAAATATATAAGAATATAAATATATAATAATAATAATAATAATAATTGTTTATATAATAATAATAGTAATAATAATTATAACTGTATTAAGTGCAATGGATAACATTAAATATTAATAAATCAACATACAAAAAAAGAAATAGTACCTATATACTATCAATATAGAGCATTAAAATACGCAATAGATGAGGCTATAACTGAATAATTGATTAACGCACGTCCTATCTATATATGTAATTATTAGTGAATTATTGTATTTTTAGTGGATTTAATAAATGAATAATGAGGGATTAAAATGAAGTCGAAAAGAATATCAAAGAATTGAAGACGAAAAATAAGAAGGATTTTTGTTGGATTTAAACGCAGTGCGTTAGAAGAGATCTGATCAGTCACTAACTATAGATTATAATTTATTAGCTTTACAGTTAAGTAAAATCTGCGATCAACACAATCAGGGAGCTAATTTTAAATCCTTCAGAATTCAAATCAGAGTCTGATGCATATAATAACTTTGTGGTGCCATGCATACTGTGCAATCGAAACTGACATTTAAAGATAATGTTTAGAGATAATTGTGCTATTGAAGAAGACACAATTGTCTGAAATACACATTCAAAAAGCTTAGAGAGAAAAGAAATAGGACGAAAGGGAGAAAACAAAAAGCGATTAGGAATTGAAAAGATGAAGTTTTAAAAATTGAAGACACAATAAATTGTTTCCGAAAGAAATAGGAAGATATTAAAGATTAAGAATAATTGCAAGAACGTAGAAAGGAGGATAAAGGTATTATGGAAGACAAAATAGCAGTACACGTATATATGTCCTGAAAGATTATAAGATAGTTCGGGTTTTATGCGTTTGAAATTATCGGAATTAATATTACACGGAAAGAATAATTTTGCTGAAGTATCTAAAAATTTAACTGAATACAAATTTGAAAATAATTTTATTGAACTATCAAATTATGAAGGAAACACTCAAACATGATGAGCAATGCTGCAAAAAATATGACATTTTAGCAACCAGTTTGAATATTCTAATTATTTTGATAGTCTAATAAAATTATTTTCTATAGATTGTATTTCTAGATTTGTATTTACATAGATTTTTAGATATTTCAGCCAAATTTTTCTTCTCAAGTAAATCGATCGGAATGATTGAAGCAAAGCAGGTGTTCAGGATATTGTCACTGATAAAAAATAATTAAAGGTATGAAATGAACAGTAAGCGATGCAGAGAAAATTAATAAAATAATTATTCTCAGAAAAAGGATTGAAAAAATAAAAATAGCAGGAGAGGAAGATTCGGTGAGTGAAATAAAATTTGCTTAATCTCGAATAACATTCACCAGCAAAGCCGAAAAGAAAGTAGAATAAAAGCAAAGTGAATCAAACTAAACATGAAGTCAAATAAAACATTCAAAAGTGAGTATAAAATCCAAAAAGAGTATTAATTTTTTTGCATTGCAAATTAACACTTTTGCGAGTAAAAAAATCTTCTAAAAATGATTCATTTTTTTCTGATTTTTTATCAGGAAGTTTAGTTTTTTTTTTGAACGAATAGAGAATTGTACACACGCAATTCCCAAAAATTACCAATTTGTCCGATAGATTTGACTTTAAGCAGGATAGTGATACCGGAACGAGAGAAGGCTGGGATGAACGAAAGAAAAAGAGAAAGAGGGGACTTCTCGTGCTAACAGAAGGGATAAGAAACCCATGCACGTACTCTTACCAGCGGTACGACGACTTCAGTCTGACGATCGCTTCCATGGAGTGAAGTTGACCGAGTCCGACGATAATCCAGGATCGTCTATCGGTTCGAGCACACAGTGACTTGGATCCTGACGTGTGATCGGTGCAAAAAAAAGAAAGAAAAAGAAAGAGATTCGACTGTGTGCTCCGAAATTTTAGCACGATAAAAACGTCCCTTTAGGTCATATAATAATTTATAATAAAATTCGGAAGAAATTAAATCAAGACGCGAGTGATCAGCTCGTTTGGCGATGTAAGAATAAAAAATTTATAAAAATATCGTATCGTTAAACGATCGCTACAATAAAAAGGAAAGAGGAAAGAAGTTTTCCTTTTTATTATCAAAATCATTAACTATTTCTAGGAACGCGAAGGCAAGCCGGAGAGCTGATCCTTCCGGCATTTTATTACCGCGATAATTTACATAATAATTGAATTTACGTAGTAGAATTTACTTTTCGCGTAGAATTTCTCGCGCGGAAAAAAAACGCATTGTGCGTTTTCACGACGACCGAGCGATTTGCGACTTCGCCGTGAGGAAGCCGCCGATTTTGCGGCGCGAAGTGCGTGGTGTGCAGCCGGCGGGAGAAAGTGCCTGTTTCGTTGTGCGTCGTTCATCGATTTTTCGGTGGATATTATCCACGGTGACGGCGGTGGAATCGATGATCGATCATCATCGGCGTCCCGCCTGACAATGAGAGACTCGCGTCTTCTCAGGACAGCATGACTCTCGGCGCGTGCGACCGTCCGCGTGCGTTAACATGCGCGAAGACACGCGTGTCCGCGGGTACCGCTAGATCCTCCTGAAGTGATATTAACGCCTGGCTTAGAGAAAAAGAGAGACCCACTGGCAAGGATCGTCGAAAGTGACAGAGATCGAGGACCGATCGCGAGGACAACCGTTGGCCGGCAGACGTGAGCTACAAGTTGGTCATTTCTCGCATTTCTTATCTACTCTTCTAAGATAATGAATTATAAATGTATCGAGGAAAAGCCGGTGGATTTAACAAAATGCGGTCCAACCGGTTTTATTCGACTCGATAATTATCGAAACTCCGAAATTATCATTCTTTCGACCAGCCGCGTTCTGAAAGTTTTTCATTTACCAGCAGGTGTTTCGCGAATTATTTTCGGTGCAATTAGATACAAATAGTCTAATTTTGGAAGGATTAAAAAAAGAAGAAGAAGAAGTGAAAGTTCCGCGAGAATTAAGAGGAAGTAAGAAAATCGAATCGTTTTGTTCGCGACTACGAGATCGATCGCTTGTCAATCAAATATGAACTGGCAACTAACTTTTTCTTCTTTTTTTACCTTTCTTGGGAATTTATATTTTTAGTTAAGTGTCGCGGGCCGATATTATGTAATAACGGGTTGCATATGCAACATTATGCGCGACCATTGCACCGCCTATATGCGTAAACTCATTTCAACCAGTTTCTCCGATATTTTTGCCCGATTCGAAAGATACTAGCTTTCACTATACAAATATATGCTTGCATATATATAAAGGTCTCCTATAATCGTACACCTAAACTTAAATTAACATTAAATTAACATCTCATTTTCCTTCCGCTTATTTATTCTTCGTTTGCTCTATTTGTTCCGTACACGCAAAATGATTTCGGTTTTTTGTTACTCTCTATATATTCAATTTTTTAAAGTAATTTCACTATGCTAATTATTAATTTAATCGTCAAATTGTTTATGCTTTTATTAAATAATAGGTGTAATACATTGATGTATTATATCAATCTTATACAAGGAAAGAACGATTTTTTGCTTGAGCGTCTAAAATTTCAGCTAGATACAAATCTGAAAATAATTTTGTTAGTTAATAATTTTGCTATCAAAATAATTACGTAGCAATTTCAAGCATGATGAACAATGCTGCAAAAAGTTTTGACATTTTAACATCCAGCTTGAGCGTCTCACATAATTATTACGATAGTCCAATAAAAAATTGTTTTCAGATCTGTGTCTAGCTAAATTTTTGGATACTCGAGCAAAAAATCGTTCTTTCCGTGTATAAGATTGATGTAATGCGTTAATGTATTATGCCTATTGTTTAATAAACGAGTAACGATTAAATTAAAAATTAGCGTAGTAAAATTATTTTAAAAAATTAAATATAGAGAGTAAAAAAAACCGAAATCATTTTGCGAAATCATTTTTAGATACTTGAACAATACTATCCTTTCCATAATATGCAATATAGATATATATATAAAATATATATAAATTGTTTAGAAGAGAAATTCCACTGATAAATCTGATAGGATCCATTCTTATCTGTGTTAACACAATGATATCTTTCCAGAAATAATAGTACAATGGCAACAATTTTAATTATTATTTCATTATACGTCAAGACTATCATTTGAAGCAGATATTAGAATTAATTATCATTAATTTTGATTTCAATATACTTTCTCGTGGAAAATCAACAGCACAGAATTAAACCTTAATCAATATTCGACAAGCAAGAATGCAACGAGAATAATGTATACTCCGCGAATGATAATCGCTGCGTAATTGCCGCGTAGCGACGAGTTGAGTCGGCTTAAGGCGCCTCTGAAAAAAGGCCGAACGATTAAAGAAAGTTGCAAATTAACGTGCCATTGTATGGCACACCGTGTTCTCGGTACTCACAGCGCGCCAATTTTCCGCAGTAGAAACGCCCGTCTTTTTCCAGCACAGAGCGAGGAAATCGACTGCCGCGAGAAACTCGCCGCGGCGTGTCATTTGTTGCTGCAATTACTGTAGCAATAGGTGGATGATAACACGTAGCGATCCGTTGCGAACTCACGTTCCATGGAGTTTTCGCTCGAGCCGATTAAAAAACGGATCGATCTCTGTTGAGAGACGCCGTCTATGTTTGCAACATCGTGAACACTTGTCTTTAGTGAAAACGCACGGCCGCAGTCGACTTTCAAACCGGAATTATTAACGATTATAAATGAAGCGAATTTAGATTTGATATACGTATACGTATATTAAAAATATGTCCTTTTTACAAGATATTTCTAAAATATTATCTCTACAAATTAATTATCGTTCTTTTTAAATATCGCTCTCACTTTAACATAACTTAGTAACTCTGGATATCTTAAATATCATGTCTTAATTAACATAATCGTGATCTGATCGTTGCGATTTTTTACTTTCAATCTATGATTTCTGCAATTTCTTTTCGTTGTGCAATAAAAATATGCGGTTTTAGAGTCGATTTTTGCAGATTTTAGATAACACGAAATGTCAAGTGTGCGAGTTAAAACTGTATAAAGAATCGAATTATCTAATCATCTATTTTGTAATATATTCAACCAATTCGATAAATTGTTGATAAGAATTTACATTAAAGACGCGAACTCATTCTGACTGCACAGAGAAAAATTTTTGGTATTTATAATAGCATGTTATTTATATATATATATATATATATATATATATATATATATATATATATAAATAAAAATAACACGCTTATATATATATATATATATATATAAACATGATATTTATTATAATTAAATGTTATTATAATTGTGACTATTACTGCTATGATACAATATTAGTAATAATAATATGTACACTTCTATCAGCAAAGAAATGTATATAGTTGACAACGGATAATGATTATAAATATAATAATAATAATAAATAATAATAATAATAATAATAATTATTATTATTATTATAAAAAATGATTGCAATTATTATAAATTATAATTAAATATTTTGCCATATAAATAGCAATTTTGATCAGTTTTATGATAATAACTATAATAATCATGCTAGCTATATGTATTGATAAAACTAGTTAATATTACTATTATTATAGCAGTAATAATCATAATTATAGTAACATGTAACTACAGTCACAAATGTCAAAACCCTCTTTCTCTCAGTATATACTTATAAAAAACGTAAGGAACATCACGAAGATCACTTCCTCGTTTTACGCTCGATTCACTTAGCCTTGTTTGTCGAATCGTTGATTGAATCCGGCGTTTCCCGAGGCGTCGCGGGAAACTCTCTCGCTTTCATTCGTACACGTGCTACGCATTACAGCCTTACAGAAGACACGCTCCGCACGCCACATCTGCAATTTCTACTTCTACCTCGAGAGATCCTGCGATAGAATTTTTAACAGAGAAAATCTTTTCTCTGCGCAACCGTGCGTGTAATTTCAGCCATTGAATTCTGAGAAGGGAAATTATTTATTATATTCGTATCGATCTAAAAGTGTAATGCAGCCTTGCATTGCATAAAAAGTAAAAGAATGAAACAGACAATGATAGGAATCTCAATTATATATGGAAACATCTGTATAATGAGATCTGTAATTTGATTAATTGAAAGAATAAGTTAAATAATATATAAGCGTGCTCCATTTGAAGTATAATTGAAGTAGAATTGAGGAACATGCGAGACTATTATTTCGCGTTAATATCACTTTCTTTTCTACTTTTTTCAAGTTAACCGATCGATTAATTTCTACAACAGATTCCAAATTAGGAGAAATATGCACGCGTTTTAGCGGATTTCCTGTCGCGGATAGATATCTCGCAATTTAGGTCGAAAAGATATATTGGATACGAAGATATCTAGAGATACGCGGTTTCTCATCGTAATCCATTTGTCGGTCGCGATAATTGCTAGAAAGCAAGGAGCGAGAATCATCACCTAGACCTTTTTATTCATTCCTCTTGGACTGACCAGAAGTGTCAAGGACGAAAGATTGTTATTCTTTTATCTTCATTCATGAGTTTTCCATCCCGTCGAGTATCATCTTGACTACAGTGAAACAAAGTAGCAAGTTTGTGCGCCTCGATGTAGTTGACTGAGCGCCGATTTATAATAGATAACAATTTTTCATTATTAAAAGTCTCAGAAAACGAGCTTCACGCGTAAATATAAATATTTTTGAAAAATGCTATCACGTTTTTTGAAAAATTGCTTATCGAAAATGAAAGCCGGCCAGCCAGGCGTTGCAACTATCGCCGTTCGACGATTATTTTAAACGCAACGGCTGACCACCTCCAATATCTACTTGTCTGGCTGATACTTTAATTCGCTCTATTTCCAACGAGATATTTAACCTTTTGAACCGTAGTCGATTAACTTCTATTTTTTTTTAATGACGCGAGAAAATGTATCAAGGATTAAGAAATATTGAGTATTTTTATAATTTACATTAAAAAATATAAAGTTTCTTTTGCAAAATAAAAAAATTGTAATTTTGAATTTTTGAAGTCGCAAAATTTTTTCAATTTCTCTTGTCTCTTCTAGATTTTTTTTTTTTAAACATAAATACGATACGATACTCAATCTCTAGTTAAGTTCTTCGTCTTATAACGATTTCGAGATGCTGATATGTATCATTTCATTGGAATTTTAAGATCACCTGAGATCAAACTTTAAAATGACTTTAAGTAATAAAATCGAACACAAACATCAAAGATAATCGATCAATACTTTAGTGGATGCATTTTTGCGTGAAGTTCAGCTTATGCAATACTCGCATAAAATACGCCCAAAGCTCATGTCGGATCAAAAGGACAGTACATGACAATAATCATGAATCCCCGATTAAGATATGTCAGAAAAAGAATGATAAACAATACTAAGCCCCAGTTTTATAATTTCACATGCGAAATGCATTTAGCACTTGAAAAGTGCGTTTAATGCATTATGCAGAAATGCTACGTTAAAATCAGATAAACATTAATTTTGTCGTTGAAAAAATAAACTAAATTACTTAATCTCGTAGATTTATCTAGATAAATTAATTCTCAACCGGCACAAGAACGAAAATCGGAAGGAAATAGAATGGAATTCAGAATGAAATAGAATACATTGATGTTTATTTCAACTTGCTTGCAATACAAGTCACGGAAAGAAGATAAAAATATATAAAACTAAGGAACTAAGGATTGTATACATACAATAAAGTGTACTACAGTACACTTAGAAAGTATCCTTCCTCGCGATCGACCTCTTTCTCGTTAAAGGTCCATCTTTTTTATCATAAAAACTTGACTGTTCCTTTTTTATCTTTCTTTCTTCGTTTCACTTCTCTTTCCCTTCTTCTTAATCCTTGTTTCTCTGTCGCCCCAGGTGCACAATCGATAATTCCTTAACGATAATCAATACCGCGTTACGCAAGAGTGCCTTTAAGACACGACCCACGCGCGAAATGCATTGTTAAACCTTTACTGAGTGTGTCATGTTACAGAAGGAGTGTAAATCGTTGGGCGCGAATAGGCGTTTGCTCTGATTTTTCTCCCAGATCGCCACTGTCATTCTATCTCTTATCGTACTTTGCATGTATAAGTACATGAAGTGGATATATACTGCATGTTACCAAACCTACGCAGTTCCACATTTTTATAACTTTTATTCTATTGATAACTCTCTTATTATTGCGTATGCACTGAAAAAAATTAAATTTTAATAAATATTTCTTTGAATAGTTTCTAAGTAAACATTCCCTAAATGTAAAAATGTATTTATTTGATACAGAAATAATTAATTGAATTTGACATTTTTTTATTGAGTAATTATTTATTTTTTATGAGTATATATTTATTTATTGTAAGTAAATGTTTTACTTAGTACTATTAAAAATATTATTAAAATTTAGTAAATTTTTTTCTCACGGATGTAATTTTATGAATTTAATATCTTATATAATTAAATATATTATATAAGATATTAAATTCATAAAATTATTAATTAATTAGTATTATTAATTAATTAAATATATGTATTTTAATATCTTATATAATTAAAAATTAAAAAACCTTGAATTGTATCGAGATATCAAAATATTTACACTATTAAATTAAGACAAGATTGATCGAGTTACATTTATATATATATCTTGAGATTGAATCTTTAATCAATTGGCTTAGCAAATATAAGATAAAGGAATGAGTCCCTTGAGGGTTAAATAACTCTGCTAAATTAAACGTGTATACCCTGAACGTTCTCACTGAATTTCGAAAGTTCTTTGGTTCCGCGTGATCGATTGACGTGATCGAATCTGATAGACATAAATGGACTATTGATGTTGGAGACAACTACGTGAACACGTCCACGCTTTCATCATGAATTTAGTTTTCTTAAGTGCTGCTGATCCATTGTATTATTATGTTCGCTTCTTAAATATAATGTAAGTCTATATGTGTGTGTATATGTTTATCTCTGTATAATACTTGTCAAATCAAAGTTTTATACTCTGAGTTAAAAATACTCAAGTAAAAAAATTGACTACTATTTAGACAACTTTTGATTGTTCGCCATGAGATTCATGGATCTTTATCTCATGCATAATCTATCTTATTCTACTTTAAGAACCATTCTGAATATGACGGATGGCGGCCAATCTTTTATCTTAATTTCTATTCTCAGTAGAGTCCAGTTCAAATCATAAAAATTCCTTCAGCCTTTTAGCCGCATCGTTGAAATTTTAAGTGCAAATACTTTCAATACGTTGTATAGTATTATGAAGTGGTATAATTTTTTATTCAAAATATATCTATAAGTTTTAAAAGCTAAATCTTTATAAATGAGAGAAACGAATGAGAGAATTATAAACAAATGTGATCTTCACTTTAAGATCAGCGAAAGAAAGTGTAAATGAAAAAGTGTTCAACTTTCATTTAATGATCGCGAAATTTTCGGTGTTTGTGAAATCTCCTCTACATCGACAATTCGCGATGGCGTTAAATCGCAAGGGATAACATAATGAGGATAACGAGGTAGTGAGATTGGACAAAACGACGGGGCTGACTTACTCTTTCTTTTTTCACTTTCACGGCCGATTGCGACCTGCGAGTCGTCGCGTGGGATGACTTTCGTATTATCGGATAATGCCCGGTCGTTTTCGCCGATGCCGAACGACGTCGATGAGAGCCAGATAGATCTGATTAACGTTAATAATCGCGGGATGTAAACAGAACCGATGAAAGCGAAAACGGTGCTATTATGGCATTGTTATAATAGCGCCGTTGCTTCATTATAGTAGCGACAGCTCAATTACCGAGCGACACGTTAGATGCTACTGAATGACGACGAAGATTTATGAAATCCTTACCGTCGACTTAAGACATTATTTTTTCTCTCTATCTTTTTCTCTTCAATTGGATTCTCTTTGGAGAGAAACGATGATTATTTAGACACACATCAGAGTCGGTTTATCGAATACAAAAGGCAGTCCGCCTTTTATTGCCGTATTATTGCCGTTATAATGTAATTACCGTCATTAGTGAATTTACATAATGCGACGTCTTCATCCGTTCTACTTTGTTCATCCCACGTTGTTTATGTCCCGCTGGCGGATTATCCGGGCGGCTATTACCGTGAATATTTCTACCAGGGGGGCCTGCGCGTGCCCTCATTATGAGTTCGTTCCGCCGCCGATTTCTCAATGATATAATCGGATAATGGCGAAGGAGTACGGCTACGTTAAGTCCGGCGAGCGTGGCGCTTCAAGCACGTCCGGGGCGCGAAGGAAAGAAAAAGGAGAAAAAGAAAAATGCAAATTAATATGCACGCGCGACTCGTTTACCGCTTACGCGACTCGCGCGGCGTAGGTGTAATGACGTAATAATAGAACTCGCGGAGCGAAGTCGCAACAGCGCAACCCTTTCGCCGGAACTGCCATGATCGAAGGGCGTCACCTGTTGCATATCTATAAAAATTCTGGAGAAACTATTGGACTAAAATCGTAGTCGCGTAACGCAGTTTAAATTATGTGACTTTTGAGCGCATAATTTTAAACAATAATAATTTTTAAATAATAATTCTTGACATTACGCATATTTTCACGGATCATTTGCTCTTTTATTATGAAGATTGCTGAAAATATTACACCATTTGTAAACCTTGGTACCACAGTAATCATCATTATTGACTTGACAGTGGGACAGATATCCCTTTCTCTCTCTTTTGTGGTTTTAAAGATTGAGAGAGAGAGAGAGAGAGAGAGAGAGAGATTTTATATCGAAACTGACCTTCCTCTTATTAGCCGTAGAATGAAACTGCTGATTCCTAGTTTCAAGTAACGCGATTAGGAGCTGGACAAGTCTTTCCTGAAGGAGGGCCAGCGTTCTATTTCTCTTTCTCTCATTGTCTTTTTCTATCTTTCCGTTTCTTCTTTTTCCCTCTTTCCTTTCTCGCTTATTTTGTCGCCCACAATGTTTCTGTTCGTGGTGTTATCCGGTTGTATTTATTTACTGACATTGCGTTCTCGAGCTAGCTACACGATTGTGTACATAAATCCAGTTAACTCTTTGCACTTGTCCTTCTTCTTCTACCCCGTTATCACTCTCCTTTGTTTTCACTCTCTTTTTCGTTGCGATTTTTTCGCGCGAACTTCCGACTTTTCGCTTAAGTTGTGATGTTATTTTTTTACGAAAGAACCGTAAATGGCAGCTGAAATCATTTGAGAGAATTGATGATTTTATTGAATATAAATTTTTTAGTTTTGTTACACTAAATTATATTATTTGGAAGAAAAAAACACATTTATAATATTTTTTTACGAAGTAATATTTTCTTTGATTACTATTAGTAATATTTTCTTTGATTTAATATTATTCAATAAAATGAAACATTTCTTTGCATAAACGAATTTAGAGGATGTAATGGATGGAAATTAGGATTATGAAAATACTAAAGCATAAAATAAAAGGCTCATAGCATCATGAAATCTTTTATGTTGCAGAAAAACGTAAGTAATAAGATGAAGCCTCGTAAGCGAATCGGCCAACCACAATATAGAAATGATAGAAGCAGCAAATAAGCGTTTTTGATTGACCTCCTAAAAGATTTTATAGTATTATATTTTTTACTCTATTTTGTATAGTTTTTACTTATGAGAAATACATCTCCGTCGCTCTCGTAGATTAGCGACTTTAATGAATTTTGCTACTTATATGTTTTTTATGTTATATATTCATTGTGTTTTTTATCTTTTATATTCATTTTTTTACATATACATCTTCAAGAATTTTTATTAACATACTGTTATTTGGTTTGTAACGTTATCATTAATAAAACACGTATAACATTCGAAGTATATTAATATTCTATATCTTTTATTCAAATTAGACGGATAGTTAGAATGACAGCATTAATTTGATTCAGTGTGATAACTTTACAAAATTCTGGCAACGGTTAAATTTTTGTAACAAACATAGGATAGAAAAGAACGTAAAAGAATTTGTATTCATTATACAATCTTTCAAACAAGTCCTCACTACATAAGAATTTTTAATAGAAAAAAATTTTCCATATTGTATTAAAGTATTGAAAATAATTTAAAAGTTACATTCAATAAAAATTGAGGTTTTTAATTTTTAATATAACTTATTGTTCTGTTTAATATAACTTATTTCTCTAGGTATACATATTTAATGATATATATATTTCTTTTCTTCTATCACTGATATGCGATTAGTTATGAAAACAATTAATAATGCATTATTTAATATAGTAAAACATACTTTTAATAATAAATATTTGAAGCTTATCAGAGTTAATAATTTTAAAAGATTTTAAGACACATCTTTAAAAATTTATACAAAATGAAAAGAAAGAATAATTTTAAATGTTCTAAAGTAGTACAGATTATGGAAAACTACGTAATTCTAAAATTCTATATCTACTATAGTTCTAAATAATATTAAAAAAATGTGACTAAATTAAAATAAAAATGTGACTAAATTAAAATAAAGTTTTGTGCATTCCAAATTTTATCAAATTATTATAACATTATTAATTAATAATATCATTGCATTCAAAATTTTATCAGATTATAATATAATTGAGTAATATCTATTATATTTATAATTTTATTTTATAACTTTTGCAAAATGATAGTCAACATTACTGGTTTAGTGAGTACAATGTTCTTCAAGTTGTTAAATCGGAAGTAATGTCCTATCTCTCCAATTTATTATAAACTTACCTACCTTATATGCTAGTGATAAATATTAGCATCTTATAATTTATATTCTAATTTGTATGAAATTTGTAAGTAAAGCGATCACAATACGATAACTCTAGTAGATGTCTAGATAGTATTACAAGGTATCGTGTGAAGGTATCATCTGAAGAGATTGAGGTGCTTCCATTTGATGACCCAGTCGACGATATACAAATGTGTTCTATCTTTGTCACTTTCTGAATGTTACAGAAAGGATAGAACGACGCTTTGTGATTAAATTGTTGGGCCATTCACAACTTCCACTACCTAATAAAGCTATGATGGCTTTTGGATAATTCCAATCGCAAGATGTTGAAGAGACATAAATCCCAATCCACAACTTCCCTAACCAGTATCAGACTATCAGATCCCTCGAGAGACCCGAAATAACAGTCTGCGATATATTCTTATAACTAAGTTACAATGAATGTAAGTGCTTTCGAGATACACTCATATTCTTAATTTCATTTTTTCCGAAAATCGATGCTATTAAACTTAATAATAAATTCTAATCATTAATAACATAAACGTTTTAAAATTCTAAAAAAAAAAGCTTAGATATAAATATAAATTCTAAATATAATATGTATATAATATAACTTTTTACAATTATTACTTAAAGTAATATACAGTGATAGCCGCCAAGCGGCCGATAGCCTAATTAAAATGCTTAGATTATGTTTGTAGCTATAGATCTTATATCTATAATACTTATCCTTAATCATATTTACGTTTGCATCATGGGAAATCGCATTTGGAGTTTAGAGTTAATCACGTGTATTTTTATGGTGCACACAGAATCTAATCGTGAATGCTTTTAAGCGAACAATAGCGTATAGAAAAGAAAGAGGAACCGAATCATCTGAACGCTGCACAAGTGAAAGAGGCGAGGAAGTCTCGAAAGTGGTTAGAAAATATCCAAAATATTAGAAGTAGTTTTACGAAATTTTGTTTTGACATTTATAGCTAAAATTATAAAAAATTTTTATTAAAATTACAAAATTTTTTGATCTTTTTTTCAAGATTTTTCCTGTACTTCCAAATAAAAATATTAATTTTAATGAGAAAAGTTTAATAGTGAAAAAAATTTTTTTAGTTTTAAACAAGTAAATGAGAAATTACATCTTTCAAAAATTCGAACAAATTCTCAAAAATATTTTAATATATAAGAGGAAGTCGCCTACATCGTATCTCTTAACGTTTAAACATAATTATAACAGAAACACTGAAGAGATCAGAATATTTTTGTATTTATATCAAACTATTGTTCATTGACAATAAAACAAAAGAAATATTTTAACAAAAATGAACATTGAATTATTGATAAAATATCATATTTGAAAAAAGTAGCTCTAGTACGATTTGAAGACTAGATTAAATTGTACCACTTAAGATCTTAATCTTAAATCATACTTTTATGTGAACAATTATTATAGTTTTTTACAAAAAAAAAGATCTAAATTTTTTTAAAATCCAACAACATCAACAATGAATAATTTTTAGTACAATAAATTGCCTTTAAAAAACTCAATATAAACATATTTTTTTCTCATACAAATGTCAAAATATAGTAATTATAAAGTCAGTTACAATCTTAATACGTTATTTTATCTTAAATATAGTAATAAATATAAAGACCAAGCGACAAGTTTTATCCAATACTCTCTATTTTGAGAAATTTATCAACATGATGCACAAATATATTGCTAATTTGATGTATTTGCTGTATTTAAAAAGAGTTCATATAACTCTAGAGTACACTAAAGTTCAATTACACGTTCTGTGCTGATCTTATGTAAATCGTATGAAAATTTAGATCAGACTCCGAACAAAACCAATTTTGTTACTCGTAAATGAACGACTCGCAGATAAAAACAAAAATGACGGTATTTAAACCACTAGCGTTACATCTATGCCATCATCTTTAAAAAAAAAAGTTTATTTCATTTAGAAAATATAATGAAGGTACGAATTAATCGTCTATAGCAGTGTGGATTATGATACTGCTCAGATATCAATGCGGAATAAATTTCTCATCACTTACAATTAGTTATTTACGTTTACATTTTGCAATATTTTTTTTCTTCCTTCGAAATAATTTCTCATTTTACAGAATGTAATTTACATATTAACATAATCATGATGTTAAAATAGGATTGTCACTAAATTAGAAATCAAGGAAATGTTAGAGGAATTGAAAATGGTTAGAAAAATGATAGAAAACTTTGATTGAATTTTATAAAATTTTCTGGAAAATAAAAATTCTTGATTTTAAGGAAGTTTAATATACATACATCTACATACATATACATATATATATTATACATGCAGTTTTGGAATAATACCAACTTAACTATTAAATGCAAACAATGTTAACATTAATAGTAATTTAATTGCTATATTAAATTGTTCTCTCAATTAAATATTTGATGGTTTCTAAATTAGGATGAAAAAACAAAAATTTCAAAATATTGAAAGTATCAGAAAAAATTATAAATTTTGTTTGAAAATCAAGTAAAAATTATGGAATTTTGTGATAAGGAATTTGTGATAAAATCCATTTTTTTTTAAATTCTTAAATAATTTTTTTTTGTACCACGCGTGAATGGGACGATTAAATCTCCGTAAAAATGATGAAGTAAGCCGATAAGATTATATAGCTTTACGGGATCATTGTACGTTTTAATCGGCTGTCACCTTGTCAATTAAGGGCGTATTACACGACCTTTCGACATTTTCTGCAGCTTGTTCATGAATGCGGTCTCGGAACGATTGAGATGTCTTTTGCAATCGACTGGTCCCGAGGCTATCGTGCTGATGTATTAAGATGCGTTACACGCGCGTGTTTTGCACCTCTGCGGAGGGGGATGTCACGCTGTTTATCACCGCATTGTATCGCGGTAAAGATCCTTCGCTTCAAAGCAGCGGGAACGTTTCAACACGAGTGGTTCATTCAGCGGGCGAATGACACGGTTCGTTACGACCGCGCGAAAACCGCAAAAAGAGCAAAATACAATCGGTTAACCGAACGGTGAACGTTTAGAGAGAATGTCCGCTGCCCGGACTTACGTGTAATGTAATGTACGCCGATTGTATATCGGTATACGTCGATATATTAACAGTGCTCTACTGCTGCAACATAACCGATCCAATCAGTCAACCGTGAAATGCAAACGATCCTTCGCGTGGCGCCACGATACTTGAAATTTTCTGTAAGATAGTCACGTTGAACGATAACGTTCGCGATAACGAGAAAACTGAATTATTTTAACAATCGTGACATAAAACTTAATAGATTTTAAAGTTATTCTGCGAAAACACCGTAAAATATCTGAAAAATAAAAATATTCATCAATTATTGAGGTTACTGTTTTTCATAAATTGAATCATTCTTTTCTTCATAACAATGTGCATTTTCGAAGCAACGAGAAAAAATTTAAATTCTATGAAAAAATTTATTTAAAGTTAATTAACACTTTGACTGCGGCATAAATTTTTATAATAATTATATCTACACGGAAAGAACAGTTTTATCTGCATCATTGATGTAGTTTATTAGATTTCTAATTGCGAAAGTAGAACAAAAATCATTATTGAGTCGAATAAGAAAAGTCAATAATTCTTGTGAGTGAATGTATTATTCATGAATGGCGCGAATTAAAAGCAGTGATTGAGTCTTTAGCGGTTTTTCAGGAATCCATCGTCTATCCGTGCTGCAAACTCATTCGCGAACTAAAATTGATTTATGAATCCGTGGACAGATCACGTCTCAGAGGTAGACGACCATAGCATCCTATATATATAATATATATATAATTATTTTAAAAATCTTGTTCTGGAAAAAGAAAATAAAAAGTATTTCTCGGAAATCTTAAAATTTTTACAAAAATCTTAAAATTTTACATTCTTCTATTTCATAAGAAGATATGTGACTAATGTAAATTTATATACATACTATTAAAAAATATAATTATAAAAATAAAATAAATATTTTTGGGATGTTCTGAACCGTCTACTTACTCAAAAAGTTAAAATTTATTATTAACGATTATTATTAACGCGTTGAAACCAGGCAGGTGTCCGCGGAAAAGAAAGCGGTTTTTGCGGAGGTGAGGTCGAAATTATTATTCCCGTTTAGTCGCATCGATCTCATCGCTTTTCGGAGCACGGTGATTTATCGCACGATCTACCAACGCGCCGCCGCTCATTATTCTACCACGCTGACGAGCCGATCGTCCGGATAATTGGGTCTTTACGTAAGGTGATCGGTAGGAAAGTTCTGTATTAATCTGCGGAGGCGGAAGACGCGCGTGGCGAGTATTTCATCGACGATGTAGCACAGTTTCGATGATCGGATGGTTCAAATACTTAATGCCGCAAATATTCCGCAATGAAATTAATTAAAAGTAAGAATAATCGATAAATTAATCTCGATGAAATAGATGATAGATGAAAGAATGAAAAGGTTTTTAATAAAAAAAAAAAAAGGATGATCTTGATCAGATTATTATTTTAATGAGTTTAATTAAATACATTCCCATACAACGTGTAAAAGTTTGCACGCTGAAAAAATTTACTGAATCTTGATACATATTTCTTTGAATAGTACTAAGTAAATATTTACTTACTAAATAAATATTTACTTAATAAAAAAATGATAATTAAATCAAATTAATGATTTCTGTATTAAAAAATAATGTTTATATTTAGTAAATATTTACTTACTTAAAACTATTTAAACAAATATTTATTGAAATGTTAATTCTTTTTAGTGCAACAATATGACTGCAACATTTGCAAAATTGTAGTATTTTTTGAAACTGAAATGTCACTGCAATATTATTGGAATAATTTAATGTATGAGTTAACATAACATGTGATTTAGCAATTTAAATGTCAAAACGTAAATTAATTCACGTCGTTCAATTTTAAGCTTATTTATTCTACATAAAATATAAAAATATGAAATGTATTTACTCCTTTTTAAATTAAACATTTAAATGTTGCGGATACTTCGTGTCAGAAAGAATGCTTTTAAACAATTGCCCAGTTTGCACATAGTTGCTTAAAGAAATTAAATTGAGCTTAAAATTGGTCTCCGTTATCTCGTCGGAAATTCGTAACTTCCTGCTGATACAGGAAAGGGGTGAAACAGAGATCCAGATCGTCAGCAACGGCCGATCGACACGCGAACCTCCGATCAATTTCCGGCCTATCTGAAACGCGGAAACTGTAACGTAATTGGAGATCGATCCCACGTAACGTCGAGACGCGTAATCGCCCGAGCGAATTAACTGCCAGAAAGACAATGTAATCTTTTTCATCTGAACGTTCCGGAACTGTGTTCCAGAACAGCTTAATTCAAATGTGTGTTTAAATCAATAGATTCTTATTTTATAGAAACGTCTAATTGACTACGAGCCTGATAGATTAAAACACTTGATATTAAAATATTTTATTTTATAAATTTTCTAAAATTTTCTGAGAAAAAAAAATATATATAATTTAATTATATACAAAAATATTTTTAAATATGTATTTTATATTTTATAATACATGGTTTTTAGAAATTGCGCGCGCATTGCAACGATTTGTTTTGATTATATAGAATTAGAAACTTTTCCTTTTTTTCTTTTTCTTTTGTAAAAATTTACATCTGCCTAACTGTTCAATTCTCAGATTCAAAAATTTTCTTGTATGGTCTCGATCCTACTGTTTCTTTCGCAAATCTTTACTTCTATAAATTTAAATCTCTACATAGACTTGATTCCAAAAGTTTGCATCTACAGTTCACGACTTGAAATTTTCCTCGTATCTTCTCGGCGAGGAATCGACGTCGCACGAGTTTTTCGATACGTAGAGCTTCGAGAGGAAAGAAACGAGCAGCTTCGTGACTCGCCATGAAAGGGAATAAAGCCGCGCGATCGCACGATCGGATCGCCGAAGATTCGCCGTGGATCGGTTTAGAAAGTTAAGGATGCGCTCGACGAGACATCCTCTCGCTCTCTCATTCGGCTCGCGCATGAACGCGTCGTTCAGCTCTATCTTAATTCCGAGCTGTCACGGCCAGAATAAATCCTACGATAGAATCGCAAAAGAGGGTATACACATTGTTTCGCGACGCTGCGTTTATGTAATCACAGAATTATCGTCATTATTTCGCGTTTCGATCTTCGTCGGTGAAATATTGTTCGATCGCCGATTCGCAATCGAAGTTGGATAATGAGGATGCTCCAAGCTTTATAATGTAATAATGGAAATGACATGTGATAGAAGGATCCATCGATCTACAACAATTGCCTTGTCGATTTGAATGCGAATTAACATACGAATTCTTCATAGAAAATCATATACACAAATATTATATATTCATATATAGAATAAACATATTGAATATGTATTAACATAAATATATAATAAAATTATTAAACAGATAATATATAATATGCATATATATAATAATTAAATACATAATAAGAGTCTGTATTTAATTATATTAATTATGTTTAATTAAAAGTCTCATACTTAATTAAATCTGTTTACACATTTTCTAATAGAATTTTTTTAATTCTTGGATTCTAATTTCTTCCTTGTTAATTTATCTTAATAGAAATGGCTAATGAAAGTATTCTGATATGCACAATTAAACATGTGATATATGAAACTTCCATATCAGGATAAGTATTTTAAACGATACATAGATCTGTTACAAAATTTAACATCATCAAATATTTAATAGGATTTTCAGAATTTAAAGTCAATACTATAATTAGCAGTTCTTTTGCTCCGCCCTTATGAATATTTATTTATTGTTACAAATTTATTTTATTATTTATAACATATTTAAAAATCTATAATTCCTTTTTTATTAAGGATTTAAAAGTAAAATTATATATTTTTAACTATGTTAATACATATTCAATTAGAAGTCTTTTATATTTGATTAACAATGAGTCTTAAATTTTCTAACAGGAATTTTTTAATCTTCTTCTCGTTTTTATTTTCTTCCTTGTTAATTTATCTTTACAAGAATTTATTTTATGGATATTAAAATATGCGCTACCTGTACTTATTGATACGAATTAATAGAGGATAATAAATAATTGCTTCATTAATTATTAACTATTTCATGATTATTAATATATCTTTAAAGATTAGAGAATATTATTATACATTTTTATAATATGATAACATATATTCCAATTATCTGGACATGTAAAACGAGGAAGATAAATTCGCAACATAAAAATTCGTTTGTCATAAATATAATATATCAGCGAAATCAATATCTCTCTTAATCTAGAAAGTTTACTAGATTCAACTGTAAAGAAGTGACGCATGTTTACAGTGTGCTATCTAATAATTAGAGATTAAAAAGAAAGTATCATTTGAACGCTCCACACATACACATATACATCTTCGGAACTTGATATTTTTACGAGCTCCTCGTTACGCCGAGAAATCGATGAGAAGTAATTTATTCTAATTCCATGGCATCCGAGCGGTTTCGTTTTTCAATATCGAGATGCACGGATTACGCGAGAACATTAAATCTCTCTCAAAGATAACGTACGAATGACGACGAAAATACACAACTAATGCAAAGATCAATCATACGACGTGATATAATTTATAATTGCACTATAAATTATAAATTATCATTCTTATTGCTTCCGGCGTTGTTTCTCTTTTCTCGTGCACATTTATTTCCTCGTAAAATGTTTATGATTCTTGTCGCAAATTGGAAAACTTATCGTATTTCATTTTACAGTGCAAAAATGTTTAGACCGACCTTGAATTTCTTACTTTCGGAAGGAAAAGTGGAATCTGCAATGTTAATGTATGCGTAACGCGTCTCCGATGTGAACGATTTCGAATTCGCTTTCTTCCGTGTAAAATTGAGAGCCGACACGACGAATCGAGGACTATTAATTAGAAATGAGAAAATGGGCGGCTTCCTGGTTTCTCGGTATTCAACTAATGCTAAAAGTCGCTTGCTCTCAGTACAATGAAATTGTATATTTCATCTATCATCTCAAACCAATTATCGCCCAAGATATATACACTGTATATGAAATATAAATTACATCTAAGATTGCAATTATATATATCGTAATGATTATCATAAAAGTATCGAATAAAAAAACATTCCTAGATTTCGCTGTTAAATAACAGCGCAATACTGAGACTATAGAGATAATAGCTTAACATCTATATTCGTTAAATGTAACATTGAAGTGTATCAATGATTGCATTCAACAGAAAAAGCAGTTATTGTTGCAAAATTTTTTAATACAATTAATTTATATATTTAGATCCAGTGAAAGGAATTAAGAGCAAAACCAATCATATTAAAGAATTTTATAATACAAAAGTGTCAAAGCTGCTCTTCTGCTGAACGTAGTCAGTATCTCTCTTTAATTCGTTTTGGAGCATAATAGAGAGCATAACAGAGACTTAGACAATTAACTTATATTATATGTTCTAAGAAAATTTCAACAAAATTATTTTCAGAGTTGTACCTATTTCAATTTTTAAATATTTCATCAAGATTGTTCTTTCCGTGTTTGCATTAAAGGTATCTCTTTCTTTCTAAACAATGACAGCTTAATTAAAATGCACAGTTTATATCATATTTACGATTGAAATTGACTTACGATTGTGATTATTCTTTTGCCGCTTTTTGCGGGCAATGCGAGATTGAGAATTCGTCGATCGCTCGTGAGATTCGGTACGGTTGAGGGCGCGGTCACCGCCATCGATAAAACACATCATGCGTACATCGTGCGATACAAGATCGAAGGGGGAAAGTCGTTCGCCATGGAAACAAGCCACGGCCAAGCCGATGTGCCGGTTTTACGTAAGGTGAAAATCGTCTCTTAGGAGCGCCGTCCACGAGAGACGCGAGGAAAGTGCGCCGAAACGAGCGGAGACGCCTTGCGAATCGCGCACGTAAGCAACACGCTTGTCGAGTAATACACCTTACGAAGATAAATATGCTTTTTACGAGCAATACATTTACACGTAATTATCGCTGTGACCTCCGTTATTGGAAATAATATAAGACAACGGAGAAGGAATGCGTTTGTACCACGCGGATTATTTGGACGTGCAGTAAAAACGAAGACGCCGATTTACTGTACATTCCACTCGCAGAAACTTACATGTAACAAAAGGATTTTCACGCTGACAGAGAAACTATAAATATCTTCGGAAATCGCACTCGGTATTATTGAAATTGTCAATCAGCATACATTTAACGACCGCGGCGTTTCTCCTTTGACGATTGTTATATTGATTTACAATGCATTCCAGTGACAGGTGGCTCAACCATCGTATTAGTTAAGGAGATCCTAAAATCCTCTGTTTTACTCAATTATTTTTCAAATAAGTATTTAAAAAACTAACTGTCTTCATATAACACATTTAAAAATCCTTTTCCACAATCAAGGTATAAACAATAATATAGTTCAAACCAATCGATTTTATGTTAATAAAACGAAAAATATTGAAAAATTTCAGTTTTGTCGGCTTCTGACATCGACACGTAATAATATTTATTTTATATACCATGTTTTATATTTTATATATGTATGTATAAAACAATCTTTGGACTATTAGACTTAGGAATTACATAAACAATGTTGAATTCTCAGAATTAGGCTTAAGCTCGATTGCAGCAACGTTACTTAAACTTTAAGGCTTAAAATTCTCTCTTCTTTCCCCCTCCCCCCCCCTCTCTCTCTCTCTCTAAAGAAAGAAAGAGACAGAGAGGGAGATAGTTGTAATCTTCGTTTAACATTAAAATAATATTGGTGCAATCGGATCTTAAATATCTAATGAAAGATTAATTAATTAAAAAATTTGTATGATAAAATATGAATGCGTGCGATATTGCAGTGATGTGTCAGTGATATAAAACGTATGTGTGTAAAGTCCGGTTGCACCAACGTTAGTACTTTAACTTTAAGCAAAGCTTAAAACTCTCTCTGAGAGAGTTTTAAATCTTGCTTAAAGTCAAAGTAACGTTGGTAATCTAAGTCCTATTAAATTAGTAAACTAGGGAGATGACTTTAGGATCTCTGGGGGGGAGGGGGGATACATTTAGGCGAGTGAAAACAAGACAATTTTCGTGAATTTTCTTTTTAAAGAAAAGGATTATCCGATTATTTTGAAACTTAAGATAAAGTTTATTGTTACTTTTTACATTAACAACGTATTCTTTTTTGGAAAAAATTAAAAAAATGACGGAGTTATATATAATACAGCCGAACAATACAGCCGAAGATCGCGAAGCGAGTTATTAAATGATTGGATTTCTCTAATTTTTTGTGATAGTCTGAAACAAAAACGCAAAAGAGGTATTGTTATTCATAATTTCTCATTAAACCTAAAAAAAGTGAAAAAAATTGAAAATTGAAAAAATTACATACGAAAAAAATAGAATTTTTAGCAAAATTTTTGTTTAATTTTGCTCTGAAAAATATTTGCTACTTTAAAACATTGATTTCGTGATATTTTTAGGTTCAAGGAATTATAGATATTATTAAAATGTGTGCTAAATTTCAAAGTGATTGATGCAATAGTTTCTGAGTGAGATTTCCAGCTAATTTTGAAAAAGACTTTTGAGAAAAATGAGTTTAAAGTTTCGAGTAGTAGAAAGGTAATGTGTTCATCAAATTACCAGCTAGTCAACAATCTCAGGTACATACAATAAGTCTTCTGCTTCTTCTTAAAACTCATTTTGCTGCAAAAGTTGTTTCTTTTGGGCTATATCTCTTTAATGCTATCCAAGTTGCGCCGCTCTTACCATTTTATTCGAAACTCGTCAGTGCGATGAGTGCGGCATGATAACTTTTACATTGTTTTCCCAATGGTAATATTTAAGTCATGTTTTGCAGGATCGAAGAATGTCCTTTATTGAATATACCAGCAGCTATATATGCTATTTATTGCTATTTCAATAATTTTTTGTCCAGAATGTAGATGCTTGAGAGCCAAGCGCCAAACGATGGAATTAAACTTTCGTTGACGTTTTGCGTGTGGTCACCCAAACACATTTGTAATAAATTCTCGTAAAATTTTCGTTTGACAGGTCTTCATAAATGGGCAAAATATATATTTGTACTTCAGGATGAACAGGTACAGAGTGCTCAAAATGTGCGCCAGTAGTCTGAGCCTTTTGCCATTTGCATCAACTGTCTACTCCCGGCGAACAGTATTCGTGTTCTTCATCTTGAGCACAAATGGTAATAAGTGACCACTAATACTTTTTTTCATATCCTCAACACTCTCTCTGTTCACATTTCTTTAAATAACTAAGCCATAGTAGGAAGTGAAGTTTTTTTATAAATGCATCAGTCAATTTTCATTTTCCGCCAAGTTTATGCGTTTTCTTAGCATTTCGAAGTCAAGTCCCCATTCTTTTTTCGATATGCTCTACACACTCACTTTTGATTACCTGGAAATTGTCACCGTAAAATTTGGCATTTACAAATAGCGTTGAACGTTTTAGAGTCTCCATCTTCAATATAATTTTTGTACCCCGAATTTCTCGACGGATCTTTGAAACATTTCTGTCATTGCAGTTATTTCCATTTTTCCCGCAGAACCTTTGTGATTTATAGTACAATATTCTTCATGATCTGTATACCATTCTCAATATTCTTGAGTAAAATGTTTATTCTTCCAAAAAGTACAACCTTGACAATAGCTACTTTTAACTATTAAATCACTTTATCAAAATAATACCCTATTAGAGTCGTTACGCCATACAGAGACTCGAAACCGCGCTTTTTCCATGAACCGTCACCAGACATCTTCAAATTACAAATTGATCTTCCTTGTTTTTTATTTTCCTTTTTCTCTGTGTTTATAGCTTTCTTTGTACAAAGGTTAAATACTGTTTTTGTAACAGTGTACATATATTCTATAATGCTGTTGTACGAACTTTCAGCTAATCCGTCGCAAATATCGATGAAATTACAGAATAAATTCTCTTCTCTGTCAAGACCTAAGAGACGCATAAGAAATACGATTCTACGATTCACTTCGTATCCATTAATATCTATCAACGGTCCGAAATGTATATCTCAGCAATCACAGCGGCACAACATCACAAGTTTAAATCCAAGGCCTTGATTTCTAACCTTCTTAAACTTTTTTGTTTACAAAACAAATTATGAGATCTGAGAGAGCCGTGAATATAGTAAAAAATTCAATCAATTTATAAGCGTGCAAAGGATTCCAAACAATATTATCACCGCTGGTGCTACAATTTTCTTGCACTTGCACTTGCTTCAACTGTTTCTCCTTGCTTATTCGTGAATTGATTACCGCAGAAACGCCTTTTACTCAATGGTTTCGATGTTCGGGAATAAGATATTTCTTTGTTTCCTTTAGGATATGACTGCATTTTAAATTATCAAAAACGATTCGTACATACCGAATTCTGAGATTGAACTGATTGCAACTGGTTTGAAACGTTGAAACGCTCGTTTGGAAATATTCTTTCTGTTACGTATAAAGGTTTCGTAAAATTTTCACTCGAAAAGCTACACATATATTCTTGCCGGAATATCTGCTCTAAACGGAATAAGAGTTCAAAGAAAAAGAGGGAATTGCAAAGAATAGGTCTTCCCAGGGTCTACAGGGCTGCCGTCTTGTAACACTGAGGTCAAGGTTGGACATGTATCAAACATAACGTATTATACACGGTTTTTATACCGCATAATACCGTATGTTAAACGTATTATACATAAGAAACTATTCACAGTTCTAAATTGCCCAACCCTGACTGAGGCACAGCTTATAGCGCTACCTGGGACCATAAATTTTTGTATTTTTGTTAAACTTAACGAAAAAGTTCTCCCACCTTTCCCAGGTAACGCAACAAGCAGTGTTCCAGCGTTACAAGATGGCAGCTTGTAGGTCCTGGGTCTCCCTATTTCCTATTCCGAGCATCCGAATATACTTGTAGTAGCACGCTGTAGTGCAGAACGAAGATAAGTCACGTTTACAGGCTTTAACTTTGAAAATACTTGGAATTTTGCTCTAAATTTCCGTCTATAAAATTTTAAGGTGTAAAACTTAAGCTTAAAAGTCGTTGATAGACCACCTTGCGATTTTTCTCAGCTCGTATGTATGTGGTGGAGATATTCATCTCGTCTTTTTACTTGTCGGAAGGAAATCTATCTTGAATTCGATGGACCTGACAAACTGCGATGTATGCATACGCCCCCACACGTTGGAAAGCAGGCTCGAGAAATGATTGAATCGCACCGATCATTCATAACTGCCATATAAACGTACTGAAGAAACGCGCCGATCGCGGGACCGTGTATTATCAGCACTATTTATCGAGTAAAAGCCGAGCTACGATTCGTTATGATAAATCGAGATCCGATAAACGTCGCGTCGCTTTTACATTGCAATAAAATGCACAAACCGTTGCAGCTGTGCAGTTGTGCAATTTGTGACCTTGATGCTATTCGAATTGTAAATGATTGTGCCAAATATTATGCGTTCGTTTTGCAAACGACGAATATCTAGATAGATGGTTGTTTCAGTTTTTTGTATTCTTGAGTGCATAATTATTACTTTGATCACGCTTGGTTTTGTGCGAGAAGAGAGATAATTGCAGAATTGCAAATATTGCGAATATTACTTGTTTATTAATTCTAATACTGTAATAAAGGATAGTTTTGCCAAAATACTTAAAAATTTAGCTAGATACAGATCTAGAAATAATTATATTGAACTATTAAAATAATTATATTAATATATAATATATTAATATATAATATATATATATTATATTAATAATTATATAATTATATTAACTATTAATATTATGTGGGACAATTAATCTAATTTTTAGAATGTTAAAAACTTTTTGCAGCATTGCTCGTCATGCTTGAATTTTCTACATAATTATTTGGATGATCTATCAATATTATTTTCAGATCTGTATCTAAAAATTTGGAAATACTTTAGTAAAAATTTGGAAATACTTTAGTAAAATAGTTGTTCCATGCACTATTATTTTAATAACGAAATCTAAATATATGAAAATACTATTTTATTTTTTATTCTTTCGCTTTTTCTTTATATGTTGTTTTACTTATATAATTATATTTTTATAAAGGTATAAAAGATAAAAAAAATAAAAGAGATAATTATATAAAGAATAATATAACAACCAGGTAATAGTTTATTATGAAACTAAATAAATACTTTTCTTGACCGTCATGATAATAAATGACGTTTAAAACATCAACACGATAATTAATATTGCTTTTGAGTAATATTGCTTTTAACGTATCGAAGTTTAATAATAGAGATGAAAGTAACTTTTGCCGATAATTTAAAAATAAAGAAGTGCGAAGAATAAAGAGAAAGTTACATTACACAATAAAAACAAATCGCCTTTAAGAATTTTGTCAACGAAAATATCGAAGAATTATAAAGAAATCTCCGCTCACCAAGTCGAGATTCACATTATTCTCCCATTTTCTCAAACAAAACTCGTTTTTCTGACCGCGCAGTTATCCCGTTTAATAATAATTCGGGTCGCGAAATCCATCGTCCGTTTCTTCGTCGACAAATACGCCGTTATAACGTTAACTTGCGCGACCTGAATTATTTTTACCTGTAACACCGCCCGGTCATTGTTCCCTATAGACTTTCGAACATTCCCCTCTCCTCTCTCCGTATGCACAGGCGATCTTATTTATCATTTTTTGCACGTACGAAATCGCTATATGGCAGCGCTGCAGCCATGCATGTTCGATAATTCATTGAAATAAAATTAATAAAAGTGCACGCAAATGCACGATTTCTAACAACAAAGTTATTTAAAATGTTTCGAACATTGTTTTTTATTTTTAAATACTAAATAACGAAAAAATATAAAAATGAAATACAGAGAGAGAGAGAGAGAGAGAGAGAGAGAGAGAGAGAATCTATTATAAATCCATTCAATAATAATATTTCTTCAAACTTCTTAACATTATAATAATGAATCATGAATTACAGTTTGTTACGGCACAATAAATGTGAGATATTTCAAAAGCAAATAGTAAAACGAAAAAAAAAGGGAAAAGTAGTAAGATGCTAAGAAATTCTTGCCTGATCACGATGAGATTATAAAGTCGCAAAATACTAGTTGCTGTTTAAATTGCGTTCTTGACTGTTTCACCAAGGACTTTCGCTCGAGGAGTTGCCTAAGTTACGCTTAATTAATAGACGGGTAATTAGCTAGCTACTAACGGGGCACTCGATAGATCGACATGCACTGAATGCAGTATTGCGGTATTAGACCGCGTTTGTTCCTCTTCTCATGCCGAGGCTTCCAGGCAAATATTGACACTGGCGATAGAGATGTCACACGTCCTTTGAAGCTACTGACCGTCCGCAAGAGCATACAAAGATCGACGGACTGGCGGGACGAGTTTATTTGCCTCGGTTAATTCCTTTACGCCTCCGGCGATTTAGTAGCAATTAGCATGGCTAGTTATTACGTTATTACTCTCCAAGAGCAAATTGTTAGAATACCATTAACGTTTCGACGTTGACGTCGTGTTTCCGACGCGACGTCGCGATATATGAAATGTTTTCTCCATTTGTAAGATAATTTTATTATCTGTTACGTGGACCATTAAAAATATGCAAATATTTCCGCATATTTAATGCTTATATTTATATTAAATTCGATGGAAATTTACGTACGCGATTATAGCGATAATGATGTAAATATGAATGTATCATGAAATTTAATATTTAATTTGTTTTGCAACAACACCGTCTAATTTTATACTTTCTGTTTCAGGCTGAAGAAATCAATTATATCGTAGTCATGAACCTCGCGCTGCATGGATTTTTGCTGCAAAGTAAGTTTCTTCATATTTCTACCATTTTTATGGCGACAAGCAAATTTATAATAGATAATAATTTATAGATATTGGAATTAAATTATAATGAGTCTCCTATTTCAAATTGGAAAAATGTAAATATATGTATAAAGCACAAGCTTTATTTATTATTAAATTTATTATACTATTTAATATACTATTATTTAAATAGGTATAGATAATATATTATCTAAGTAACATATGAAAGAGATAATATATATGTTAATTAAATTACATAATCTTCTTATTATATATACGAGTGAAAATAAGAAATGTGGATGGGATTCAAAATCTCCATAGAATATTTCGTTAAATTTTTTCAAATATCACTGAGATGTAATTATGCGATGAGCGATAATAATTTGACTTAAGAAAAGAAATTAAATCAAATCATCTCTAATTACTTTTTAATTCGCGGAGAAATGCGATTCTTCCCAGTTGCGTGAGTCATCTCGTTTTTATGTGGGCGACACTTTTTTCACGATTATTCTCTGCGGCAGAACGCATAAAACTTGGCGTCTTACGATAGTGATCAATCTTCCTCGTTGTTTTTGAGAATTAAGGGGATGCTGAAGTAAGCAAATTATCGACATTATAATTATCGACAAAATCCTTTTACATTAAAGTTGACAAAATTAAGAGGTGATGCAGTGGACATTATACTAAAATTGAAAAAAAGTTAAAAAGTTTTAATTTTCTTTTGATTTCAATATAAAGTCCACTGCACCACCTCCTAATTTAGCGTCAACTTTAATCCTGTAAAAGGATTTTTGATTCCGTTCAGTCAATTCGAAGATTTTTTATACGACTGTAATGTCGATAATTTGATCATTCCAGCATCCCCTTAAGTAAGTACAGTTAAGTTGAGTACAATCTGACTTGCGTGAGCGCGATCTCGAGGATGTCCTCGAAAGACGCCCGGATCAGCTTGCCCGCTAACTAGGTTTTAGTGCCGAGACCAAGGTGTTTCCTACGTAGATGTAAACACGCGCGTGGCGATCGAATACGATTCAAGAATCGCAAATGAATCGCGCGAGCGAACGAGCTAACAGCGTGGCACGTTGCAAGAATCGCGAATGAATCGCCTCACGCAATCAGCATTAGAGATTGAAAAAGACACGGATAAACGTATAATAAATTTAATACTTTAATAAATAGTTACCGATATGTGTACGTGTATAGCAGGAAATAAATAAATATGTAAATATATAAAGATAGAATGTATAAAATGTACATTATTTAATTTAAAAGCTTTAAATTATATAACGAGGTATATCTTTTCTAGTCAACGAATAAGTTATCTATTACGTTAGTCATTAACGTATCTCTGAAATTGCTTCTCTTATGTTCAAGTTTTTATTGCATTTTTATCGCAGAGGCATTAAATATGAAAAGCCTGTAGACATTATTATTAATATTATTAGATATATAGAAAGAATGATTTTGCTGAAGTATTTAAAAATTTAGATAGCTACAGATCTAAAAACAATTTTGTTGGATTATCAAAAGAATTACGAGGAATCTCAAATATTATGAGTAATGCTACAAAAAATTTTGATGTTCTAACAATCAGCTTGAACGTAATCAGCATTCTACGTAATTATTTGAATTTTTATTAGTCCAACAAAATTATAATATTTTCAGATTTGTAATTAAACTTTAAAGTCTCGTCTACAATAGTCGCAAGGATTGTTTGCACGCAATTTGACAACAAATTCTACACGTCAACTTGCTATGCTGTGATTGGCTGAGCTCATGCGATACGCTTGTCGCAATTGCAGAAAGTTAAAGTTGACTCAACTCCGTATGACAAAAGCTCTTGAGAACATACGACATGCGACATAGACTGTGCGATTGTAGACAAGGCTTTAGATACTTCAGCAAAACTGTTCTTTCCATGTATAAAATCTCGAGGATAAAAAAATATTTATTTATTCTATGATATAAATTTAGAATATATATGAATCAAACATATATAATTAATAAATTAATTAAAAAAGAAATTAATGTGCAAGCTGAAGAGGGTATTTATTTTTTCATTCAAAGAAATTTGAGCGTGCAACTTAAGAGATATCCAAATCTCAAAATCTATGATGTTATTAGTTGAAGTATATAAAAATTCAGTTATATATATTCACGTCTGCGTAATATAGGACACCGCTTTATGGTGGTATCTGAAGGATGAAATAATTTCTAAAGTCCGAGCGTGTAAAGTCGCCGTAATGACGTAAATCACGTTAGCGCGAAAGATCATGGTCCGTAAAGTATAAATTAGTAAAAAAACGAAAGATGTCAACACCGGTGATAATGTCGGCGCCGGATGGAATAGGGAATTGAAGAATGAAAGGATGATACGGGCATTCTGTGCAAATCGTACGTAAGCGTCTCGTCAGACCACCAGCTGCGTTCACAAAGTATAAAATGTAAATCTCGAGTTCTCTCAAGGCGCACATTTGCAGGATAGCCAGATGATGAGCGCCTTACACACGGTTGCAACGAACATTTCGTAAGCGATTGATAGGATTCAAGAAAGCGCAGGAACAAAGCGTGTTTTGAATTTGCGATAATTTGCGCAATTCCTTAGCGATTTATTGTGTTAGGCTTTTATGTATAATACATTCTTACGTATTGTTACGTATTGTTAAAAATTGGAGGCACACGTTGAAACCTTGCGTAATTAAAAAAGACAGTACCATTAAAAGAACATAAATAAGAAAAAAAAAATAGTACCACGAAATCAGATTTTCTTTGTGAGAATATATACCTATATTATGTGACATAAATGTATAAATGATTTGGAAATTCATTTACATGAAGAGCATAATGTGTACCTATATATACATATATATATATGTATATATGAGGTATGAGATATGTACATGAAGTAATAATGAATGTAGTGATTGGAATGAAGGTCATTCTTAATTTACGATACTTTTCTTTAAAAAGATTTCTTGTATATACAGGGTGAATCAGAGTCGTTGAACCAACTTTTTATCCTATGAAGAAAATTATCTTTATACCTAATTGGATTGCTAATATATCGGGAAAAATACATTCTATATAGGAAAAGTAAAAGTAATACCTTCTATTAATAACTCGAAAAACATCTTTTCTGTTTAGAAATTAGTACCTATTTAGAAGAATTTTTTGCTAATAAATTACGTGATACACGCTTAAGAATGTTTTACTAGGCATTATTTTAAATTTCTTATTGTTACTTTCGTACAGAAATGAAATGACTATTAAGGAAGATTTTTCTTTCTACGCTTGACATAAAAATTCTTTTGCGTAATTTGTTAACCATAATGTCTACCGCGAGGAAGATTCTTATCAATTCCTGCCGCGTTCTTCGTTAAATTTATCACCGAGGCGTCAGACGTGGCCGCTTAGCTCGCGAGCTGTAATCAGATTGCATGCACGACGGTTCCTTGAAGCTAGACAAATAAAAGGTGCAATCAAACGCCCACGCTTCGCGCTAGATATGGGACGCAAATATGGGAGCTGTAATAATCGAGGCCCAGACTGCGCCTGGATGACGCACCGGGCGGGTCTATTTATCTGTGGAATCTATACGTTCCGCATAAAAAACAACGTCTATTGAAACCCGGCGACGACGGACGGAATGCGGCCTCGTGGGATATCCACGCGACGAACGTATGTATGCATCGCGGTCGCGACACGTGGGACGCCCAAGCATCATCACTCGTTTGCGCGTTTTATCGCGGCCCACCCGCGGGATACCTTTATCCTCGACGTTTTACGAGCTTCCGTTCATTAAGGACGTTTCCAGGTACACGCCGACATACAAATTTGTCGATAAATCAATTTTGATAAATTTTGAAATAACTAGCCGATAAAAAGGATAAAGAGCAGTGCTTCCTTTGCGAGAGGGCCATTTGTTCTTTTTGTTCCGGAAACCTATTCCATTGCATTCGTCCAGCTAAGCTACAAATTAATTGCTATTAATATTTCATTGATAAAAATTGCTTTTTTTCTCTCTGAAGTGTCAAAGTATTACCAAAAAATCACTTTTCTCCTTAAAATACTATAGTATATACCCAGAAGATTTTTTCTTGCTAAACACAATACCGTCGAAATTGATGGAGCATGTCGGAATTTTTAGTAAATTGGGATGAAATGAGCCAAAAACAATTTATTAAAATCCAAATCCACGAGAATTTACGTAGGGTTTTAATAAATTGAGGTGGATTTGAATTTTAATAAATTGAGATGGTCTTTAGCTCATTTTATCCCAATTTACTAAAAATTCTTATGTGTTCCATCAATTCTGACGAGCATTGTGTTTAGCAAGAAAAAATCTTTTAGGTATACATAATAATATTTTAAAGAGAAAAGTTATTTTTTTATTGAACAGCATCATTATAATAAAAAATCTAAAATTTAAATAGCCATAACTTGATAAAAAATAAATCATACAATCATGAATTAAAATTCAAAGCTCTTGAATTGTACTTTTAGATGCCGTAAACGTTTTTAAAAACAAGTTTTTGTTTTCCTGTAAAAAGATTAAAAATGGCCAAAAACGTTATTTGTCCTCAATTTACTCAAAATTCTGATGCGCTACGTAAATTCTGCCAATGTTGCATGTTCAGCATGAAAAAAAATCTTCGAAGTTTATTAATACTGTAATTTGGCACTTTAGAAAGAATTTGAGTGTTGAATACTGTAACAGAAAATTAATCTCTTTAAATTTAGGCAAAGGGATCCTATTCGTTCACACTTTCTCCCGCGTACGGCGCGGTTCGCCGTAACTCGATTCCATTACGCGAGATTCGCAGAATAGCAAGCTAAGCACGTCATTATGTAGCCGTGACTTTCATTCGAAGTCTGTTTCTGCCTTAATTAACACGTACGCGCGCTGCACCGCTTGATCTCGCGTTTCCGCATGTCTTCCGGCACTTCTGCGCTCGCCACGTGAATCTCAAGCTTACGACTGATCCAAGATGAGATTTCTAATGTAATCAGAACAGCGCATTTGGGATATACAAACTCACGTTGAGAAAGTACCAATAAGGAACATCAAATTGCTGAAGATGCAAAAAGATCGTTTTATATTTCTTAACTGTAACATTGTGCTATTGAGATCAATAAAGTATAATACTAGACTTAAAAACTCGAGTAATGATGAAAAAAGGCTCTTACATATTATAATAAATAAAAGACCAAATTTTTTTTTAACAAATGGTGATTATTATTAAGATTATTATTATATTATTATTAAATGCTCTTTTTATTACAATATTATAAATTACAATTTAATTGTATTTAAAGATTATAATTAAATTATAATATTATATTTAAAAAAGCATTTAAGATTAATAATAACAAATGTCTGGACATATAAGTACATGCCCATTCACTGAAACGTTTATCTAATGTTACAAGTGCCGGAATTAACAGAATGAGATAGGAAGGAATCAGGAGTTTATGGCGATAAATGCAGCAATAAAGTTTTGCCTGCGTAATGCAAAGCAAACGTGAGAGGGGTAGAAAGCGCGAGGAACGTTCCGTTCGCAGAGGCTGTCTTGCATTCCCAGCCCACGACTGGCGAAAGACCGCGGGAAAGTAAAAAAGTCGCGGCTACGATTACAGTAGAGATGAAACATAAAACGGGTCAAATAAGCCGGGAAGAGACGTCGGGGACGCGGATCGATCACTGCCAGTCGTTCACGTTTAACGCCTAGTTACGCCGCCACGGGTATCCCATTGTCGGCGCGAAGAAAGTCACTGCGACTGCGAAGCATGTAACGTAATTCGCGAGAATAAACAGATACGAACGCACGAGGTACATATTTACATCGCTATTCGCGTATCAATGACTCGTCGCGCGGCAAATCTTTGACATCGCCGTCAATTTGAAATGTCTACAATAGAGCTTCGACGATTAATATCTTATTTTGCTCTTCAACATTTAGCATCATCTTCGTGTTTGGTTTATGGATGTAATAAATACTTATAGATTGCACATTCTTTGATTTTTTACTCTGTACTCTGTTAGAAAGAGAACGCAACCACTGAATCATATTAGTATCTCTTTTTAACTTGATACTTTAGACAGTTTACAGAAAGAGATAGATAGATGAAAAGAGAGAGATAAAAGTTTATTTCTATTCTAGTGTAAGTCCTCTAAGAACATAAAACGAAGCAGAAAAAAGAAAGTATAATGGAAAGAATATACAAAAATATGCATAGCAACACATATTGACAAAAGTAACGCAACACAAATAATGCGTGAAGAACAAAAATATGCGGAAATGTAAAATTATATAAGATAGAATCAAAGTATTTATACAAAATATAATAGTAATAGGAGAGAGAGAGAGAGAGAGAGAGAGAGAGAGAGAGAGAGAGAGAAATACGAAGTTGCCTCACTCTTTCTAAACTAATAACGACATACCTTCATAGGAATGCACAGTCTATTACATCTATGATATTTTCCATCATTTTTCATGATATTTTGACCTTTGACTTGTTATTTTTGCACGAGCGACATGAAGCATCTGAAGCATCTAAAAATATACAGAGGTATATCGAAATCTTAATTGTCCCGATAAAAGGCCATTTTAATAAAAGATTGTCCTGCGTTTCTTGGAGGTCTAGTCCTTTCTCATTGACATTATTAACTTACGCAATCGTGTAAAAGTTGGATAAAAGGCGCCTAAAGGTAGAAAATAATAAATCTTGAAGCTTCTGTATCCTGCCGACTGATCGCGCGCTCGTAAGTTTGCGCGACGCTTCGGCGACGCCGCGCAAAGATGAATTTCTTTTACGTAATTTCGCGCAATCTTCAATGTGCTTTTCATTTTGCGCACAATACCCGCGATTGGCTTTCACTCCGCTCGTATTCGATTGATGCGTCGTGCTGCGTTGCGCTCGCGATAATGGAAAATTCACATTTGTTCCGAACACATCGAGTCCAACAGAACTCTCGTTGTGTTTGAATTAACGTTGTATTCAGGTGAGATATGAATTATACAGAATTCACGAGTAATTTCTAGCTCTTGCTTCGTACAATCGTCTCGTTAATCGTGCAAAAACACTATCATTCGTAGAAGAAACACTGAGCGTGCGAAAAAATCAACCGTGATATTATGAAATTTTAATTACAAAATATGAAATTGAATTACATAATATTATATAAGTATTGTGTCGCAAATTTTGTATGTGCTATTAATTAGTAGAACGAATGCATAAGATCGATCGTATCAGCCGTTTTTGAGGATAAAAGCCACACGATCGTTATAATCGCATTCCATTGGTCAGTTTAGCCTTTCTATTTTATTTTTTCAAGTGATATACAATGCATAATAGCATTGCAAAAATCGGTGAATGATAACAGTTGATTGAATTACCATTTGATACACATTTCCTCGACTTCTGTCCCGCTCCTCGGACCTCTCTCTCTCTCTCTCTCTCTCTCTGTCGCTTGCTCGGCTCTCTTTCGCTCTTTCGCGACGTGTGTATACGTGCGTGTCTCACTTTTCTCCTTACGTAATCGCGTAACTCCGGCGCAAGGATGCGGTTAGACCTTTCGAAGCGTGTCTCTCTCCTGATGTCACGTAAGACGCACATTAGTCAGTCACGATCTTAATTTCACTCTCTCACGCGGCCAGCGTGATCACCACGCGTGACTGCGTCACGCACTTTTGGCGGTACCAGTGTCGACAAGGCTCGGAAAAAATCAAAGGGAAATCAAAAACGACCGAGGGAGATCGAGAGCAAACGCATATTTTGCACTCTCTGTGCATTTTCTCGCGGACTATTCTATTTATTCGCAAAATGCAATTAATAAATTTTTCCGACTCAGTGGAGTTTAATTGGGATACGCACATATGATGCGATTACACAATCCTACGTAAATGAATTCGCAAACTACGCCGGTCACCAATTGAGCAACTGTTGATTTCTCTAATTTCTAATTAATCTCATGAAATTTATTAATACTTGAATTATTCGAGAGAGAGATTTATTCAAGATGTCGAAAATTCTCTTCACCAGAAACGTAAGATTCTTTGTAGGATACAAAGGTACATCTTGTGTGAATTTAGCAATGACAGTGCAAAGCGCTGCTATCTAGATATATTCAAGATAAAGAGCACTGGGATACAAATTCGTGTTTAATTGCTCGCCCTGGATTTATAAGCTAAAGCGTAATAAAAAATGTCCATTGGTCATCGGTAATGCTTTAGAAATATCAAACGCTCCACCCTTTCTATTTTGTTTTCTTTTGAAACGTAGGATATTAAATGCTGTACAAGTAGCAATTTGTAAGGTAACGTTTACCTGTCAGTTATTAAGTGGTTTTAAATCGGTTGTCCAAAATTATTGCGACATGGATCCTTTTTAGTCCTATTATCTCTATCGCCCCACAAATAGTGTTATTTATTATTTCTTGCGTGACGGTAATAGTGATTATTATTATATAATTGTGTGTTACTTTACGGTTATACATTACATTGAAGAAACGTAATTACCTGGACTTTTATAAAAATATATTCTCCTTTCTAAAAGATACAGTGCAGTTTAAGTTTTTAACATAATAATGTTGGAATAATTTTAAATTTAATACATGGTAATGTCTTACATAATCTTTTTTTAAATTATCACACTGTTTGCAACAAATACCTATCTAAGAAATAAACAAATATTAAATTATGTAAGGAATTAAAGAAATATTAAATTTTTATAAAGGTATCTTAAATATTAATGAACGCTTCATGATTTTGCCTAAAATAATTATGAGGTTTATTATTCATTTGCCGTAATTTGTCATAACAAAAATTTTTTACGTGTGGAACTCGCAAAATTGCAAGACGCGGAAATACCAGTTTAGTGACGCGCGTCGTGATTTCGCACGTATACGCTTCAGTCGATTCGGTATTTACCTCCGCGAAAAACAAGTTCTATCACGCAGCGTACTAACGGAATTGCTCAAGAAGAAAGAAAAATTCGTTCGCGTGTAATTGTGCCTCGATTGTTACGTCGCGCTATCGAAATCACGGGGACATCGAGAGTCATGCCAAACGAACTATCGAAATTCTTGAGGTTGAAACATTCCTCGTACGTGAAAAACTTTCGCAAACTGATGACGGGAGGAAAGTAATTGCGAAAATTCACTTTCCTCGCGTCGAGTCACTTTTGAGTCAATATTTTTATAAATGTATAGGAAATTCACTGGCATGACTCATATTTGAGACAATTCACAAAAACCGATAGTAGCCTTACATAATGAATACGTATACAAAGTTATGGAGTATAAATACGATAAATGAAATGTTACTTGACACCTTTGTGCGGCACTTTCTTTTCTTAAATATGTAGGTCAATCGACTCAATCCATAAAACGCGTTAAGTTGCGATAGCAACGCCCAGGTTTTTGCGAAATAATAAGTTTGGTGAGAGTTTCTCTATCCGTTGAGAAAAATATTTTTAGTATTACATCGTCGCGTCCTTTCTTTGTGTCCAGAAAGAATTAACAAATCACATTTGAATTCCCATTTGACTAATGTAGTCGGTCAATTCGTTCTCCGTCTGAAATCTCGGAGCGATTTCTATTATCGTAGACACAAGTCTTTAGATATTTCAACAATATCATTGAAACGCGTTGTGCAAATATTAAGAAACACAAAATAGTCACAATTCCAAAAAGGTTTTTGTTTAAAATTTATTCTTTTTTATATGTATAATTTATCTTAATATACTATTTAAAAAAAAAATGTCGGTATTTTTTAAAACTTCATTTGCAAATTTGCAACGTATAAGAAAGGAAACTTATAAAGAGATATATAGAATGCAATACAGATTTATTTCTTTTTTTACAATTGATATTTAATAGCAACTTTTACAAAGAACGAAGTTTCTTCTTCAATCACATCGCAAGGTATCTTTCGGCATCTAATAGACTGTAATTTATGGACTGTAATCTATCTGCCTGCACGCACCTGTGCCGTTCAGATGCGAGCACGAAGGCTCATCTCTCGTCACGTGCTTGACGTAATTTCTCAAAGATAAAAAATTGAATCAAAATTAGAAATTTGCTCAAGAAATTGAAATTAGTAAGAATTATTTTTTAATTCTCCAAGAATAACTTTTGTTTCGGAAATTAAATGTATCTAACGTTATAGAATTAATTTTAATAGAAAAAAGGTGAGAGAGAAACAGAGAGAAAAAAATATCTAAATTAATTTACTTATTTTTGATAGCAAGTTAGCAATATACAATAAATTATTATATAATGAAAACAATAAAACTATTACAGTAAATTGTAATTAAAAAAAGGTAGATGTTTTTTTATCGAAATATACCAAATAATTTTTGAGATTATACAACAGTTATAAAACTTTACTGAAAACTAGAAATTCATAAAATATCTATTTGAATATTTTCCTGGTATCGGATTCCAAATCAATCTGAAGAATGCACATTTAGTGCACCATTAGGCTCATATTCTGAATTCTCTTTTATCGTTAAAGGTGTTTTTAAGCATGTAGATTATATGTTACAGATACCATATACCATATACTTAAAAGCGCCTTTATTGATAAAAGAGAGTTCAAAATACGGCCTTAGTGATTTTCCATCTTCATGAATGATAAGAATATCGCTGAAAGAAACGGAAATGACGCGCGAACGCGTTTTCTGTCGTTAATGCTAATTAATATCCTCCGACGCGGCAACACAATAGCTTCTTTCACTGAAAGAAGCCTCTGAACTTCACACGGCGACCTTTCCTCATTCGCCTTTCCCTTCAAAATTTCACTCATATCACATCTTTCGTATCTATGCAGATGTAGCAGCGGTGCAATTATGCAAAATCGACAGAAACTTCCAAGTTAAAAAAATCTCTATTAAAATCCATTATACGTACTTATCTTCTTTTCTCAGAAAAATTTTAAATTAAAAAAATGGTGCGTCTACTATAAATCCTACTGAAAGTTTGCAATTTTCTGTTTTCGCTATTATTACATCTATAAGTTAGCGAAGTTAAGTCGCTTTGGCGCCGACGGGCCATCGACGAATTATTGTTGAAACTTACAAATCCAATTTAACTTCAGAATTTCGTTAAAGGTCGGATATTCGTCCGTTGCCAGTCTACATTTTCGATAACAAAAAAAGGCACAAATGCATCGATACACATAGAAAAATGAAACATACTTTACGGAAGTAATAAATACTTAGGTATTTAAAAAATTTATACACGCAAATCAATCATAAATTCATCAAGCATTAAATTTATTCAAAATATATAGTGAATTCTAGTGAATTTAATATACTTCAATTATAATAAGATTATTAAATTAAAACAAATTTGATTTATTTATAAAGTCGCTTCTTTGATTAATTTTATAATATTTTCTAAAAAATAATAAATTTTTGTTTTGAGTATATAATAATGTTTTTTTCTGAAATTTGTAATAAATTTGTAATATTTTAAGATTATTATCAAGAAAATTTTCTTTTTTAAAGATGACCGTTATTTAGAAGAAAGAAAATAAATTGAGTAATGATTTTTTTCTTAACAATAAAACAATATTTTTTGTGTGTGTAGGAAAAGGGACGCTGTCCCCATTCGGAAATTGCATTTTATTTATTATTACGCACTTACACGCGCGCGATTCCTTTCCATGTTTCGTTTATCCCCTTCTTTTTTTCTTTTTTTCATTTTACCATAATAACGCTCGACTTCCAGACTCTCGTTAGCCGGGAAAAGTTTGACTCGTCCTTGTCTTGCATGCCGCTGTTACCGCGAGATTAATTCATGATTTTTGTATTCGGACCACCTTGCAATATCCCACGGCGGTTATTTATACCATTACTGGAATTCTGAAACGTTTCATATATCTGACTAATTGCTGGCCACCGCGCTCGTATCACCCAGAATGTTCAATTACTGCGATCTGGAAATCTCTACTTTCAGCCGATCCTTCATGACTCATTGTCAGTATGATCGCTATAAGTACAATATATGTTATCGCTTACATTTTACTCTGTTCTGTATTTCATTAAAATCCATAATAAATATCTCGAGAACTCTGCCATTAATTGTACTGACAGACTGTGGCGCTTTGAAAGCCATAAATAATAAACTGCGGGGAAGAAATTATATATCACCATTTTAAATCTAATTTTACATTTATCTTTTTATTATTTACAGTTTTTAAAGCGTCACCGTTTATTTACGATACAATTAATAACGGAGTTATTATCATCTTAAAATTTCATAACTTTTTCCTTGATTTTAAAACAAAATTTTATGATTTTTCTTAACTTTCAATATTTTGAAATTTTATATATTTTTGTTCTGATTTAGAAACTATTAAATATTTTGTTGAGAGACCAATTTAATAGTAATTTAAATTACTATTAATTTTGCGGACACTATTAGCATTTTTGAAGTAGTATTCCAAAACTATGTGAATGTGATGTATAAACTTTTTTACGGCCAAGATTTTTAATTTTCTACAAAATTTTGCAAACTTTTCTCTGATTTCTCTGATCGTTTTTTCCATTTTACCTGACAATTCCCTGATTTTCAGGATTTGTGACAATCATGCTTATACGTTTTTTGAATAAGTTTATGTTTTCGAACATATATTCAGATTTCTAAAATGCAAATCAATCACTTGGGTCTGAATGTAGATCGTCTGTGGGATCTCCGACCGAGATTTACACGAACAATAGGATCATATATGCAAATTTTTATTGTACAATACTGCATCATTAAGAACAAAATGTATACCGTCGCGTATTGATAATTTCAAGAGGAAGACCGTTTTAATTAATATCCCCGCGCCCGATGCCCGAACAATCCTAATTAAATGTATAACGTCCGAAAGAAAGACAATGGTGCGTGATTTCCTCCGCAAACGCACGACTCCGCTGATTGTTAGTCTCTTTCCTCTCCTCCTCTCTTTTTTCAGAGAACTCTTTGATTTTCATGTCTCACGGTCGACGGAATCCACCGCGTGGAAAACTTCATCGATTCGACGTTAATTACAGCGATTATTGTGATCTCAGGAAAATTTCGCCATCGCTGATTGCGGCGCGTCGTTCATTTCCACGCCGTTTCCCGAGAACAATTTGCGCGGTCATTAACAATTAATAGAAGGGTGCTGCTTTGTGGAACGTGGTCGCCGCAAATCGTGAAGAGGGGAAGAGGGACAGTAGAAAAGATGCACAATGACAATTGCGTGTATTACCACGTGTACCATGTCACGTGTGCGCCGATACAAGCTCGTTTTCTCTCGTTCCTGCGGAATGAACTGCCTGCCGTAAAAGGCGTGTACATCTTTCGTGGCACTAAATCACCGTATTCTCTTGTAATTGATTCCACCTTGCCATAAATTCCGCTTTCTGCGAATCCACCGATTAATGTTGCACGAACGAAAGAAAGAAAGAGAGAGAAAGAAAAAGAAAATTTTCACGTTTAATGGAAGTTCGTAATCAGATGGCAATAATACGAGCGAGTATCTTGTAATTTGTGCTATATGAACATTGAATAGCGACGAGAATTACGAAGGATGTTGATAATTTCGCATGTATCTTACAATATACATGAAAATAAATTTATTTAATAACATATTATTTTTGTGTAATAAATTTATTTTCATGTATACGTAATAAATTTAATAGGATAGATAACACAGGATAGATAAAATAATATGAACCTAGAAGATACATTTTTTATTTTATTATTTGTTTTGTTAATAAGAATTTGGCCCATCATTTGCTTTCAATACGTATTTTATATATATATCCTTGTTAGAATAGAATTACAATACGCTTGAATACTATGATAGAATGTTGTACTGTTCTTTTAATAGAATCTATCAATTATTTATAAATAATATTAGAGAAATGGAAATTAATTTTTTATTCTATTTTCCAAAATTGTCTTCTGTTCTTTAAAATTTTAATTTTTTCCTGGTCCAAAACAATTATTTAATTTGACTCATATAGTTTGTTTGCACAATTTCAGTAACATTGTAATATTTCAAAAATATTGTAACATTGCTGTAGCAGTGTTATTGCAAGTTTCTGTGCCATAAATATTATCGAATTATTTGTACAGTTTTGAAGAATAGAGTGAAATTTCTTTTTCCAATATCTTTCAACTAATTAGATATTGCTCTGCAACTAAAAGAGATTGTTCTGCTAAGCAATTAGAAGTATTGTATTGCTAAGCAATACAATAGAAGAAATTGTTCTGTTAAAAGAATAGTATGATATTGCACTATATTGTGTTACACTACTCAAGCATGTATTCCAAAAAAGATAGAATCTACGTGAACAGTTTGATAAATCATTGACTTTCTAAAAGGAGACTACATATGTTGAAAAATGAGTTAAAAATTTTGATAAAAAAGAGTTTAAAAAAAGTTGTTTAACCGATTTATCAAACTGTCTTCATACATATTCAAAACAAATATTAATATTAATTCATTTCATATTAATAAAACAAGTAGATAGATTTTTCAAGGGTTCATCTTATTTTGTCTATTCCCTGTAAAATATAAAATAAGGTATTGATGTACAATAGACGCGAAACAAACTTTCGCGCTCGTTTATTCTTCTCGTTATTACCAATTTCAGTTTTATCACGTTTAACGATCGGTCTCTTGCAATGAGTGCACCGCGTTTCGCGGTGGCCGAGGAAATGAATGGTCAAGAAACGCGGGGAACAATGACAGACGCGACGCGAAGGACATTCCGTCGAAAGGGAGTGCCCGGGTGAGTGTAGTCGTTGTAATAATCTACTTCCTCCCGTGCGATAAACCATCGCGGCCGGCTTCTCGTGCGGCGCGCGTTCGCCAGAAACGATCGGTTTCACGAGCTTCTTGTAATTAAAGCAGACCGAGGGCAGGAGCCGTCGTTCGACTTTCACGCGTGTCGTATCTCGGGCACCCGTTGCATATGCAATGTACGCGTCGCGAATATTCGCGCGACGGTTTTCGCGAAACCCCACCGCGACAAGCGCTCGCTAATTCATTCATCAAACATTACTTCTATTCGATTTATCAATTATTCGGTTAATTTTGTTCTGTTGTATTAATTTATTTGCGCGTACACATATTTTACCATTTGGATTTTACAATGTGTTGCACGCGCGCACAGAATTGTCAGCCCGAAATTAATCCGGGATTAAAATATACGCATATTCGCATATTAATGAACTCTGAAATTCGAAATTCCGCATTCTCGAAATCATTTCCGGATTTTAACGATAAACCACAGACGCGGCTCCCGATATTCCTGATTAATCCGAACGAATTTGCGTCAATTGCAACGTTACTGATAAGCATGTTTCGTTAAGCGGTATTACTGATGCTCTCTGTAATCTTATTATCGCGATCAACAATTTTCGAGCGCTCTCGAGATTCTGCGACAGCGACTCGTGGGTTACTATGGGTATCTAAATCACAAGAAAAGATCGAGTACATATGTACATTTCTTAAAAAAAGATGATGATTGGGAAACAGGAGAAGGGAATATAATTCGTTTGTGCATTAAACGTAGATATTTAATACAGTAAAAGTAAAAGGACCTCGCACGTTTCTTATTGAAAAATAACCCTTTTTATCTGTTAATATTATGTGAGTGTTTCAACGGAGACATTTGTCATGTCCATTTGTCATGTACAACATATCTCAAAACGCAGCAATTTCCCCAGGTTATTTTTTCATAAGAAACGTAAATTTCTGGTCATTAATTAGAATTTATATTTAAAATTTATATTATAATTAAAATTATATTAAAAAAAAAATTTTACATTAATAATTTTATAATATAAATTTTAATTAATAACCATAAGTTTATGATTTTAGAAAGAGAACGTGGTGTTCTCTTAAAAGAGTAGTAATCTTACTCGCGAGGTATTAAGCGATCGCTTCCACTGGTTTTTTTCTTCTCGGATGAAGATTAATCATCATGCTGATGTTCTCAGAATGACATGAGCGCATTTGCATACGCAATCGCAATCTACGTATTTTCACGCAATTGTTTATCTCTGAGCGACGCGTTGCATCGTCACGGATGAATGAGCGCATGAATGAATCCTCTCGGGAGAACCGCATCTTCGAGACTCATTCATCTCTTTCACTCTCTCTTTCTCCAGTTATGTAGAAATCCACCTTCGCTGCGTATCGCGCGAAAAAGTTCGTGTTACTATATTATAAATCGTCGCTGTCTTCGTCGAAAGGAGCGTAACAAATCAAACCGGCGGCGCGTCATTAATATCGTCGGCCAAAACGGGAAAGAAGCGACGTTAGTTCCTCGCGTTGTTTCACGTGGTGGATCAGTTTGATAAATGATTAGTACAAGACAGTGAAGATTTTACCGCGTGAGATTCGAAAACATAAGAATCCCGCGCGTTTATAACGCAGCTATTATTATTACTTTTATGTTACTTATTACGTTATTTGCGTACCGGCCAGCAACATGTCAGCTCCATTTATCCAACGAGTTTCCAACGACTTTGCCGTATTCGTGCTTTGTGCCGGAGTCTGTTTGCCACAGTTCCGCGGAGCGAGATTGATGCCTGGAGATCCGGAAGAAGGGAAATTTTGCACTCGACGCCGACGTCTCGTTTGAAACGGAATGTGCCGCGATACGGGCGTATCCGATGCCTCGGGGGATAATGGAGGGCTTCCGGTTCCCGTGGCGGGCCGCGAATAGCAATGACTTCGTTCTCGCGTTCTCGCGCACACGCTATGTGAAACATTCGCGTGTGAGTGCAGCGATCTCTGCGATTCCGCTTTGTTACCTGAAACGAGAATCTAAATCCAAAATCCAGCATATTTCGGAAATCGGACAAATTCCAACAATTCAAGGCGTGTTTGCTTTGAAAATAATTTTTTAGGCGATGAAAGATGAGATGAATTTTCTGAATTATTATAAGAATAATTATTATGCGTGCGTGTGTGTGTGTGTGTGTGTGTGTGTGTGTATATATGAAATATTATTTTTATTATTTTTGAATACTTATTATTTTTTAATAATTACAGATAAGGTAAACTTTGAATATGGCAACGTATAATACACGCAAAATTCCTGTTTAATAACGAATAAACTAGAAAATTTTAATTATATTAATTAGAATTCTTGTTATCTTAATTAGATTACGTACTAAATTTGCTCAATTTAATACAAAATTTAATTGAAATAATCAGAATTCTCATACGTGATATTCTTTTAATACATGATATTACTACTCTTTTGCGTATGATTGCGTTTCAATAAAAAACGGAGGTGCGATTTATCAAATTGGTTATGTATTCACAGTTGGAAAATTTGTGTTAAATTTAACATATTTTATATGCTTCAACTAAACGGTCCACTCAAATTTTTGTGTTAAAGTAACGCAAATATTATGTAAAAAATTAACGTAAATCAAACTAAAAAACGTAACACAATTTTTAAGCAATTATATTTTTTCATTGAAGTTAATATTTATATGTTAAATTAATACATTTTATTTAATTACGTTAGAATTTTTTTTTAAGAACACTATATTTATTATTTTTTCATATACTCGTAAATTGTGTTATTTTAGCACTAATTGTAAAAAATATTAAATATCAATTTAACACAAAATATTCAAATAACATAAATCATATAAATTAACACTCAAAGATACTAAAAATTCGGCAAAAAAAAATTTTAACAAAGACTCGAGTGAACCGTTTCTAACACAAATACAAAATATTTTTTATCGTATATAAATTTTCAGCTAAATATTTAAGTATTAAGATCGACTTCAAGCAGTAACAAGATTTCTTTCACTTAAATTCAAGACTTTTGAATAGTCATTATAGCATATTACATCGTAACGTCAGAAGCGAGAAATGACACGTTAATTTTTATTACATGTCATTTATAAATGAAGACAATTTAATTAATTATGTAAATAAAATGAAATCTCAACTAGAATTAATAATAGATTCAATCAGAAAATTCTGATTTGTCCATTTTCCATCAGAATTCTAACTATAATGCAATCAAACTTCTTCCATTGTACGCAATTTTAATTTTAATTAATAAAAAATATGTGACATCCCTTCTCGTTAATAGTATGACTTTCATACCGTGGGAAAATTATTAAAAGGACTAATGAAATGAGTTTGATCAAACTGCCTTGATTTGTGACGAATTGAACTGGAAATGGCGGAAACACTCAACATTGGCATGACAGAGTCACCGCGAACGAGAGTCACCGTCACGCCGGTAGCGCAAGTGACCGGGACATTTCGAACACGTTCGCAAAGTTCTATTTATTCCAACGTCTCGCGGTCTTATAACGTCCGGGTACCGCCGGGTGTAATGTCGGCTCTAGAAAGTGTTACGCAGGATTCGCACGAGCGCAATCGTTGATATGTGCAACGTGTGTCCCCTTCTCGTGCAATGCGCCGCGATATCGCTTCCCGCGCGACGTGAGTGCGTCCGATCGAGCGGGAATGGCGAACTCGATCGGGAAGCGGAATGTCACATTTTTTTCTTTCTTTTTTTTTTCTTTCCTCCCTCCCTCCCTCCCCCGATATCGGCGCCTGTCGTCGCCTTGCTCCGGATCGCGAATTATTACGTCTCAATTTACGCAAGAACGCGAGCGCCGCGTTACACGTTTTACGGTTGGAAAATTTGTATCAAATTTCACGTATCCCGATCACGTATCACGATCCACTCAAATTTTGGTGTTAATTTAACACAAGATGAATATGTTAAAAAATAACACAAATATTATGTAAAAATATTAAGAGATTAGACCACCCTTCAGGTTTGAAAAAAATCAAACTTTTTAACTTAAATCGTTAGCTTTTAGTCATAGAAATGCGATGGAAACAGTTTTTGTAGCGAAATTGCATCTTTGTCATGTTGTTAGAGCTGTCGATTTTTACAAAAAATCCTCTTGAAAAACTTTAAGCATTTTTGTCAAAACAACATTTTTTAAATCGATGTACAACATAATTCTTACAATTTTCAACCGATTTACTTGAAATTTTTACAGGATATTCTTTAATACATTCTGCAAAGAAATATGTAGGCTTTTTTGAAATATTGAAAATTTTTTTGCAATTAATATTTTTATACATGAATTTTAAGGTAAAAATGCAATTTTTTGTGAAACATTTTGAGAAAAACAGTTTTTGATCACAGTTATTTATTTACCCAAAAAATTTTCCAAAAAAAATTCCCAAACTTAGGTATTATTTTAGGGCCTCAGAGATGGTCTAACCCCTTAACACCAAAATGACAATTTGTAAGTAAATTGTATAGAAGTATATTTTTTCAGAAAAATTAACATTTGTGATATATGTATTTAATGATATACGTATTTTATTACGTATTTTATTCATTCATTTTATAATTTATGTTTTAAAAAAAAATTTTTATTATTTGGTGATTCCCTCATAAATTGTTATTTTAACACTAAAAAATATTGAATATCATTTAAAACAAAATATTTAAATAACAATCATGGTATGTGAAATTAACGCTTGAATATGTTAAAAATTCAACACATTTTAACAAAGACTTTAGTGGACCGTTTCCAACACGTATTTTTTACTCCGTACGAGCAAATCGCACGAAATATCCGCAGGCGAGTAATTCGCCTGATCTATCCGCCTTTCGCGATTTTTTCTTCTTCCCGAAATATGTAATTATCGTAGCAGTCGATTTATCTGCCGGCGAGAATGTTTACCGTAAACACGTCTGTTTTGATTGATCCTTCTCGAGAAACTCCGGGAAACTAATGATGATTGTGAACGGGGAAAGGACAGAAATCCGATATAATTCTCGCCGCAAATCGAGCCGGAAGTCGCGCCTTAGCAATGGACTGCCGAGCGAGAAACACAATCGGTAGGGAAGGGAGGAAGGTACGTACATACATATGTGCGCAGGTAAAAGCGCGGAAGATAGATTATGGCAGCTTGAGCTAATTATCCTTTGCGGATCTAGATCCATGAACGAACCGCGTATCGACTCGTTGAAATATTGTATATATTGTGCAAAATCGCGATAGAGCCGCTCGACGCGAAAATATGACTAGGTGTGTAACCGCATTACAATGCTATTACGTGATTCGCACGCTCGCTCGTGGCGAAAAGGACTGAGCACCTTCCTTGCTTGTTTCCTCAAGCTCGTTTGGTGCCACGATTCGGAAGATGTCCTCTCCATTCACCACGTATCGTCCCGTTTACGCTAGATAAATATCGTTTGACCCGAATTGACATCGTCTGCCCGGCGTTCCGTCCAGGAGCATTCCAACTTGATTGCTTGGACACATAATTATGCTCATGAGCTCTTATTTATAGGAGACAATGTCTCGAAAGAAGGAAGAATACGATAGAGGATGATTTTTTTTTTCTATTTTTTTTCTCGTGAACATCTAAAATTGTCATAAAAATGATCCAATTCAAATTTAGAATTAACATCCAAATTATTTTTATTTTTACGTAAAATAAATTAAGAATTAGAATATATTGTTACATTTTTACAAAATTTTTATCTGTTATTAAGTAACGAAATATATCTAATACATCTATTACAATACATATTTAAATTTCAAAATTTTATTAAATTAAATACATATTAAATACATATTATTAAAATAATAAAATCTTATTGAATATTAAAATTTATTTAGACATTAAGATATATCTAAGTGCAATTTTATACTTGCGTTTAAATATGCGTTCCAGAAAAGATTCAAAAACACTGAAGGATAATGCGTCTCTAAACATTTTAATTCGCCGTGAATAAAACGAGTGAAAGAGAAAAGTGGACGGAATAAAGAAGTGCGGTTTGTAAAGTGTTCGGGAGAAAGTTTACAAAGGATAAGAATTCGGGTGGTGCTGCTTAGGCTCTCTCGTCTCGAGTGGAGAACGTCCTCATAAATATTTAAACAGCCAATTGGACCGCCGTGACCTCTGGTTTTCCTCTTCGTCCGCGCGATCCTCCTTTCCCTCCCCCTACCTATAAAAATTGATTCTTTTTCTAAATGCTAGAAGCTGATTCATTCAAATCCTATATACTGCCGTCACTTTTTCCCGCTGCTAATAGCTTCTTATTTGATGCGTTCTAAAAATGCAAAGAGCACTTCTCCCGAGAGGCACTTAGTGGAGCCTTCTATTAACTTGTGGAATTCGGTCGACTATTTTCTTGTATGTTCAATTGCGAAAATAAGAGCGCACTTAAAACGATTAAAGCTGTTTAGTAAATACCATTCGAGATAGAATCTCTCACAGAATCATTGTATATTTTAATAACATTCTGGAGATGATTGAAAAAGGTTGCTCTAATGATGCTCTTAAGATCTTAATTTTTTTGCTAAGAGATTTGATTATGATAATAAAATTATATAATAATATGATATATGATAAAAAAAATTTATATTTTTTATTCTAATTAATCTCAATAGAATACGTCCAATAATCTCAATAGATTACGTGAGGATTTTTCAATAAAAACGTAAACAGTCTTTAAGTGTGCCACAAAAATTTAAAAAAAAATTAGTAAAAAGCGAGTAAATGCGTAAAGTGAATAATATTTTAAAAGTTGTCAAAATTATTTAATTTGTATTAACTCTTATATTAACCAAAACGATATTATCGTCATTGTAAGATAATAACTTTTAAATAGAAATAGACATTTTAGAACTTTTGTTTATGTCTGAATGTCATGTTGATGGTGTCTAATTACGACACCTATGTTGAACGGCGCGGTGAAACATATGCATCTGACGACATACCTCGACATTGGTTTATTTAGATGTGTTCTGATATACACTGCTAGTACAGAAAATTTATGGTATACGTAACATGAACTATAGATTTTCAATTATACTAGCAGTGTATATCGGAAGACTTAATGCCACGAATTGAAAAAGGTTAAAAACGCTGAAATACGTTAATTAAAACATTGTACGTGTGGACATAAATCACTAATGAAATTACAATTATTGCAAAAATCCTTGTTTTATTTTCTTATTAGCATACTATACATATATTAAACGAGGACTGACAACAAAGATAAATGAACGTCTCGCTTGCACGCGAGTGTCGGATCAAGCACTAATGCGAATTCGAATACGGCGGAGCGATAAATCCGCGTGCAACGGTACGGCTTATTAATTCGTGCCTTAACGTTCGCCTTGTAAATAATTGAACCTTGACATTACAAGAAAGGTATGCAATTCTACTGTCCGTCTACAGGAGAATATGATATTCCCGACACTCTTGCGCGCACGTTGCAATCAAGACGGAGGTCAACGGCGGGTTGGAGAACAGGCGGAAGTATGCAAATTGCGTATCGATTACCGTATTAATACGCGACCCTTGAATACGTGCGCAGCATCTCTTCTTGGAGTTTGTCTCTCGTGCGACTCATCGCCGATATGTCTCTGCTAATCACGATCACGTGGAGAATTTCGAGTGCAGGAGAACATACGGCTTTGCTTAACAATTAAAATTCTTACACGCTTCTGTCGACGTTTTTCATCTTCTTTCCTCTCTTTATTTGTTCGTTCGCTGATTCTTGGGACGAAAGGCTTAATATTAGCAAAGAGATTTGGAGAACAGGCTGAAGAAACTCTGAAGAAGCGCGGTTGTAATATAATATATATTTTATGTAATGACTCTTGTGTATCTAATATATGAATTGCAATATAGGTGATATCTATCAGTAATAGGATAAAGCGAAGTAATTCGAATAGGTTAAAGATACATTGTTGCATCAATAGTGTATGTTTTATTGAATACACTATGCGACTTCAATCTTTTGTACAATTTGAAAATTTTGGTTAACCTATCCAAATTATTACTTTAGCCTACAGTAGAACACCAAATTTTATTCAAATAAATGGAGAAAGACAGCCCAAGTTATATGTCAGACTACTGTTCGCTGCGGCAGCAAAAATGTAGTATAATGTCCAACCAGCCTTAATTACAGCTATTTGGCAGATAAAGCTATTTTAATTATATTACTAACTGATGTTTAATCATCACTATGACAGCTAATAGAAAAGTCAAAATGCAGTCACAGTTATTTTGGCTGTACCGATAGCTGTGACAAATTTTATCAAAATTATCAATAAATTACTATTTTATAACTATTTTATCGTAATTTTACCGTAATTGTTAAATTGCATTTGATGATAATTTTATACATCTCTACTTATCGGACAAGTCTTTGCGAGTTTCTTCACGAAAAAATTTTCTTTTTATTAGTATAATAATATAATTGCAATTACATGAGTTGAAATTTTAATGCTTCAGACGCGGTATTCTAAAGATAAACAGGCGACGTGATTCTTCCTCGTTATATCACGGAACTTATTTATTGCTTCTCAGTCGGACACGACCTCCTACCTGCGACTGACACAAACGTGAAGTTGCGCAAGAGCTATTCTCTTCCTTCGACCTTAAATACCGGCTTGTTCATCCCACTAAAGAAACTAACTGTACCTCCTCTTCCTTCTCCCTCTTTTTCTTTTTGCGTGCCATTTCCCCGTTACATTGGGTGACTACAAGCGATGACGTGTACTTAGAAACACATGAAAATTCCATAAACAAGAATTTTGTATGAGATGTTTAAAAAAAAAACAGAATGATGACCGAGACAACTTGGCAAATATTAATAAAAATAAGGGTTAAGTTTTATGAGAATACAGAATTCAGAAACAAAACTTTTATAAAAGAGAGATTGAAATAACAATTTTTAATCGTCTTAATGATATTTTAGGTCTGTATATAAAAAGAACGATTTTGCTAAAGTATCTAAAAATTTGATTATATATACAGATTTGAAAATAATTTTGTTGGATCATCAAAATAATTATTCTTAAATTTGATAAGCAGTTGAAAAAAGTTTCTAACAATCGTTTGTTTTACGTAATTATTTTGATAGTCTAATTTTTAAATTTGTATCTAATTATAAAGTAGTATGTGTTTTCTTTACATCACTGATTCATCTCATTATTCTGTGCAAAAAAAACTGTATTAAGATATAGTTACCAAAAAATGAATAGCAGATAAAGTATGTTCAGCAGATAAAGATTCTCTCTCTTTCTCTCTCTCTCTCTCTCTCTCTCTCTCTCTCAGTCCGATTAAAATAACAACTTTAAAATAGTGTTACAGTAAAATCTGTTCATTTTTATGGTTTTACCAAAGAAAACTTTTGCGAACAGCATTTTATAATTTACAAAATATTACCATTAAAAAATATTTCTGCCAATTTAACCGAAGTCACTTTTCTCGTATGATTTGTGCGGGATTTTTAGATACTGGTAAAAGTATCCTTTTCATGTAATGATTTATTTTTATATATTTGAGAATTCAAAAAGATCGATTCCCTTGAATTCACGCGATCAGAGCTTTTTTTTACAAATAAAGCAAATGACAATACTTCTTTTAATAGTATTACTTCGAATTGTGGACACACTTCGCATACATTTAATATTACGGGTCGTATCTTCTTGCATTGTAACCTTTCGAGACGCGCCGACCTTTATTATAAATTTCGCTGTTTCAGAACGAAAGACAACAGGCTGTCTTCTACCTGCTTGGGGACTAGCCAGATACTCTTTCCATTGCTATTTCAGGATGTTATGACAGTTAGAAAGTGAACCGATCCGCGACCTTCTCATCCTTTTACTATCACGCCTCGGTTTTGTAACAGTTCGCTTCATCGGCGTTCTGTTCACCTTCACTTTCGTTCTCGTTGATTTTACCTTATTTTTTTCATTTTTACGTTCCGGCGAATGACTCCGCAGCAAATAAAATGTAGTTAGTAAAAAGATTCGACCTATGATTTGCATAAGTCTTATAATCTTTAAAGCATTACTTTGCGCCAGACAATTGTATTATTTTTGTATATTTATTATATAGTATTTTTTACATATTTTATTATGTGATATTTTTTTATTTAATATATTATGATATGTTATTGCTCGTTTGCAAACAGAAGCAACACAATCAGTGGGTAACATACGCAGAAACAGAGCAATCTTTGATAACAGAGCAACCTTTATTAACATCTTAATTGGATAAACGATTTCGTCTAGGACGCCTTCGCGGTGATTTTCAATTTCAGTTGTTTCCGGATACGACTTCCTTCGTACACGCATCCAACATTGTTACTAAATTTAATACTATGAATATCTTTCTTACCACGGCACTTAAACGTTTATGTCTCAAATATAATTTATTTTAAAACAAAGAATAATGTAAAGTCTTGCATGTACGTTGCATTCTGATTGCAAAATTATTTCATTTGATTTAAATAAAATGTTTTATGCCATATATTTTTAATAAAATGTGCATTTTTATACTTGCATTTTCTTTGTTTTTTGGATTTAGTTAGATTGAAATGAAGTATTGCTCTACTACGACTTGGACAGTCGTGATTTGTTCTTTCAAATCTGAGATGTTTCGAAATTAAGCATTTCGAGAGGCGATCGTTTTCAGGAAGATCATTCATCCGCGGTACTAGTTGCTCCAGCGTATAATTATTCAACTAGTATCCGTGCTTTGCAATTGGCCAATTTTCTAAATCAGTTTTTCAGAGTACTTTCTCGTGATGGATTATATTCATCGCGCGGATCACAGATTATCGAATGGAATTAACGTAATATCGCGATGTGCACCAGAACAGTTTTATATTAGCGATAAAATTTAACTTAACGAAATTAGTAAAATTACGTTAAAGTTCGTCGAAAATGCAATTTGACGATTAAAAATGTAAAAAGTGATATTTTAATTGTATTCTTACACAGAAAGTATTATGTTCACATGAATACAATTTTGCTAAAGTATCGAAAAATTTAAATACAGATTTGAAAATAATTTTATTGAGCTATCAAAATAATGTAGGACGCTCAAACTGATTGCTAGAATATTATCAACGTTTTTTGTAGCATTGCTCATCAAGCTTCAGTTTCCTACATTATTGTTTTGATGTTTCAACAATATATTTTTTAGATTCGTATCTAGTTGAATGCTTAGATATTTCAATAAAATCGTTCTTTCAATGAACTAATTTATTTTAGTTTATTTTCACCAACGTAGATTACCAATTAAATTCTTAGAATTAGAAAAAGATGAAGAGTTGAAGTTTGGAGTTTCTAGCATTAAATATTTCTTGACGAGACAAAATCATATATCATTTTACTCAATCAAAGTAAATCAAGGTAATCTTGACGCAAAACCTTACGATAAGTTTAATGTCAATCTTCTGAATTCGATCGGCATTTAATTAACGAGACTCGGCACTCAGAGATCGGTAATCAGAGTTCACCGCTGTATGCACGAGTAAAGAACATCTGTTTTTGTGCGTTAGTACTCGTTGAATATCCGCGCCGACGGACGTAAATTACGCTGGTAATCGCGGACGTATCGACGTAAAGGCGATCTATGTGAGCTCGCGGAAGGTGAAAGGTGCTCTTCTTACGCGATTCTGCAATGCGCACCAGCGTGCCCTTTCGGGCAACAGTAAAATACGCGGGGGATCGCGGCTCTTCCTTGTACGTGTCATCCTTAAGATGCTCACATCAGATACATGACACTCACGCATCGCTCGTCGTGTTTCCGCGATCTGAGAGAACAGATTCTAGACGAGCGATTCACGATCGTTGAGCTTTCCGAGAAATAAATACTTTCTGACGACAAAATTGTTTTCGGCTTTGAAACCATAATATGGAAGAACGATTTTACTGAAGTATTTAAAAATATACAATAGATAAATACAGGTTTGAAAATAATTTTGTTGGATCATCAAAATAATTATGTAGGAAACTCAAGCATGATGTAAAAAGTTTTGACATTTTAACATGAATCTGAGCATCCTTACAATTATTTTGTTAGTTCAACAAAATTATTTTCAGATCTGTATTTACCTAAATTTTTAGATACTTTAGCAAAATTATTTTCCCCGTGTAGGCGGGATATAAGTGAGTACTTAAAATGTAAGGAGCTGCAAATATTGGATAAATTATGATGCAATCATTTCGAGTAGAACGTAATCGATGCGACCGAGAGTGTCCGCGTTAAATCTAATCACAGCGAGATACTAATTAACGAAGCAACATCAATCGGTCCAGTACACCTGCATTCGTGTAATCGAGAGTTATGGCGATATTGCGCTAGTGTCATGAATATAAAACAGGATGGCCGGGTGGTAAGATGCGCGTATAATTGGTACGGCGTCGATGCGCCGGTAATAATTTGATTTCCTTCTCGCTCGATCACAGTAATCAGCGTAAAGAATGGTTTCGCGCGGGTAAAAAGTATATGGTGCAGCCGTGAGATCGCGAGGGGGCGGAAGGGGAAAACTGGCTCCCTGAGATGAGCCGCCAGAGGGGATTGAGCAATACTCTTGCCTGATGGAGTAACGCCGTTTGGAACGACGCTACTGTAGCAGTAATATCACGGTAATAGTAGTGACTAGTGATGGTTAGATTGCGATAATCGGGGTTTGAGACGTCTTCGTTTCAGAGAGAGAGAGAGAGAGAGAGAGAGAGAGAGAGGAGAGAGAAAGAGAGAAAGAGAAAGAAGCAAGAAGAAGGGATTGGGGAGCAAAGCTTGTACAAAGTTGTAGTGGTTGTCGATTGCGAAATCAAAGACGTAAATGCGAATTAAAACTATCAAAATGTCATTATGTAAAGGGTATAAAATAAAGCCCGTCGCTGTCTCTGTTAACTGTAATGCAAACGGCTAATTTGAGAAGAGTTACCTTTAATGCATTGCTACAAATTTTACCGCCGCAAGTCGTCTCTCTTTCCTTCACACAAGGCCGTCTGTGTAAATGTATTAGATGAAGTTAGTTAAGGTGTATCTTTATCTTTTTCTGAACGTGGAATAATTTTTAAAAAGATACAGAAAATTAGCTAAGCTTTGACTTCAATTAACATTTACGCGAACGACCTATAAACTAACATATATGAGGTCGATTGGGAAATACTCGCTGACGATGCCCAAGCGAATCCGCGATTTATTCCATGCAAGTAATTAATATTCGCGAAAGGAAGGGGAGCGGAATTAATTATTGCCGCGACAGGGTTGCGGAAGCTTCAGGCTGAAATGAATCTCTCGCTGTCGGATTCGCGAGCGACTAACGTTACCGATCGATTAACCGTTAATTAGCCGCGAACAAGCGAATGAGAGCATGTAATCGCTATTTATCGCCCGCGGAGCCGCCGATTATTATCAGCACGCCGACGCAAACAAAAGCGTTGTTCCTGGTACGCTCATTGGTCCGCTTCAATCGCGGAACCGTTTCCTAATATACGATCGATCTACGGTTCATTTCAAGCGACTGTCTGAGCCCGCTTACTTTCGATTTCTCGCCGATCCGCGCGATTGTCGATATTAATTAAGTCGTTCGCATGTTCTATGGTGCGACTTGATACTTTATTTAGCGCAGTTTCCACGCGAGTTATATAGGAGAACAATATAAAAAAAAAAACCGTGCACGTCTTTGATTAATCCAATAAATTTATCCAATCATATTTTTGAACACAATACATTTTTCTTATCCGCAAAGAAAACGAATTATAATAATTATTACGTGGTGGCGTTTCTTGATACTTTGACATAGTTTCTATATTGCACATAGGAACGATGTAAAAAAACCGAGGATTCATCTAATTAATTTAGTAACTTTTTTCAATCATACTTCTAAACATAACGCAATACGAATGTCTCTTTTATTTATCTTCAGAAATAAAACGAATTAGTAGCTACTGTTCGTACTTTGTTATTTTTATATCTAACTGACTAATCACGAAACATAATATACAGTTCTGTAATATTTATTCATCGTATTGCTGGTTGACATTAATGTAAGCTTCACTAACAGAAGAAACGCGCTCTTATATTTAATTCCACCTTGTTACTTTTCTAACGATCGTTTGTCTCTGAGACTCTCAAACGATCGCTATCTCGTCTAATTAACAGATTACCCAATTATATATAAGTCTTCCTGATTGCTTGACAATAAAGCGTCATAAAGATCGATAGGATCTTGCCTCGTCCCGAGGACGACCGTTCGTGTGGGAGGATCCGCACACTTTCACGTCGCCCGCGAGAGATCAAAAATGTTAAGTAATATGCATTAGAATTCCAGTAAATTTTATGGAATTGGCAGATCCATATAGGAACAGAAGCCTACTTGTGTAAAATTTACTTCACTTCTCTCTGAATGAGAGATTGTCATGTAGCTATATATAATGTAAAATACTTTTTACTTCTCATAAAGTAAATTTTACACTACTGTAATTTATTACTATTTCTTAATCTATAAATTATTATGCATCTCAATAGAATTTACTTTATTAACGAGTACTTTTTGCCTTAACGCTAACAAAATTTACTTTACTGCGTGATAAAAAATACAAGCGTGCAAAAGAATTATTTGCGCTTACAATTTTAAAAAGGATATGGTTTACTTTACTGTAAGAATAATTTGTACTTGAATGAATTTAGTACAATTGTAATATACTTTTCACTCTTTACACCTTCAGTATTTTTTATTTACAGACAAGTAAAGCTTGTTATAAATTCGGCAAAAATAGTTAGAATAATTTTACTAGACTTGTAATGGACTTTCTATGATAATAGAAAGAGAAATTAATCAATTATAGTCGATTATTCTTCTCATATTCGACTGTGATCGGTTAATTTCTTAAGACTTAGACCCAATTCCATAATTCACAGTTAACTCTTAACTAAGGTTCAACTTATTTATTGTCTCTTTCCAATTCTAGAAACAAGTTGAACCTCGGTTAAGAGTTAACTGTGAGTATGGAACTGGATCTTAAAGCTTGAAGAATGCCTTATTGTAGAAAATTCATAAGACTAGCCATTTTTCTCCATGTGAGATCATTCAAGATGCTGTGGACAGTGGCCACGATGGCACATGCTAGAATGATACCGAGGAAGAGATAATTTATCGATGAAATTATCGGAGATCGCGCGCGAAGACGACAGACCGGCTAAAGCTGGCAGCTCTAAATGTCACGGGATTCACACAGGTGTTACGCGCTAAGGGATTATATCACCGGCTTCTTTGGATACGCCTCTATGATTTCGCACGGTGAGAAAAGAAGTAAGCAACCGTATACGTATGCATCTGGGCCCTGGGCTATTATATGTGTACATACGCAAAGCGCGACACGATCGCTCGATGGATGGCGGAATCTCGTCTCCCACGTAAGCGAGCCAAGCCTCATTAAGCGAAAATTGCAATGAACGAAAGTCGGATTGATTATTATTACGATATATTATTGCGCTGTTCATAATGCATGATGCGCCACGTGCTTCCCCGATGTTACGTCGTCGTCATCGGAGATGCAGCTGCACGCGCGTCTACGATACATCGCGGTAGCGATATCAGGAAATAATTGTAGCGATGATTAACTTCGATGATCGCAATGACGCGGAATAGACACGTCGTCGCAAACTGGATTTTTTTTCCGCGAGAAGGAACTTGTAAATGCGTGCGCGAATTCCATGTTTGTTAATAAAACAATGTTATTTTGGATCCGGAAAATCGTGGCCGAAAAGTTTTTATTTTTAAACTTCGAGATAAATTTGTTGAACAAATTTTCAATAAATGTAATAAAAAATAAAATTTAAAAATGCAGTTTTTGTTTATAAAATAAATTATAAATGAAAATAGTTAACCCTCCGTCTGCAATTTGAATCTTTTTTTGAACACAAGCGAAATTTTACTCTTATTTTTGTTCAAATTTTTTATTGCTCGAATTTTTTATTAAATAAAGGTTTCGATATTAAATTAAAAAACTATTTGTAATGTAATAGAAATGTTGGAAAGTAACTTTTTGAAAAAAGAACAATAAAAAAACTTAGGTTGGACAAAAAAGACGAACATTGTAGATTACAAATGGAACAAAAATTATGATTGCAAACGGGGAGTTAAGAATTAAAAATAAGAGATATATATAAGCAGAAATATATAAGCAGATTAAAGCAGCAAATATCATGTTGCATTTGTGAATCATAACAAATTACTTTTACTGTCATATCTGACTCTTTAATGCTAAATTAATATGCTCACATTCTAAGAATGTTCATTTGCAATTGCATTCCTTGAAGTATCAAGCTGCGATTCTTGTATGCTAAAAGAGATATAAAAATCGAGTTATATAGGTCTTTGATTTCTTTTTTTTTTTCAGATTTTCTCGTAATGGATTATTACTTTTAAATTAAGTTATTAAATTGAACCAACATTGCATATTTCTCAGCAACAAGTCCATAACATTCCGGTGCGATTACGAAATCGTGTTTATAATGATTTGAACTAGGAATGCGTTTTCAAATGCTTCGAATTCCGAACGAAATACCGCAAGAGGAGAATAACTTCGAATTCTTTGTACGACAAAGAATAGGACACTGAAATCGATATTTATATTTATCGATTCTTATATTTAAGACTATCTTAAGATGAATTATAATTAACCAATCAAAGAAAGTCGTTTTAGCATCTTAAGACAATCTTGAAATAAGAATGGATTCGCTTACAGAAATCTAATACTGATTAATATCTTCTAAAAGACAGTAATTAATTACTTACTTTAAGTATTAAAAGCACTATTGTTTAGTACTTTTGATATTCCAAATAAGTAATTAATTACTATCGATTTTTTTTTAATTATAAATTGGCCAGTATTATATTTCTGTAAGGGTTATGACAATACTGGTCCGAGATAAATGTAAATAGAAATTCATGCTTCGACAATTAGATCAGTGCAGAACAAAGCCGGAGAGGAACACCAAGAAATTTCAAGGAACTTCGTCATAGTCGGTCGAGCGCAGTATGCTCGAGGAATTATTTATGAAATTTCGGTTTCTACTGTAAAATCCTGACGTGTGCCACTTTCCATTTCTTCCTCCTTTCCCTTTTTAGTCTTTTCAACGCGAGACGCGCTCACATAGCTCGAGCTAGCCCTTTTGCATCCCTTCAATGTCCTTAATTATATTTTGTTCTCTTTTGTAAGTACAGTTTACATTAAATTTCTGGATTGTTTAGACAGATCCTCAAGTTCGTGAACAGTTCATAGACATGAAGCTATGAAACACCAATTACTTGGTACGTTTAATCTGAAATAACAAAAATAAACATGCGGCCGCTTGCATTAAACTATACTACTTTCTTCGTATTATATTGAAAAAAAATTGATTACTTAATTCCATTCGCGTATATTACAATACTCACGTATATTACGAACAAAAGAACAATATTTTTCTGTAATAACAGATACAAATAAACAATTATCTTTCTGCAGAGATATTGTTCTCGTTTGAAATTTCTCGAGAAAAATATCTGTACAGGAAGATAATTTTTTATTTGTATCTCTTATTATAGACAAGTATTACTCCTTGTAATATAAGTGGAATGTATTAAGTAATCAATTTTTTTCAATAAATATCAAGAGAGTGGTATAGTCATATTTAATGCAGATAGTCTCATGTCTGTTTTTGTATCCTTCGACCGAAATCGACGAAGATGATTATTCTTTCACATCGAGAAAGCTATGCAGAATTAATAACGGCGTTGCCCGCGGTGAAACTGATGGAAGCTATAACGTTGCGACCGGGCCATCGTGTCGAGTTGAACGAAAGGTCAACTCATGTAAAAAATAATCGGCGAAATGTCCGACGACGGGCGTATCCGACGTGCCGTTGCTTTTTGTCTCGTGTCAGCTTACGCCATGCCATTACGCGACGTTTCTCTCCTATACTCTTATCCCTTCGCCTTTTTATTCGAATTACATAATTGTACATCGAGAACGAACAGTCTCGCGCTAGGAGAATACGAGAGACATATTTTACACGAACGCCACACGGTGAAAGGCCCGTCTTTGCGCATTGCGAATTAAAAGTCGCCCGTAGGTCTTGATAAAGTCTCGACTCGTTTTACAGAAACTGGCTGTGAGGTATCGCGATCGCATTATCGGGCAGGTGCGATTACTAGCAACAATTTGAGCGCTTCGCGGTCAAATTGTGGAATGGAATGGATGAAAGCAGGATGAACGCTAAAAGCGTTCAGTTGGAAATATAATTAGTAGACTAATTGCTATATCATCAATAAACTCAAGAATGTTAACGCTATTTAAAAAATTTAAAAGTACACAAGTTTATAGAGCTACGTAATTATTGTTTAACATTTAATTGCGCTAAATATTTAATTTTATTGTAAAAATAAAATAAAATTATTTAAATGTTATTTATTATATATAATTTTTCATATGTATGTAATAAATAAATATATATGTAAGCTAATAAAAAATATATATATGCTTGTAATATTATGCTTTCGTGTTTTAACATGTCAATGGGTCATTAAAATGATAACCATAAATCAATTACAACCGCGTTACATAAATCTTTATGAACCAAAAGTATAGATCTTGCAATTTGAATACCTGCAGAGCGCTATTAGCATACCACAACGAACTACGAGACAGAGCCGAGGGGGGGAAAGGTGGGGAGGGTGAAGAATATAATTTAATCTGACGGTAACAATTAACACCTGTCTGGCACGTGTTAGATAAGATGAAAGTTGCCTATTCCACTATCTTATTATTTTTTCGTTATATTGTATTTTTCGATTTTTCACGATGCCTATTTTATTTGGCAAAGCAAAAAATGCTGTTATATTAAGAAAAACGTGTTTATTTCTAAGTATAAATTATTTTAATTTCCTCACTTCTCTTCTTTTGCACACTACAGCCAATTTTAAATCTGTTTTATTGATTTTTATCCAGTCTTCTTTCTCTTTAATCTTTCGTCGACGTAGTGACATTTTATTCAATCCGATCGCGTTTATGTAACATTGCAGTTACACCGGATTATGTTGTATTTATAACGGTAGCAGATCGAACTAGCAAACTTGAATTTATGGAGCACTTTGGTGCATTAACCTATCGCCGGTGCGTAACGATAGTTGTGCATAATTATGGCAGCAACTGGTACAACGGGGTCCACCGGGGACCCCGGGCCCGATTGCGAAACTATATAAATTACCTCCGCGTAAATTACACGACGCTGCTGCACCGAATGAGTCGGCGGCAACCGCAAAATATTTTTTTTCTTTCCTTTCGGCAAAAGATAATTTTTTTTATCTCGTATCTTATCAAATAGGATGCATCCACGATTCGAAAAATACCGTGGGAGAATTCACATATTGCGAGCGAAAGTCAAGCTCTAAAAAAAGCTCTAAAAAAAATCTTATTAAAAATAGACTCATAACTTTTTTATTTACATTTACGTATACGTTTTTTTAGAAAGTTTCAAGAACGTATTTACTAAGAGTTGCGCTGATTGATTGACGTTCAACGAATAAATTTTTATTGAGAGATATGAAAACAGAACGATTCATCTCGAGCGATGCAAGCTATAATCTCGTGATTTGTTTTATTATTTTATTTATTTAATATGCAAAGTCGATGGCACACAAAATGTAGTAAGAAAAAAAGCAGTAAGAAAAAAAAGGCCGTAAGCAATCCAAGAAATATCATCAAGCCAAGAGAAAGTTAAAATGACTTCATTTTAACGTTATGAAAGTCAGAATGACGATTTTTATTACAAAATTTGTTTACTGACGTTAAGAAAAAAATTAAGTCATTTTGATTTTTTGTTGACTTTTTTATCTGTTTTTTTGGGAATAAGTAAGTCGACCAATCAAAAAAGAACGTAAAACAATAATGTATGAAGTAACAAATCGAAAACGTTGATTTACTTACTGCTCACTTTTTTGTGTGCCATAGCCTTAATGCAATTTCTACTTTCTCATGTCCTGTTTATTTTCTTTTCTTTTTCAGTTTTCGTGTCGATTCTCGACTTTCGTCATGGCCGTTTGTTATGCAGCGCGGGGGAACCTGGCGTAAGTTTTCAAAAAATTGATTGAATAAATCTGATGAAAAAATTAATGCCTTTAGAAAAAATTAAGTTTTTAGTTTAAACACGAACATCACCGCGAATAGCAGCTAAATTTTCTTTCCACTGAAGCGCCGATTTCTGATTTTCAAGTATCTGGACTTCGACAACCTGCCGGAGACGAATTTCTCGTGTCAAGGAAAAGTGATCGGCGGATACTACGCGGACGTCGAGGCGGGCTGTCAAATGTTTCATGTCTGCACTATCGGCCAGAAAGGTAGTTCTGCATTATAAAGGCGGGATTCCCAAATATTGCACAATCGCAATTTAAATCATTCATTTTAACGCACAAGAAAAAAATTTCGAGAAGATTTCGAGACTTAATTTGTTTTGTAAGATTCGTTAAATAAATTTATGACGCACGAATGTAAACTTTAAACAAATTATCATTCGATATATTTAGCATGTATCTAATATTTTTAATTAAAAAATCTGAATAATCTGAATAATGTATAAATTAATGCATGAAACATTATAATTGATACCGACATGAAATTAGTTACATTATGAAGAGAAGGTAAATTTAATCGCACTAAAAATCATGCTATCTAATGTGATATTAATACGACATTAATTAAATAACACGCTAATCAAGATCCATTTTGAATAAATCAATAATAGAAAAAATATTTATTGCTTTACTTTGCTGGTGTTCTGTTTTTGAAAAAAAATCACGAGCAAAAGTTCTAATTGAGTAATAAATCATTAGTTGAATTCTCAAAATTAAATTCACATGGGAGACAGACTCCTCGTGACAAGTCAAAACCAGACTCTCGGCTTAGGTCAGTAAACGTTCTTCGACGACCGTGACATTCTCACCGTGAGAGATCTCCCATGATCGAATTACAAAACTTCGATGGGCAGCCTTCGAGCTGCTTTCGAAACGATCTACTTATCGTCGATACGTGTCGATCCTTAATAGGCTCGCGCCGCTATTAATTGCTGCTACTAATTCCAGCTCTAATCCGGATCTGTCTTTGATAAATCGCTGGCTCTCGACCCTGGATCCAAACAGTCAGCTCCGATTCTTTCGTCGCGCCACGTGAACACTTGACATATAAAATGATTTGCATAATCGCTCATGCAAAATCGACTTTACTGACTGGATTGGTTTTAGGTAGATGCAACGCTTGTAGTAGGTTTTTCCAGGAATTTGAGAGAATGCGAGACTGTCTCCGAAATATGCGAGTAATGTCTCCTCGAAGATAAATCATTGTATTCTCTTGATGGAGACGCTGATCAAAATGGAAGATTGCATTCGAAGAGAATCGAGTGCGAAGAATTTGAAAGAATTTAAAAAATCATACACTAAACTCGCTTTCCTTTTAAAGAATTAACCGTTAAGTTTAATTATTTAATATGGTAGGATATAAATAAAATATGTAATTTACGAGGTGACGCACTCAGAGAAAAAAAGCATTTCTTATATAGTAATAGCGAGTATCATACACTGAGAAAAAAAATTTGTTCAACAAACTAAACACATTTAGTTGTTTGCAGATTTGGTTAATTCAACAAATTTTATTTAATCGAATGTAATTGTAGTCTGTTTAACAAACTGTTCAATGTTAAGTAAACTATGGTTAAATTTAATTAAATAAAATTTGTTGAATCAATCAAATTTGTAAACAACTAAATGTGTTTAGATCGTTGAACAAATTTTTTTCTCAGTGTATCGACAATAATTATACAAGTTTTACTTGTAGAATTAATGCATACAATTAAATAAATTATATATATATATTACAATTAAAATTTAAAGATTGAATGACAAGAATTAATAAGTTTTCATAATTATTTAGTTTTAGTTTCAATAATTATAAAATAATTTTTTCAAATATTGTACATTAATTCTACATATAAAATTTATATAGATATTACTTACACATAGTTATTATCATTATGTCTTTTTTTCTAAATGCATAATGACTATTCTTAATTGAATTAAGTAATTTTAATATCGAAAAACGATTGATAATTAAGCGAATCCACATCACAAACTCAAAGTCAGGATTGTATTAAAGTCACGACGAGCACGTCCTGTGAATCCAGAGCATCCCCAAATAATGATCCTGTTCTTCACCGTGAGACTTGGTTTCAGACGAGATTATGGACATAAAATTCCTCTGTCTGAACGGAACCGTCTTCGATCAGGAGACCAGAGTCTGCGAGAGGGTTGATGAAGTTGACTGCAGCAAGAGCGAGCGGTTCTACAATTTGAATCTGGAGCTGTATGGCAATAACGCTGTGACACTTAGGTAATTCTAAGAACACGCCTTATCTTGCTATATTTAATAATGTGAGTATAAAATCCAGTTTTCTTTTTACATTCTACAGAAGGTATCGATTTACACAGACGTAAGGAAATAGGTTGTCAAAAGGTTAATAATAATTCTGACTTTCTGGAAATTCATTAATGACATGGCAAGTCGGTCGCTAATCTATTTTCTGGTTTCACATTGATGCAAATTGCTGCGAGCAGAAACTGACTATCGAATGAAAGAAGTTGTTGCACACTCTGATTGCTTCGCCAGTCATATACAAGGTGTCAAATACGACCGCAATTCCTAGTAGACTTAGACGTTCACTTTACGTTTCGTAAGCACCGAAGACATATCCATCGTACTTTTTCTGTTCAATGTAATTTATCTTTCGTTTATATAAAACTTTATGTGAATATAAATATAAATACGATATTGATAAATAACGATACTGATAAAAACTACTGAAAGCGAATACCTGTTGAATGTAAATAAATAACGTTATATAAATAACGTTAAAAAAAAATTATATATTGTTGCCTCTTCTAATTTGGATAAAAATCCGAATTTTTCAAAAATCTAGTTTCAATTTAATAACCAAGATGTGATCTTAAACTTAATCTTTAATTAAAGTTTGTTAAGTTTCACTTAAAGTAAACTTTCATATGAATCAAATAAATTTAAAATTGGAAAGAATTTTTTTCTCATATTTTAAGATCTTGGTCGTTAAATTGAAATGAGAGTTTTGAAAAATTTAGATTTTTATCTAAAATAGGAGAGACAACAGTATAATTTTATTATTTACAGTCACGGGACATCCCGTACACGAGGTAATATCGAGTCGCCGCATTTCAGAAATTCTTGCTGGCATTTCGCGGATTGCTACATTTTTCCCGCTTCGTTTCGTTTGCGCAATGTCCAAAGCAACGCTCCCAGAAATATGATCGCGTAATGTTCGCGTAGCGAAAACAAAACAACGCGGTGCAGTTCGGTATCTCAGGCTCGCATTTCCAGACTTTATGGCTCGCGATGCGTACGTATTTTTGCACACCTCGGGGTCTCAGCGTCTCGAAATCACCGTCACGTAAAAGGCACGTACGTATGTACGTAGACCCATAAATATTTCAACGACTTTCCTTCTCTCAGTATCCCAGGAATGCTGGCGTCCTCCTCCTATGGCCGCGGGATGTATGCAGATAAAAATTATAACGATTAACTGTCACGACGAGCGAAATTTATACGCTGTTCGACGAGGAGGCTAAGTCATCTCTCAAGACAACTTCTATTTTCGGTCGACAGTAAATCTTGTTCCCGCGCCACTCATTTTACTCTCGGGAACCAATATCTCGACCTCTTCCCGCCTGTCTTGCATCTTATACGTTATTATCATCCGTCAGCCTTATCCCACAATTAACGGACGTTACCTCGAAGTGGTTATCTCGCGAGCCGCTGACACTCGGGAATGCACCAACGTGACACTCGAGCATTAACGATGATTTTCTTCCTAAGAATTTATAACTCGACTCAATGTAATATGGTTAACAGATAAAGATATTTGCTTGTCGTATCTGGACAGACATCGAGATCACATCCTATAAATCACTAGACCAGTGATACATACTCTATAGTAACATAATATCTAGTATAATATCTCGTGTATCCATGTAAAAACACTACTGAGAAGAGTCACATATCCGCGAGATAATGTCCAACTTGTTGCGATTGATATACAGGGTGTTCGGTAAGGACCGTAATAACACTTAGGGTAGATTCCTGAGACTCTTCATTTTAAGATAAAAATACTAATACTCAAAATGTCGAGATTATAATAGTTTTTGAATTATATTGCCTAAAGTTCGCGTGTTTAGGTATGGCACAATGGAAAATATCAACTATACCTGAACGCACAAATTTTAGGTAATTCGCCAACTTTAAATGCTTATAATTGAAAAACTACTATAGCTTCCATACATTTTAAATTTTCGTTTTAAAATAATCTCCGTTAAGAGTTGTCTATCTTTAAGTGTTGCCACGCAGCGTACTTTATCCAAGAGATATACTAGGACATCCTTAGGATATCTTTTGGACGTTTTTAAAAACATCTCTTGGAGATGTGTGTTGTATGAGTTGTTACGATCTTTACTGGACACTGTATATCGCCTTTAATATCGTATATCTGTTTCTTCCATTGCTTGTAGCTTGAACGGTGATGACGAGGACGATCTAACGATTGACCCGGTGGAGGATCATCAGTCGCGAACTACATCGGCGCGACCTAGCACGACTAGCACAACTAGCACGACCACATCCCGGCCTAGCAAATCATCCACCACGGCAGCCAGTGGTTCCTTCCAACACCCAGTCGGTTATCCGCAGCACTATCAGCCGCAACCGCCGTTCCCACAGGTACACAGCCAGTCCAAGTCACTGTACGATGACAAGAACAGCGGTTACCATCACCAGTATATTTTCCACAATGGCGGCGAACGCGCCAGCAATCAGGCCACGTCCTATCAATTGTTCAGTAATCAGGGTGCCGTAAGCTCGACGACCGTACCGCCGGCGCCACCCCCGCCACCTCCGCCGCAGATCCATCAGATCAGGTACAGCTCGACGGTGGGTCCGCCACCGCAGATCATTCACAGCGAACCATCTACCGTGACGCCGTTGTTCGCGACGTCCTCCACGATACAGACGCTGCTCAACAGTAACGTGAACAATCCGGCGGCTTTGATCAACCCTATCTTTCACAATCACGGGATCGCGAGCACTACTGAACACTTCTCCATCCATAGCAACAATCCACGCGAGACTATTGACTATCGTGACGATGATCAGGAACAAGATATAAGAGCATTGGAAGCGATACAATCGGTGAACAAGGGCAAGGTATGCAACTTGAATTTTATGTTTAAGTGCGTAAAATTGTATAATAATACTCTTTACATCGAATAAAGTAGTATAGCGAAAAATACGTAATTATTGGAAGAACTTTGTTAAAAATGTTGAAATATAATATACATTACAATCTCTTAATATTTTAAAATCCTTTTGGTTCGTTATATTATTGAAAATCTTATTGACATTTTATGGTCAATTAATTTTGCCTCGATAAAATTAAGATATCCTTTGATATTTATTATCAAAAATAAAATTTGAAAAAGTTAAGTTGTTTTTGAGAAATTTTGCAGACAGACAATTGGACGAACGGACTCAATGGACATGGAGAGACAAATGAACCAACACGAAATATTTGCAACTCTGTACTATTTAATAAAAACAATTCGCGCGCTAAAATTATTTCCAGTTTTTAGCGGAGCTGACTTGATGAAAAATGTTATTCAAACCTCACTTACGTTTCTTTATTTCTAATATTAGATTTCTAAGCTGACAATATCTCCAGTGCCAAACCAGCAAGAATCGTCCCGAATAGTACAGACGAAAACAAGTCAATCATCGCAGCAAAGGATATCCGGCAACTTTTTGCCGACTCCAGCCATCGAAACAACTATGAGATCATTCTACCCGACACCGAGACCTTCTCCGAAATCTCCGCAGTCGTTACAATCAGTCACTCACCAAGTTACCCAACACATTCACGTGCCGCAGCTCAAACCTCATCAGATCACCATAAATCTGCCGCCACCAGATATCCAGAGAATCGTGCAGAACCCGTCGCCTCTGCTGCCTTCGCAATCCCGGGTGATTGTCACGGCGAAGGCAAGCGTGAGCGATGAATCTGGTAGACCTTTGAACACTACGCAATTAGTGACGTTGCCGTTGCCAACTATACCGGCCAGCTATGATGATTACAAGGAGGGTGATGAGTCCTTTGATCCCTTTTATCGCGACGTTCCGAAAATTCGCAAAAATCGCCAGAACGCGATGGAGAACATAAGATTCTCGCGCGCGAAACGATCGCTTGAGCAATCCTATCACTTTGTTTACGGAGTGGACAGTCGTCAGAATTTCAAGGTGATAGGAAAAAGTGAACCGCGTAAGAATGAAGATAATGTGATAAATAAAGAAAGTACGCGTGTCCAAGTCAATCTCGAAGATTTTCGGGCTCTTAAAGGAAGTCTGATAAAATTTAGGGACATCTTATTTAGCGACAATGTGAACAAAGATTCCTCTCACAATGATGCTGAAGAAAATAAAAATAATACCGAAAGTGTTGGGATAAACAGCAAGACTTTTGATACAATATCTGTAAAGCAGGTGCAAGATAATGCAATAAAAAAAGTAGACTATCTGGAAGACTTGAAGACAGAAGCCTCTAAACACTTAAATTTAAATAAAAATACGGATAAGGAAGAAGAAGATGAGAAAACAAGTCATGAAGATTCGACTCCAAATGTTAAAGTTAAAACTGAAAAATCGCTTGATGAAAAGAAACACATTAAGAATACGTCGGAACTTGAAATTTACATTGAATCTACGACTGCTCATCCTCGAAAAAATGAATCTCAAGGAGACGTTATAGATTTAATAATACTTGATTCTAACAATAATTTTAAAGTGAAAGCCACGTCCGCCAAGACTGACGCACCTATCGAGATTATCATCAAGGAAACAAAATCTGACACGCATGACACATCGAAGATTGACGAGAAAGTTGCACACGAAGGACAAATCGCAGGATCCTTGGTAAAAGATGACCCGGGAAAGCAATCCGGGAACTCTGTCCGCGCCGGTGAGAGAAGACAACTAACAGTTCCGCATGAAACAATCAAACGAAATGGTGCCAAAGATGAAGAACGAAAGTCTGGTTTGAGAAGGAAAAGTTCTCGACCGAGATCGTCGAAAAGACGTATATCTTCGAGAATAAGGCAGCAAAGAATGGAAAACATTGAACCGACAGAGATAATCCAGCAAAAGGAAAGAACGACTACTGCCACTGCTGTTATTGATACTACTACTGTTACTTCTACTTCTACTACTTCTGCTTCTACTACTGTGACCCCATCCATTACAGCTTTTGAGAAGAAAGTTACGGAGCAAATTGATAGTAACATTTTCGGGGACTCAGAATCACAAACTTTTAAAGAGCTTGATACGAGGGCGATCGGTCATCGAGACGCGATATACTCGAAGAGCTTAGACGATAAAAGTTACGATTCAAGTAGGAGTAAGGACATAGAGCGATCGTTTGATCGGCAGATTATGGAAGAGCATACGAGGAGCTCGGAACTACGTGCTGATCAAATAGAGGAGGAAAAATGGGAAACAGAATTGCCGGATTATACGCAGACTACTGAAGGAAAAGATACGACCGAAAATCCAAATAATGCAAACGAAGCGAAATCGACAGAAGTTGCACACGTCTCTGAAGAGAAGTCTTCCACCGAAGAGGAAGATCCTTACAAGGAGTACGAATTTCCGGATGATGATGAAGCTGATAGGAACGAAGGAAAACTCGAAGAGAACTCGCAGGATCGATCTAGCAAGATTTCTTCCGACGAAGTCGTGACTTCTCGTGAAGGTAACTTGGAAGAAGAATCAGCTTACGACGAAGATATAAGCGAGAAATCGAGCACTGATATTTCGGACGAAGAGCAGAGTTCAACTGCGAATTACAATGAGGAGGTAAATTCAGAAGAATTGAACGAGTATCAAGATATAACAGAATCGTCTGCGGAGAGTACGCGCAGCATTCAAGAAGATTACAGGGAGTATCCGGAAAGTACCGAGGGTTCCACGATGGATTATACAAACCCCGAGGAGTACACCGATTCTCAGGAGGACATCGCAGCTCCGACCGAAGATGGCGAGGGCAGTACTGAGGGTGTCCTAAAATTCACAGACGAATTACCATTATCAGACGATAACGAGGACGAGGAAACAACAGAAGAATCGTTGACATCTAACGAAAATGATGCGCATGATTACGTCGATGACAATTACGAGCCGGAAAATTACAAGACAGAAATTGCGATGAAATTGGACGAATTTGAAGAGGATAAGAGTGAGGAAAAGAACGATGAAGGAAAGAAAGATACGTCAGCGAAAGATTCCGATCGTACAGAGAATATAGAGAATATAGAGAATAGTGATAGCGTCGAAGAAACGCAGACGGATCAGGCCGGCGTCACGGAGATCAAGGATCTCGAAGAAATCGCAAGTTTAACCACAACTTCATCGACCACAACACCGGCATTAACTACGACGACATCGAGCACAACGGCATCAACTACGACGACATCGAGCACAACGGCGTCAACTATGACAACCTCAACCACAACAGATTCGACTATAATGGCATCAAGCTCGACTCCGATTACAACTACTGCTCGATCGACGACCATCACTCGTCGACCAAAAACTACTACCTCTCGTGCCACGCCACCGAAAATCTTTAAGCCTACTGGGAACAAAAGGATTTATGCTTACATTCCTCCTACGACGACTCCGAATCCGGTCGTGATCAAACCGAGATTAGGCCTATTTAATCCGAAGCCTGCGAAACCGATTAAATCTTATAACGAATTGGCACCGAAACCAACGATCAGGAAGCTCATTTTACCTACACGAAAATCTACTACCACTACCACTGAAGCTATTACTATTATTACTACAGAAATGTTGAATACTGAAAATTCAGAAATAACGACGGAGCCTGTAACGACGGTAGCATCGACGACGGCAGCATCGACGACGACAGCAACGATAGCAACAGCGATGACGGCAGCAGCAACGACGACGGCAGCAACGACAACGATGGCAACAGCGGCAACGATGGCAGCGACGACGACGACGACGGAATCTAACAGAAGCGAGGAGAACGGTCTCGAGAGCAAACTGGAAACAAACGAACATATATCCCTCGATTCTCTCGCAAAGAATAATCAAACGAACAAGGACAATCAACTTCCGAACTCGTCCGAGCAAAATACTTCGATCAACTCTTCGGAAAACACTGATCCGGGAATGACAACCACGACAATTGAAACTTTTACTCCTTATCCTCTACTTAAACTATCCACTCTCGCGCCTTCCATCGAGCGGACAATGAAGGACATAGAAATTAAACCACAGGAAACGACAGAGGACATTGATACTCTCGTTCCAACGACTATTCCACCGACAACGTTACTGTCCGAAAAGTCCGAGTATGTTGAGATCGCGCCGAGTACTGAGAAATACCTTGAAATAACGGAGACCACTATATCTTCCACTTCCAAAGTCTATCAGCAGGAAACGTCTTCGGTTTCTTCGGTTCCTCCGGTTCCTGAACGTGCCACGTCGGTTTCAGTTTTGACGACTGTATTGCCTAAGGCAGAGGATTCCGATCCTGGTGCATCGATGGAAGCTGCGATCCTCAAATCGAGCAGCCGGAAACTCGTGAAACCGCGAAAGCACGCGAGCTTTAATTGTCTGGAGAAAGAAATGTATCGCTTCTACGGCGACTTCAGGGACTGTCGATTGTTCCACTATTGCTCGCCTGGTTTCACATCGCGACAGGTGCTGGACTTCCGATTTGTGTGCGAAGAGGGCACGGCGTTTGACGAAGTAACGCAGAGTTGCCGTCACGAAGTGCATAACCGGAAGTGCCGAAATCGCTCCTGGTGAGAGCTTTCACAAGAAGAAATAAGGGTTGCTCCACCCTTTCATTTTCTTCGAATCTCGTGTTTCCTCGATTCCGTTGATTTTGGTAATTCGTGAATCCTTTAGAACTCTTTAGTGTATTTATATTTTCTTTCTTTCTTTTTTTTTAACACGCAACATGTAAGAATTCTGCTAAGTCCATTGCCATAGCGCTTCGCGCTGGATTCACACTTATTAAAGTTAATGCGTTCCGATCGACTCGCAATCATCGATTGGATCAGTGAGGGAAGCGAGGAAACATCGTTGGCGTGATTTCGTATGAAAAAAGAAATCGCACTTATCGTTAGCGTTAAGTAAGAAAGCGAAGAAGTCGGTTCCTACGTTGTGTCCTCGAGACGTGTTAGGAGACGCGCGAGAGACATTAAGCGAGAAGATTATCGCGCGATTGTAAAGCGATTCATATCGCAATCACTTGTCGAGCGAATGATTTAGATGCACGAAACGCGAATTTCTGAACGTTGCCGAATATTGCCGAAGAAACTATGCCCTACGGTTTATCCGTACTCTTGGCATCTTGCTCGTACACAGCGCGATAACGAATTAGCAGCCGTCTTTTTGGCCGTATAAATAATTTTATCGAGATAAAGTCGAATATATTTTTGATAAAATATTTGCGACCCTGCACTGTATTCACAATGCAGTATATCTAAAAATATTAGGAGAATCTTTGCAGAATTTCGTATAAAATATTTGTGATAAAGCACACATTTTTCGGAACTATACAATATTTTTATACAAATTTAAATAATTTTAATTGTCATGTATATATTGGAGTATCTCGAACTAATTTTATTAAGATGAAGACGAATTTATCTTAATAAAATACTTGCGACTATGCTTGCACTTACGTCAGTGTAGTACATCTAAAAATATTTTCAATAAAAAAATCTTCTCAGAATTTCGTATAAAATGTTTTTGATAAAGTATTTAAGTAAGTTTTTCGAAATTATTGTTTACAGATTTAAATAATTTTAATTATCATGTATATATTGGAGTATATCGAACTAACTATCGTATGCATAGATGATCGAATTGTTTAATTAATTCGTCGAATTAATTCCTTATGATATCAAAAAGTGCAATTAGATGAAACGTCATTGCTCAAATATCTAGGTACGAAGATAGCTCGATAAAATGTAGATATCTCGAAGTAATGTGCAAATCATATAGTCGATTTAATGGATGCGTTACAACGACATGTGAGAAAGCCGAGGGAAGAGAGATCGCGGCTTACAGTTTGCATAATAATTCGTTTCGTATATTCAATTATACGCATTCTGCTATCGGCACGACAGCGGCACACCCGTAACGTAATGCCGGTTGTATGATTCGCGTTACCTCTCGTAAATGCTCTTAATTTCCTACTACTAATTAGCGCGCTTTAATTACGAGCGGAAACGAGTGCGCCTTTGAGTCAGCCGTAGATAGGGTGTAGATATACATTTTTGCGAACTTACTCCGAAACATCTTTCTAGCGATTTAGTTTAGATAGAATCTAGAAAATTCGTACGTGCTGCCAGATGTGCGTGTAACTCGTTAATAATTACCGCGTGTGTATTTACGTTGCACCTATACGTTTCAAACGTACACACACACGCACGTCAAATTTGTATCTATTATATATTTTTTAAGTAACTGTACCATGTCAATAATAATTGTATATTCTATATGCACACGTGAATTTATTCTGTGTCTTTTAAAAATTCCTTGCGCTTATCCTTATCTTTATGTGTACATTTAAAACTAACGTAAATTATATGCTTTTTTTGTAATTTGTGTTTTTATCGAGTATTTTATTAAAAACACAATTTTATTTAATTAACTGAAATTAATTTTCCAGGTAATTTTTTTTCTAATATTACTTTTCTTTCTTAAGAGGAGAAATCAAGGTGTACGTTTACGCATAAAATATAATAATCTATATGTATACACAACGTAAACTATGTAAATTATGCTTTACGTGTCATGTATGTAAATAATCTTTAGATCATCGAAGCTTATGTTCTTTGTTATTGCATTAAACTGTACTAAAGCTTTTATCTTGCTTACATCAATATTAAAGTCTATTTTGCTTTATCAATATTAAGGTCAGATATATTAACAATCATGAAACTTAATTACTTTTGTTTGTATTGTGTTGTTTAATTAATAATAATTTACATATTTTACAATTGTTTGTATTATTTATATAAAAAAAATTCGTGTAAACTTAACGTAAATAATACGTAAAAATTATATAATCTTGAAATATATAGCACAATCCTGAGAGAAACATACTAACCTGATAATACTACTTTCAGTTATTAACATGTCTTGAAACGTTTACCATTTGATGCAATTAAGCAGTAATATTGGAGCGTAATTTACCTGCAGTCATTAAATGTTTTGTGCTATATGTAGCAAATAAATTTCAAAACAGAAATTCACTATTAAGAAAACCTTTAATAAAATCATATTATTGGATAAAGTTTACTAGAGTAAATTATCCATTGCAGAATTCACAATGCCTAATTCATAAAACTATGCCAGTTTGTAATCTTGAACTTTAATTGTAAAAAACAACTGCTAGCGTATTCACTAGGAAATGAGTATTTATTTTACATTTTTATTTATTAAAAGTTTTCTACACAATTTTATATTAAATACATATTCTTAAGGCAACTTAAGCGATAGTATATACATTATTTATGGCATCAGCGCACGGCATGGCAATTGGATTTTTATTTTATTCTTATTAATCAACATAACAGTTTTAAATCATTATACGGATTATTATTTGCGTGATATTTTATCATGTTGAAAATAAATCATACTACATATCTCGAAATATTTGAAATTCTTGATCTCTGTTCTTTAGCAATTACTGTGCCGTCAATTTTTATTTCCATTTTTCAATTCTATCAGAATTTAAAACAGCCTAGCCTGTTGATAAGATGGAGTGGTGGTTCTCGCTATTGATTCGTGTTCGCTGTGAAAAAAATACATAAAATTAAATAATTCTCTATTTAATAGAAGCGATGACATCAAGAAAAGGATAAGAATTTTAGAGTGCACGTGACAATAAATTGACTCATTAATTAAAAAGATTAGATTATACTTTACATTTTTCATAGTTTTTATTTTAATATTTTTTAAATACTTATTAAAGCATATAAGTAAATAAATTTCTAAATATCTATTATTTATATAATAAATCTGAGTAAAGATAAAATGCATCTTATAGTAAAAACGTTTTTAAATATTACTTACCAGCCAGTGACATTTTCCGCAGCATCGCAAGTGTCGATGAGCTCGTTGAAAGCATTTCCAATGCCGCAATTTTGCAGTCTTGGACGGCCGTTTACGCAAATATAATAATGATGGCAATCAGCAGGGCTACGATAAAATTTAATCTCGGCGTCCAAGAAGAAATCGTTCTTCACCTCCGGACAACGGAAGCCAAGGAAAGTCTCGGCATCGCAATCCGGCACTTGATCCGGCCAATCGCATCGATAGGTCTGCGGATTGAAGGCCAGACCCTCCGGACAGTCAAACACGTAACCTCTGCCATCCACGCAGTTCATAAATTGCCCGCAGTGCTGATGATCGCCGATCTTGAAGTAGCCATATTGATGAGGACAGTCGTTGGACGGGTTTGCCGGCTCTGAAGAAAATTTCATGAATTATTTCATCACTCAATCGCGTCTTGTTGCACGGAAAAAATAGCTTAGATAATTCAAAGCTATAAGCTGAAACTTGCTGCACGAATTCAATTATATTTATAACTAAGTAAATTTGATGGTTCAATGAAGAAATCAAATCTGTAAGCAATTATCAGTATGTCAATTCAACTAATTCTTTGCTACAATAAAAATGTAACAATTATTTTCTTCATTACAGCAGCAAAAGTACGCGTGATCTCAGCTAGTATGTTTAGTTAAATATTTTGACCTTATATTAGACTGTATATTGGTTTGATTTTCGTAAAAAGTTTTTTATATATACTATACTATTATAATAAATATATGCCTATAATCACTAATTTTATTCAGCTGTACAACTTTGTTACTTTTATCATAGAAAACTGGCTGTCCTATATTATGCTTATAGATTTGCTGAATGAATGAAGTTTTTTTTTAATTATTTTAACAAATCTTTTTCTTCCGTGTGCAATTAGCTCAATTTGCTAGAAATTTTCTTTGTTGGATCTTCAACGATTTTAGATAAACGTGAGATCTAATTATTTAAAGGCCTCTTTCGTTAAAATTTTATATGCTAGAATATTTTTTAAAAATTCGTAAGAACAAAGTATTGCGAGGAACTCACGCAAATTCGGCCTGCCTGTGCAGTCTATGTCGATCGGATATCCACAAGGATAATTGAAGCGAGCTTCAGGATTGAAGAATAAGCCTTCAGGACATAACTTTTCCTCAGCTACCCCATCGTTGCACTCGATGTAAGCGTCGCACTGATTCTGTACCGGAAAACGACCGTTCTTGTCCGGACATGTGGATTGGCCACGTTTCGGCGAAAATTGTTGCAGACCACGATTAAATTGATTGTCGAACAGCTGATTCGAGAATCTGCTGTTTTGATTGAGCGCTGAAATGGCAATAATCGTTTAAAAAAGTTTTCACTTCAAATACAGAATACATTTTTTATATCCCGTATATATTCTAATAACATAGATCTCCAAGGGACATTTAAAAAAATATTCAGAGGATATCCTTATGTCCTAAGAATGTTCGCCAGAGCCCTGTTCCTCGAATAAAGTGTGCTATTAGAGTATAGATATTCGCATCCATTAAATATTCACAGTCTCGTTCAAGCTTCAATTAAACTGTAATAAATATAAATTAAACTATAATTAAGTTTATTAAATATAAATTAAACTATAATAAATACAAATTAAATTGTAATTGAACTTATTAAATTAAACTGTAATGAGAATGAATTAAACTGTAATAAAATACTTTAGATTATTAGTTATTTTAATAAACATAATAAAGATATTTTCAGATCAAACGATTGTAGGGAAAAAATAAGAGTTATAGAAAAATGTTATGCCACATTAGTTTTAACTTATATTCCAATTTAATTTATGATTTTATTTTGATGTTCCTATCCTTTTAAATTTTCATACTGAGAGAGACTTGGTATAGTTGAAACATTCGTATTATATTAATATATCATTATTAATATAATATAAACGTTTTATTAATATATAATCAATTATTATTATTTATTATTATTCATGACATGATAATAAATGTGTATTGTTTTAACTTCTTATCATTGTTAATTAATTTATTTTATTGATCATCATTTTCTTTAATTACGTTTGTATGTATCGAGCTTGATTAATGATTAGTTAGAAAAATTCTCTCTTTTATTAAATCTGGTTACCAAATTCGGGGAATAGACGATTCTGAAACACCGATTTAATTTAATTTTGCGTTATAAAACTCGTCAAACGAGTTCGCGTTCAGAGAGTATTAACAAGTAACGTTAATGCAGTGTATGTGATTATCCCGCGGCGAAAGTTCGACGATTGCCGATGTTCGACCTCTACGAAGATACTGCATATATTCATGTTACATGCGCATCACTTGCGCAACGCGTTTGTAACGCCATTTTCAGACAATATTGAATTGGACCCGACTGGTCCGAGGACATTTTTCAATAGATGAAATAAAATCAACAAGGATTTCCAAAGAATAAATAATCGCGCTACAAACAAGACTAATGTCCATTTCTATGAATATACATTAACTTAATTTAATCTCGGTTTAACTTTGTATCTTTTTCTAGTTCTAAATCTCAGTTTCATAACTCACAGTTAATTCTTAACCAAAGTTCAATTATATCTCTTTAATTATTTCTCTTTAATTCTTGAATTGAAAAGATATAAGGAATAAATTAAATGTTAAGAGTTAGCCGTGAGTTGTAGAACTGAGCCATAGACATATAATCGTGCGAAGAGAATTTTTCTCGATGCTACTTTCTTTCTAAACATTCTTTCTAATGAAATAAAATATTTGGCTGAGGCTCAAAAAAGCCGATTCAATATTAATAATTAAAAGACGTTACGAAAAGTTGAGGAATGATACGGATAGAATGATTTTGCTGAAGTATTCGAAAATTTCGTTAGATAAAATGAAATAAATGTTGTGACTTACAAAACTTTTTTACTTCCTTTAATTTCAAAATTTTGTTGTTCTAGTCAAAATTTGATTCTAACCAAATTCAAAATTTTAAATCACGTACAAAACGTTTTTCTCAGAGTGTAAATTTAAAAATAATTTAATTGGACTATTAAAATAATCACATAGGACACTTTGGTTATTAGAATGTAAAAATTTTTACAAGATTTTATCAACTTACGATTTCTATGTAATTATTTTGATGGTCCAACAAAATTATTTTTAGATCTGTATCTAATTAAATTTTTAGATTCTTCAGCAAACTCGTTCCTTCTATATAACGATGCTTCTGCGCACGAAAACCGACGGTTTTCCCAGAGATGTTCCGAGACATTTCTGCAGGGCAGAAATTGCGCAAGGTAATGAGTGCAAACAACGAGAGAGAAAGTTTCGCTGATTACAAACTCAATTATCTGTCGTTAGGCCGACGAGGACGAGCGTTAATCCCACCTATCGAGTCCTTCTTGTCCGAAGGTCGAAAGAGTTTCTCCAGTTAAAAGGCACTGAAATACGCATTACATTAATCGAGCTATTCTCGTGATAAAAACGAAATATTCATTTTTTTTTTTACTTATAACATGATCGCATCAAGGATCTTATTAATATAATAGCCGTTATAAATCTAATGACACAGTGGAGAATTAATATTCATGCTATCTAAGTTTTAAGCTTAAAAATTTATTTCTCTGTCAGTGTATCAGCGCATCGCATACAAATTATCTATGCGCTCGTGACTGAGCATACGTATAGTAATATATGACAGTAAACTGCTATTCAGGCCGCGTTGCATTTATAAAATTGGATCTACACAAATTTCCTAAGCGCCTTGGAGTTTAGCCAATCTTATTAAGCTCTTTAAATTATGTATCGTATAATATATACGATAATAATTTTACTTGTGTAATATTACATGTTACATAACATAACTTGGAAATGTACTATATATAATACTCATTTCGTACAGGCAATTTAATTTCTATTAAAGTACGAGAAATTTAATAAATATAACAATGAACCAATCATTAAAAGTTTGAATATTTAAATATTAGAAAGAATGCATATTAATTATAATTTAGTACTAATTATACAAAATTTAACGTGTGCCTTTCAATTTTGTAATTATTTTTTCTTTCTTCTGCCATCATTTATCCAAATTGCTTAAATTACTTGAAATAATATCACAATCAAATATTTGTTAAATGAATGATCATCTGCCAACAACAAGAAGAAGGAAAGAATTAGTGATACTCGAAAATTCATGATGAATACAGAAGAATTACATCGAGAGAGGACTTTTTTTTATTTTACACACAGAAAATACATCTGAGAGAAACCGTCACACTTGTGCCGTCAGAAAAATCACATCACTGCGTTTCTAGAATCAAAGTGGCACGAATATAACAATAATTCTTGTCCGCTCTTTGCAATTGGCGAACAAACGACTATTTCACTTTCTCGAACATGCGAAAGAGCACCGCAGGGTAAACTCTTACTCACACATTGTCGCAGTGAGAATTCCGCAGGCGATTAGCAGATGGACGATTGGTCTCGAGGCCATCGTCGTCGTTGAAATTCACGTTCCTTCTGTCCCAATCCCGAAAGGAAGACTACGACGCACTGCCGCCGCCCGGCGTGCTTTTATCATCTTCACGCGAGGATGAGAGCGGGAGAAGAGAGAACTGCGTCTTCATTCGCCGATGGAAATCATCCCGTCGCGTCTTCTCCTCAAAGTAAAAGGATCGTTGTAGCCGAAAAGCCAACACATCGCTTCGTTTCGAGCGATTCATTCATCCTACGTTGTAACTCTGTTTCTTCTGACATATAACATCGAATTAAAAAATCGATCGCGATGCAACTCGTCATCATGTGATCCGTCGTTTAAAATTAATCGCGCCGTACCTGTGACTTGAATCAAAATTAAATTCTGATATATAAATTAATATTTGAATTTAAATATATGTAAATTATAATTTATTTTTTGGGAAAGAATTGACGTAGACATACCTACAAAAATTGTTTTCTAAATACTGTCAGCTTTCTGTTTAGAATTTTTGCTTTAATAATCGATACTGTATTCTTTAACAATATCTTAGAATTAGAGATGCGCCAGCTTGAATTTGAATGTCAGAATAACGAGACATAAATGTCATCTACAACCAGTCCGTCTCTTCGAAACGAGAATGTTGAGTCGAGAGAAGTTGAGTCTCTTATATCCAATAAAGAGCAACGCGCGTCGCATTTAGACGCTCATTCATGCGCATATTGCGCTTTTTTACATAATTCATAAGTAATAATTTCATACAGCAATAATTGCACAGATTGGTGCAATTTACATAAAGAATTATTGTGAGTGTGTTATATTATATCTCAATAAGATCACAATAATAATTCATAATATGACACTTTTTGTTGTGATACAAATTATAGTTTTACGCAAAAAGTTTGCAAAATCGAATTCTAATCTTCATAAAGGATTGGTTTATTGTTATTATTAATTATAATTATCAAAAATATATTTTTGGTATACGTCTTATTTTTCTTTGTGTACATTTTTATTTTTTAAAAATCAAATGAAATTATATTTTTTTTCCTCTGTGAAAGAACATAATAAAATTTTTAACGATTCTTAATTTCTCTTTTGTTTCCTGCTTGGAGCTATAAAAAGAGACAAAAAAATACGAATATTTGCGTACTTCAGAAGACGAGCATAATCTCGCTCCGAGAATGGAGCCTTGACATTTTCCTCGTACCGACGAGAACAAGTCACCTCAAATGTGGAAGGTAGACGGCTAGTGGTCTTTTACCTCATGTAACACGCGCGGCCAACGTCTGATTACATCACGTCAAAATACTGTTAGCAATTCCTCGAATACTTTGCGTGTCATTGTGCGATAATTCCGCATATTGCAATATGTGACATGTCTTAAATTTGATGAGTCAGGATCAAAAGATATGAATGATTTTTTAGTAAAATTAATTAGTCAATAAAGAATAAAGACTGATGTTCCATTGGATTTCGTTACGCTTATTTTGGACAGTTTATAATTATAATTTAAATATGACAATCATAATTTGCTCTAATTTTATTCTCCAATTAAAAAAAAAAAACAAAATTATCAAAATACATGCGAATATAAAATATTAAAATATGCTATATAATTAAAATATACGATATAAAAGGTTATAAAAAAGTATAAAATAAAATAAAATACAAAAAGCTGTAAATAAATCGCGTCACATTTTAGAAAATAAAAATCTACAACTATATTAATTTAAATAATGTCTAAATTTTTTTAGAATAAAAATCTGACTCAAATAATAAATATGTAAATTCATTACATGATATATTAAAAAAATGAGCTTTAGAAATATCTGTCTGTCGAATAACAGTTGGTAACTACTGACTTGTCTGACAATGAGCAGACGTTACTACTTCGCTTCGTCTATATTATTTTTTTTTTTTACTTACGTTGATTTAATGGATTAAATCAGATATCGGAATAGTTAAACGTATTCAAAGTAAATTGTATTATACGAAATATAAACATAATCTCAGTTTATGTATTTTATATAGGTTATCAAGTATATATTAGATCGATCTTCTCCCACGATTCTTTCGAAACATTGTATAATAACTCTTTCACAATTTTCTACGCAAGTGCCACGAGATTAAAAATAGTTTGTTTTTTTTTTAATTTAATGTATCGTATATTGAGACTATATTTGTCTTCTGTGTTGTTGATCGAAGTATTTGTTTTTATCGTGCCTACATCTTGCGTTTATTCTACGTAACGTTTTATTTTCTTTTTATTTCTAATTTTGTATTCATTAATACTGCAGTTAGATATTTACTATCACACACGCCGTATGTCATGCGGCAAAGGAAAATACATGGAAACATTTAAATAATATATTACGCGATAAAATTCATGAAAAAAACCTAAGGGAAGAAAATTATGCGAGTCTGCAGGTAGATAATAATTCATACTGATGACGACGAGGATCATCAAATTGTGGTATTTTATACACGATTTAGGAAATAATGAATGATATCGTATCCTACTGTTTTAGCTTTTGAATAATCACTTTTATTTTTGATCCTTATCAATATTAAACAACGTATATAGTTACGTAAGGGTATATATATTACATGGAAAATTCTGTCCTTCTCGTGCGCATATATCTTCCCGAGATACCTCGAGTGCCCACCACCCGACTGTCCCGAGAAAAAAAGTATATCATCACGCACATGACATTCACTCTCATTCTTTCTCTCCCTCTCTCTCTCTCTCTCTCTCTTTCTTTCTTTCTTTCTTTCTCACACTCGTCCTTTTATCTTCGTTCCTCCTCTCTCTCTCTCTCTCTCTCTCTCTCTCTCTCTCTCTCTCTCTCGCTTTCCTCTTTCTTTCAGCTTCTATTAAGAACAAGAAACATTCTTTTTTTACGTCTGGTTCTTTCCCGGCAAACGAGAAAAATGGCGTGAAATCTCGTGGAATTTCCGACGTTGAAGGACGCTTTTGCATTACCATTTTTGGACAACGCACCTTAATCGCCGGTGCGACATTCTTCTCCGGAGATAATCTCACATCTTCCCAAGTCATTTGCATGTCCTTCCACACGAGTGCGGATCAATCCGCCCGAAGTGACGCAGGAACGATGCGTTCTTGTAAATCCGATGTTGGGTCGCGATGATTAAAGGCGACGTTAAATTGTGCGAAGCGCGTGTGCGAACACGCCCTCTCGCGAAATTGCTTACGTAGGAGATTGAAACCACTACCAATTAATTTAATATTAATATCGCTCGCTTTTCGCAATGTTCGCTGTATATTCATGTCGAAGATATTAACAATGCGCAACGCGTCACGCAGATGCAGCCTCAAATTCCATCGACACACCATCACATATCGCTGCGCACGTACGAGATAATTGCATACTTTTAGAATGACGAGAACATGATACGCTCTTCTTGTATTTTCATCTGTTCGCAGAGAGGGGTTTTAGTGAAGAGAAAATAGAAAATAATAACTTTTTTTCTGCATCAATTCACTCGTTGCAATGCCGTATGCTCGACACTCGTAGAATTGTAATATTCTATTGTATTCTATTAAATTAATTTTGTTATAAGATAAGACTCTTACATTCCTGTCATTCTTAATACTTCACTTTTATGGGAAAACGTACACCTTCGTTAGCCCTACATTCGTACATTTATACGAGTATGCGCTCGCAATTATGATCCAGAGACGAATTGCTCTTCAGCAATTGCTTATCCTATCGTTACATATATCGCACTTCCAATGGAAAAGAAGAAGAAGAATTATTGTGAGTATCACAAGTTGATTTTTTGCAAATCATTGAAAAAGGGAAGGAAATAATTACCTTAAATTGTTTGTTATTGCCAAGTATATGCACAACGATAGTGCCACCGTTTACATTGTTTTCACATTTCGTACCACACATTGGTGCGTTGAGAATCCCACACGAGTGCTCCTCAGATATGTTATCCTTGTTTAACATTCGGTGAACAAGGATAAAATGACACCTGAGTGCCACTCAGGTGGAAATCTGAACACAATCCTGGAGATATTTGTCTCCTCTTAAAAAAAAAAAAAAAAAAAAAAAAACACACAAATGGCGATTTCGCAGCGCTTTCGCAGTTGTCACTTTCCTCGACTGAAAGTGCGATATTTCTCCGTGTCGGTTCTCCTCGCGGGAGCTAATACTTTCAACTTACAGCCGTCGAAACTCTCAAGGTATTCGCAGCGAGTTTACTGCGACTTCAAGGTACACACGTGACATCTGCGCGGGATCCGCCGATCTCGATGCAAAACCTCGTCAAATTAAACGTCTTATAAAAAAACAATAAATATTTCTCGGACATCCTGTGAATGTCTTTGCAGATATTTCTCAGACTTGTTCAGGTTTGCTTCGACTTTTTCATCTTTAAGAGGCAGAAATTTTATTACTGGAGTCTCTCTGACTTAAATTGTATTTTGCGGTTTGTACCTCGACCGACGTCGTCCCGTCACATTGTGCAATAGGCCATTTCCTCTTATCTAAGAATACGAAAGACTAACTAAAAGGGCAAAGAGTAAAACGCCGCGTCCTCCTTGTCGTTCTGCTAGTTGTCTCACATGTAGTCCTACTCTTCTGAAATACATCGAGACGTAATCTCAATAGATCTGCTTGCTAACAATATTATTCGTATAAGTAGCATACTTGATTTGACAGGCTAAAGAATACGAGGAAGCTATGTCGGAAAATTTTAACGTTACCGACTTTAAAGTTCGATCGAAGAGATTTGCGAAGAGATAGTTACTTTATAATGTAGTTACTTCCCAATTTATTCATTGCAATAAAAACAAATATATTTTTTATTTATAGTTTTCGGAATGTAATTATTGCAAATCGTGAAATATAAACTTTTAATAAGAGTTTCAGTGTTAAATTAATTAATAAATTAAATAAGAATTAAAGAAATTAAATCAAAGAATAAATTGGAAAATTCGACATAACTCCTTCGTTAACTTCGCTCTTTCAATCGCCATGTATTTTTGTCCGTTTTAAGGAAGGGATCTCTAACGTCTCGTCTAACGTCTGGAGAGATGTATACAGGCACTGTTCTTTCACAGAGTAAACTCCTATCCGTCGAGAATCGCAATAACACGATACTACGATTGACAGAACGGATATCCAGAGTACCATAATTTTGCTCGCAGATCGCAATACGAGTCACGTCACCGAGAGAAGGCGTGCGATTTTGCCTCTTAATCACTCATTTTATTTTAGGAACACGTCTCTTTCGACACTGGATAAATGTTTTCGAAGTTGCTCAGCAATATTTTTCAATCCATTATACGTATACAAAGTGTATACATAACGGCCAAAGTTTGTGCTTCGTTTCAGGAAAGTGTCATGTAAATATATTGAATGAATTATAAATCATATAAGATTTATGATCCAAGTTTTCGCAGGACATTTCACGGTGACGTAAGCTCAGTGCAATTAAGCAATTCCCTAAGATATCCGCGACATTATTACAGGGGTAGAGGATCAAGATGAAAAGAAAAGGAACGGATACGTTGCAAAATTGCGAAATTTGCGCTCCGTTTAGTAAACTCGAGCCAATATATTTGGCCATTCAGTTTTCTTTTAATGCAACTGTAATTTTAATTTCAGACGCAACTTTTGCGCAAAATTCTTAAGTATTACATATTTTAATATTTAACTTACGCGCGTCAAAATTCCATTTATAATTAGGTCAAAATTTCACTAAAGAGTTTAATTTGAGTTCAGAATTTAGATGAAGTCGAATTCAGATGAAAAGCTAAAGTACGATTTTTTTTTTTTTTTTCATTTCAGACAATGAACTGCAAACTAATATTAATTATCGTGATCGCGTAGCGAATTTATGACCACCCTGATATGTATCACCTAAAAAATCGAACAGTTTCGTGTATAAATGTATTCTATGTATAACAAAGTGCTACACGTATTCTGCGAAACGTACGCGACGGTGTAGGCTAACTTCGCGATCACGCGACGATTTCGCGAATGTGTGCAGGACTGATATGTGTGAAAGGATCACTCCAATCGATATGTAGAGAATAAAAAGCGAGAACTAAGCTCTCGACCTGCCCCTGTAGCGTGTCGAGTATCTCCCCTTTCGATCCTCGAATCAATTTTACGTTTGGAACGCGAAACGATCGACGTTTATCGTCGTCGTTAGAGATGTACAGTGTTTCGATCACAGAGAATATACGTGTATATATATATATATATATTTTTTTTTTATATATAGATATATGTGTGTATATATATATTTTTTTTTCCTCTTTCCTCACGAGATTAATCAGGATTTCATCAGTTCCGCTGAAAGACCTGTGCGTGATGAACTAAAGAAGAATCAGAGTAAACGATCGGTTTTGGAGCTCGCCCTTTGCAATAAATGAGACATATTGTATAAATTACAAGAATTTATGTAACAAAAATCAGACAAATTTATGTAATAAAGATATCATTTGCATTCATGTGATAAAAATTTTTTTTATTTCTCCTGTTTGCTTTCTTCTTCTCAGGATAGTCACAAATTTTTCATCGCATAACAATAAAATTTCGTAACTTTTTCCTAATTTCTAAACAAAATTTCATAATTTTCCCTGACTTAAGTAATATTTTTAAATTTTTTGTATCTTCGTTTTGATTTGGAAACCATTAAATATTTTGTTAAAAGATGAATTTTTTACCATAGTAATGTACATTATCATTAACGTTGCTGACTGCTTGTATTTTTTATTGTTAAGTTGATAGTATTCCAAAAGTGCGTAAATAAGATGTACCCATATTAAACTTCGTTAAAGCATTTTTCCAGAAAATTTTGCAAAATTCCTCGATTTTTCCTTGATTTCTTCAACTTTTTTTCAATTTCTCTGACAATTTCCAATTTTGTGGCACTGCTTCTCTCTCTGAACAAAAATTTTGCTGCTCGATGATCGTAGTCTAATTATCAATATAATCTAATTCGTAATCTAATTATAATGTTGTGAAATAATTTTGTTAAAAATTTGTTTGTAATTTATCGATCGTTAACACCCTGAATCCTCCCTGTCGTCGCTTCGTTATCGAATTCGTCGTTCACGTGGGAAAGGGACGCAGAATGTTGAGCGACTCGAGAGCCGCGGGACGATTTCCGCACATGGAAATGCGGACGATGCGTCCTATAACGAAGTAGTAAAAGTGGCGGAGCAGCTGGACGAAAGTAAGTATAGACACGAGAAGAAATATTTCGCGAAAGCGATCGCGGGGGGGCGGTCGTCGTACCTGCCAACGACTTTGCCCAACGTTCGAGCGACGATGCGTCGCGACGCATCGACGCCCGCCTGGAAGATGCACGATCGAATGTCGAATAGTATGCACGACGCATGTCTCCATTATAAGCGAAACAATAGCATGGCGATCAACAATGCAAGGATACTCCTGCTTCAGACACATACTCGCAAAGAAGCAAACGGTCATGAAGTAATAAAAGTTATTTGTGTAATAAAAGCGTCTGCTGCGTGACTTAAATCGCGCATCTCGCAATAAACCGGCGACTCTTATACTTGATTGTTCCGCAATGTACAATCGATAAGCAGTCGCGTGTCGCGTCTCCTTGGTACTTCGGAATATTTCGCGGATTACTTTGCGACGATCGATCTTTCGGAATTAATAACGCGGATGAGATGTAGGCGGATGGGTATTAAAAAGAAAAAATAGTTCAGAGAGATTTTAAAATAACGATTGTTACGGGCAAATTGGAGCTCCACTCGTGGTGTGAATACATAATCACGCATGCATTCGCTCGTATCGGAGACACGTGGTCGCGCATCCTCCCGACCGTAATTACTCGGGAGTATCGAAGGCTATCCTCGATTCATCGCGCGGAACACACTAGCGGACAGAGAAGCACAACGGACTTGTGCACGTACGTACGGAGAAACGGTTTGTCTCGAAACACCGAAGATATGTACACGAAAACGAAATCTTACCTCGCGCGTCGTCTCCCGTCTACCTTCGAAGTCCCGCAAGAAATTGGACGAATTGTAAAGTCGATCGAGAGAACTCGTTTCTTCGAAACTAAATCGTCTAACCTCTGCTTTTCTTCTTCTGTTCTCTTCAACATTTCTATCCCAATACGTGTCTTGATTCTGAACAAAAACTTGATTTTCTGATCCTTGAAATAAAACGTAGTTGGAAAAGTAAATAGCAATTGATTGGAGGATAAGATTAAAATTTTTTCACGATTTTGAAAAGTAAATCCTCGTCCGATTTCTTTTTGAAATAATTGTCCTGCAGCTTAATTAATTGTATTCACTCTCGATCCTTCATTCCACATCGTTGGGAGACGACGCACGCTTAAATCCTAGATAATTTATACAAATTGCGTGTAAATTAATAATCAAAGGGTTTACTCGAGGTAAGACGTATGTAAGTATTGTAGTAAGCTTAGATATACGATTATAATATGTTAGACTAGACTTCTTTTTTTTCTTCTTTTTGGGAAAGACTAAAGTTAGGCAAAAGATGACATTTTTGTTTTTTTCTTTTTTCTTCATTAAAGTATTCTTTTCTATGGATTCTCTCTCTCTCTCTCTCTCTCTTTCTCTCTCATATTCTTTTCTATTCATTATTCTTTCAGGCACGCCTCGCTCTTTTTCTTATTTTGTCTCTCGCTTTTCTCGCTTTTCTCTCTTTCTTTCTCATTCTCACTCATGTTTTTCATTCATCCTGTCGCTCTGACGACACACCTCATTCTCATCTCGCATTCGTTTCCCATTCGCGGACTAGCAATAAATTTTTGAACTTATATTAGCCGTTAGAACGCTCTCTTGGAAAACACAAGTTTCGCCTTATACTAATAATGGTAATGGTCTCTTCATCTTTCTTTCTGCATTCCCTTCTTTCTTTCTATCCTCGCCACAGCTAATGCTCTCTCGACCCGTTTCTATCCCCAACCGCCTTCTTCGCCTGCGATCTCGTCAACGACGGTACTATACAACTAGAATAATAAATATTGCCGCAATATTATTTGCTACATTCGTCCCAAATAGTCAACAAGTCTGACTCCCGGAGTATCGCGGTTCTTCTGGTCTCCTCATTTACATCACACCGACCAAATTTCTTTTCGACGATCTCGTGCATACTTTATATGGAAATATGTAACTTTCGAGCGAACGATCGAACATCAATTTTTAAGGAGACCAACTTATTTCTTATAGACACCTTATAACTGTCCCAACGCGTTCGCGTATAAAATTCTTTTGTAAAATTAAAACTTAGAAATGTAAAAGAATAAAAATTCACCTCCAAAAAAAAAGGAGTGTCAATGTGTGCAATTACAAAAGAATATTAATTCCAATACAAATTTTGAAGCAAAATTACAAGGAAGTCTAAAAAAAAAGTCTAAAAAATTAACTCCAATCGTAATTTAACTTATTTTTTTGTCTCTCTTTTTACGAATTCAATTTTGGATAAACACGAAAAATCTATTAAATACTTCTTAAAATCTTTTCGAGCACATTGAACTCTCGATAATTATTACCAACTCATTACGTTGTTGAAAGAACTTCTTCGTGCAACCCTCCAAGTATGAGCTCAAAACTGCCGCAATCTCCGAGAAGTCTAATTTCACCGGTAATCGCCCGATATTAGTCGCACGCGCGCGCGCAAACGTGTTACCAGATGTATATAGTAGTAATAATATCTCTCTTCCCATTTCTATTCGTGTGTTAAGTATACATTAATATCCGTTCTCGGTACCGCGCGCGGTGCTCCTCAATCGTCCCAGGTGGGGAAGCTATCCTGATCGATGAACAGGTTCTTGCCCGTCGTCGTTGACGCGGTTTGGTCGATGCGGCGACCGCTTCCCACCGCCCCCGTTTGCCTCTGTTGATGGCCGCCGATGCCGATATGCTGCTGCTGGTTCGGCGTGCCGCCGAAATTCGTGCTGCCAAACACCGGCTGGCCAAACGCGTCCAGCTGTTGGCTCTCGTAAATGCTGTGGTCTGGCGAATACTGCTTCTGCTGTTGCCGCTGATGGTGCTCGGTCACGGTCAACTCGATGTTGCCGGCCGTACCGCCGACGACGACGTCGTCAACGTTCTCCGACGCGTTCGCCTCCTCCAGACTACTGTTCTTGATACCGTACTGGAAGTACATGATGAAACCTGGTGGCAGATACAAGAAGCAGTGTTTCGACTGATCGTGAGATTCGCAGGAAGGAATTATAATAGAAATGTTAAAGAGTCATCGTTTTACTTAAAAATAGAATCGGATGAAAATAGATATAATCTTCGTTCACATAGTTTGTATGCAAAACTTTATGAATATAAATTTGTACCGAGAATCATCCAGACTGTGAATCTGACCAAGGTGAGGATGCTGAGCTTGAAGATGAGATAAATGTTAACGGTAACGGCGATCGCGGGGACGAAAGGTAAGCCTGGAGTCATGAACATTACGCTGCTCCTGAAACAAAAAGGGAAATACAGGGAATTAGCACTTATTGTTAGATTATTAAACCATTTCACGATTGGACACGTTTCAGTTGGCAGATTTACAATGCGATTGCGATTTACAAATAACCTACCTATTTTGCGGCTTTCTACTGATGACAAGAAGTATACCAATTATGGCAAAGAGAAATAAGAATAGTAATATCGTTGTAAATGTTCCCATGTTACCTGAAAGAAAAAAGAGCTGAAATATATCGATTCTCAATAGATATATTTACAGCGATTCGTGAAATTAATCAAATAATTAAATTTTGTAGAATTATTTAGATATGTATTATGTTTTAAAAATATATCCTAATGTTATACGAATTAAACATTTACATGTGCACACTTTTTTTGTCTCTTATTACGTCAAAATATTTTATAAAACATTTGATTAATTTTACAAATATTTATTAATGTATTAAAAATGATATAAAGTTCTCACCCATCCCACAGACGATAATCAAGTCAAAAATAAGGATCAAGACGTATAAGATCCCAACGAGCTTCATAACGTAACGTCCTGACGCCTCTGTCGCAGGACCTCTGTCCACCCACGGGAATATAGCAGGACAAAGGTACTGCGCCGCCTACGAAATGTCACCATTCATTAGCTTCATAATAATCGCAGTGTCGGAAGGAATGTTTTATGTGAATGGAACCTGATGAAGTAAACACGTACACTTAAATATCAAAAGGGTAACGATAATCCCGTGAATTAAATAATTTTGATATTTTTAACTTCCATGTATCAAAATGTTAATTAATTCATTTCTGTAGTTTCAAAGTAAATATCGTCTAACATGCATAATAAATAATAAATTAAATTTGAGTCAAGAATATATCTTCTTCAGTTAAATTAAATTGTCAACTCTCCATTGCTTTAGTCAAATTAACGACATATTAGGTAGTAACTACTCTTTTAATTTCTTGTAGTGAAATCTCACTCCAAAAGTGTTAAAATATTGTCACTATTGAAAAAGAATGAAAAATTTGCATTCTTGAAGAAAGACAAATTTTCACTCCTTTTTTCGAGAGAAATTCATTCGAAGGAAAGAAATTTCACTCCTTTTTTGAATCTCACTCAAAAGTGTGAAATCTCACAAAAAAAGAAAAGAAATTTGCCACTCTTATTCAAGAATAAAGACAAATTTTTCACTTTTTTCAATACTGATAGTATTTTTTTTTAAGTGAGATTTTACTCTAAGAAATTTAGACAGTAATTGGGTATCATTTGACATAAATTTTATCATTATTATTATTATTTTATTATTGTATTATTTAACAGTTAATATCTATGTGTAGAATGTCATGTGAAATTTTAATACAAAATAAAAGATATTTGTAGAAGATAAATATAACAACAATCGGATAAAAGTCTATTATTTTCGAGTGTATTACAATCGGGATGGTGACCTTAATTATTTCACTAAAGCCATCGTTTTTCGATTACTGATCTCTACCTGCAGTCGACGCTGTAGATAATTCAACGGTGGCCCTATGATTGGCGTGTTTCCGGGATACTGATGAGCGCTACCGCAACTCGAGGCGGCCGCAGCCGCATGCACGCTGCCGTAGAATTTATTCTCCGTTCTGTCGCTGACGAGATACTGATCGTCCTTACCCAATCCCACCTCGTCCTCCTCACCGCCGTACGTGTCATCCGAATCTGGCGACGAGCTGTTGCACCTCCTCACCCGCCTCACCTGGAACAATACGACTAATTTCAAAATTGCGCAATCTCGCTTCGATCCATTCCTGCATTCCGCTACGCAATTTCTCCATCGACGAACAAAATTGGATCAATCGCGTAGCGATCGATGGAGAAGAAATTCAGTAAAAAGGAAAGAGAATCGAATTGCCGTTTATCTTGAAAATTTTAATGGTAAAGGAGATAAATCTTAGTCTTGCCTGACAAAAAAATTTTTTCAACTCCATTGAAAGATAAGGGAGAACATTTAGAAATAAAGGAAGACAGAAAATCTTTTAAGAAATCCCTTGAGAACGACATCTAAGATGAATGTACTCTGGAAATGGTCTAATTCCAAGAAAATGTCGAGCGCGTGCAAAGAACTGCCGAAACGGAGCTGTACGAAAACGAAAAACGGAAAGAAGTACACAGAAATCGAGGGGAGAAAATCACGTTTTCTGAGACGAGAGGAGTTTCTTCAATTACAATGGGATGGAGGTAGTCTATGCGATTTCACTGTTTTTTTTGAAACGCAAACGCAAACACGTCTCACCGTGATACGCTGCCCGTTGTTGGCGGTCGTAAGCTCCGACTGGGACGTCTGTACCGAGTTCAATGCGGTTGTAAGCTGATCGGGCCTAAGCTCCTTGCCGTAAGTCACTTGGCCGTTCCCCTGCGTTTCCTTCGTGGGCGATCGACAAGGCGTTCGCAAGCTCTGCGGCAACAATTCGATCAAATTCGTCGAATGCGGCTGATATCGCAATATCAGCACGCATGTGGACACCAGAGTGTACGCCAGCAGGGTACCTAAAGCATTAAATCGTGAACAAGAACATAAACGTGATTCTTCCCAGCAATTGCTATTCCATTATAATTCAATTCATGCGATAGTTTTAACACTCGACGAACGCAATATAACAGAACGCTTGAAATTATAAACTATAGAAAAGATCGTATGAAGATAAAGAAAAGTATATAAATATATTTAAAAGTATATAATAAAAATTTAAAAAAATTTATATTTATTCAAAAGTTAACTATTCAAAAATGAATATGAGATCAATATAATTAGCCGAGTATTCACTGGAAAAAATTTCTGGTTAAAAACGGATGATCAGAATTTTCTGGTTATATTTATTAAAATTCCAGTTGAGATAATCAGAATTTTGATTAATACAATATTTCTGATAAAATCTACTAGAATTTTTATTTTTAATAGAATAATTAGATCAATCAGAATTCTAGTTATCTCGATCAGAATTCTAATAGATTTAAGCAGAAAATTCTGATTCATTCATTTTCCATCAGAATTACTATTTAATTCAATTAAACTATTTTTCTCAGTGTACAATTATAAAAACAGATTGTAAATCTCATGTGCAAGAAAGCACGTAAGCTTATTTGAATTCAACCAACGAAAATGAAAAGATCTAATCATTCATGGAAAGAACAGTTTTGCTGAAATATTTAAAAATTTAACTAGAGAGATCTAAAAATAATTTTGTTTAGACCATCAAAATTATGTAGAACGTTTAAATTGGTTGCTAGAATGTTAAAACTTTTTGCAGCATTGTCATCAACGTTTAAGTGTTGTACATAATTATTTTGATGTTTCAACAAAATTATTTTCAAGTTAAATTTTCAGCAAAATCGTTTTTTCCGTGTTCAAATTTTATTCCATACAATTTTATGTTAATGGTTTTTCAGAAACTTCCTACCGGGAACTACTCAATAATCAATAAATATGACAAAAACGTTATATATTCATTCCATTCTAAATTAATCGGAAGTCGTTTTAAGTAACGTCTTACCGATCGACATCATTTCCACCAATACTTCCAGCTGAATCAACAGCGCAGCGAAAGCTGCACATATGCCGGAAGTTAAAGTCGCAATTGCGGGAGTGCCAGTCGCCGGCCAAACTTGGCTGAGGCTCCTGCGAAAGTGAAACGAGCGCTTTACATTCAAATTTACATCGGTCTTAACTGTTCTTAATAATTCTTTTCATCGCAGTTTCCGCTGTTATCCTGTGTCTTGATCATTACCGAAATATAAGGCCATCCTGAGCCATCGCGTAGACTATTCTAGGCATCGGAAACATACTGCCGAACATGGAGACCGTCAGGCCTGCCAGCGCACCGACTGCGACGATGTATTTGCATTTATAGGCTCCGACTTGGCCGAACATTTCCACCAACGCCGAATCCTGATCAACCTGATCGTATGGAACTGAAACACGAGGTACTCGAATACATGTTGGGAACACTATAACGTACTTCCGTTCCGCGAGACACTACCGTTCCACGTAAATTCGAGTCTGCGAGTTTCCTCAGTAATCAATGTGTCAATAGGAACAATTTCGTACGAAGTGTAATAATAATACATTTCATACAATAACCAATAATAGTCAAAGTTTCAACAACTCTCATTTACCTTATGAATAAGTTTCGCAATAATTTTAGTTTCGCCAAACATTATACAATACAAAGTTGTAGTAAAATCGATCCCGAAATGGAAGCAACTCTCGATTCGTTGATAGTGATTGTCAAAAAGGCATGTAGACTGAGGTGATAAATGAATTAAAAGGGATAGTCCCAATTTTAACTCTTTGTTTCTTGTACAACGCGTTCTAAATTTTGTTTCAAATTAAGAATATGATTATAAATTGATCCTTTTTTTAAATATGTAAAAATAATAAATAAAAATGATAATTGAAAATAATAAGTGTAATAATAATAAATGTGAAATATAATTTTCAACTAACGTGTGGAAAATTTCATGACTTTTTATTTAAAAACCTAGATTATTCATAAAATACATTTAGTAGAAAAGTACAATTTTAAAGCATAAAATGTGATTTCGTAAATTTGTATAATTTTTGTTGTGATCTCACAATGATATTATACATCAAGTGTTATTATTATTTAAAAATACGATAATATAATATTGTTTATGTGTTTCATTAATAATTATTTTAAAAAATATTTATTTAAAATTTAATTACAATTAATATTGAACTTTTTTTTAATGTCCCTTTTCTTCATGAGTTGGTTACATTAACGTAACTGTTAAAGCTGCTGCGTTCATTGTGTCAATATTTGTTCAAATTTCAGAAATGGATACAACACAACGACAAAATCAAAAGAACAGGCACATTGCTCTGCCGTACCTGTCGCGAAAGATGAATAAAAGCGTATTTCCATTAATAAGGGCCAACAAACGATCGACTACGATTATTTAATGGTCTACTCACCAATCAGTGTCAAGACCATGCTGCTGGTGACGTAAGCGACGAGAATTATGCTCAACGACGAGACTATGGCGAGGGGAATACTCCTCTTCGGATTTGTCGCCTCCTCGCCGGTGGTGGCTATTATGTCGAAGCCAATGAAGGCGTAGAAACACGTCGCCGCGCCGGTGAAAACCTGACAGGGAAGAGAGATTCGGTTTTTCAACGCGTCGGACTGCAGAATATATTGTCGCGACGGAGACCGATCGGACATCGAAATGCGATAAAATGGAACGAAAATAAGATATCTGATGGAAATTCGAGATGGAAAATCGAGTTCAAACAGAGCTGTGGCTCTTTAGGTAAATGTCATAGCGCTTTTATCGAACTGCAAAATTTACCATGGAATTCACTTCGTATTAAGGGATGATATACGGTACTCACGTTGGCGTACCGTTTGATTCAGTAACTATGCCGATTATAGGGTCGCGTATAAAGTAAATTAATTGGAGATCGATAAAAATGGTTGATTGTCCAATGTGAGTCACTTTGCAACTGTCATCGCAATCCCTGTCTTCAGTTGGATTTACTAAAAGTGTCACGTCCTTTGAATGCAATATTAAAGCATTTACATATTTCATCTCTGCTCAACGTGCTTATGAATTTTTGATAAACTCCGAGAAAGTAAGATTAGGACGATGTTGCTTAAATAATCGGCGTACAGTTGGTCACACAGAAGAAATTACTTATTCATTCACGTTTTGGTTCAGTCGTGCATTTGCTTCAGAAAATAAATAAAAAGATCCGCAGAATATTGCAATCGCACGCTACTACTAAGGAGATACTGAGGTAATAGTCAAACTCTAACGGAATTATCTATTTTATGTCTATTTTTTTATGTTCAAACATTTTCTCTTTTAAATCTAATCATCAGTTTCAATTTTTTTCAATTTTTTACAGCAAAAAATTAAAAAAATTGCACAACTTAAATAGATTTATAATGTACTTTTAATTTATCTTATTTTATTCAGTTACCTTTTAAATACACAATCAAACTTTTACAATCAAATTTTAAATATATAATTAAACTAAAAATATCTATTCACATTTAAATAATTGATTTAAGAATATTATAGGATCTTTATAAGTACTGAAGCGTTTATAAAAGAAATAAACTGAAAAATATGATCTATGTGTACGTATGCAAGATACATGTACGTTTAATACACTCAGATCATATTTTTCTTTCTTTTAAGCTTCAAAGTTATAAACTCGAGCGCTTATAATACCTTTATATATTATTTACGTATAGGCAGATACTTTATTTTTTTATTTGGAATCACTTATATTGTGCGAAGAAGAATAACCTACGTGATAAAAAGAAACTATATATGTATAATTCAACAACTTTTTGTGGTTCTCCATATGTAGTTTTGTATCTTTTTACATTTGGCGTATTTTCTTTTGTTTTAGGAAATAATTTTCACAAGTAAAATGAAAAAAAAAAATCGAAAAATGCTTTTGTCGGTGATATAAATGATTCCAGCATCTCTTTAATTTTTAAATGCTTTTTCATGGCATACCCAGCTATTTTTCCAATGCTTTTCCCATTCTTTTTTCATTGCTTACAATTCTTTTATTAAAGATATAGGTATACATTTGCTTGTACCTTATATTCCTTAATATCTAGTGTTTCAATCAAAAAGAAATTTTTATACAATATACAATCACATATTAATGTATTTTCTTAATGAGGCGTTTAAAAAAATTTTTGATTATTCAAATATCGTTACTCCCTCGTTATAGGTCGATTTAATTATCTGAAAGGAAATAAAAAGATAAAATGGGAGCGGGAAAAATACAAGGAGAAAGATTATCAGATGAAAATGCTAAAATTTACATTTTCATAAGTAGCATGGGAAATCGGGCAAGAGAGATTATGCGAAGGAGTAAAGTTGACATCAAATTTTGTGAACCAGCGAGAGGTGGGCGTTATGTAATCGGTACACCCCCGGTTTCGCTACATTCTCTACATTTTCGTCGTTGCGCCCACGTGCGAACGTGTTGCACAAAAGCGCAGTTAAACCGCGATTAAAGGTCGGTCGGCCCACCCGATTCATCGCAAATACACTGTTCAAATATAATACTTCAGCAATATGAAATCCCAAAGTTTCAGCCCCGAAATTCCATTAGTTGAAAACAAAGAAATTGCATCGCAACCGGGGCTGCGGTAACACGAACGTTTGCCTTAAAAGGCATATTATCGGTACGCGAATTTCTTGCGGAAACAAAGAAATTAAAACGAGGATGAACACGGACGAGACGTTACATACAGATTTTTTTTTCAAACTTTTGGAAACCGATGTCGCCGTTGTTCTTTGACAAAACTTGTGTTTCAAAGTTAATTACTTGGGCTCAAAAACGTTCTACTTCCAAGAAGGCATGAGGAAGGCATAGGAAAGAAGAACTGGAGTTTTTAAATTGCTCGCGGTAATACGTAAGACTGCGCACCGCGTAACTTTGCTGTAAAGGCATCCCGAGCGATGCCGAGTATTGAAAGACGTAGATCTTCGTGTTGATGGAAATAAAGAAGCTACGAACAAAATTACGCTCACGCGATGTTCGTTCGAATTTCTGAAAACTACTGTCTCTACTCTGAAAACTACTCTGCGATTCAGAGTCGCGTTTCGAATTAATTATTTGAGAAGAAAATGTTTCACTTTCATAAAGGATAAGGAATGAAACGATGAGATTTTATGAGATGATGTACGAACAGTAAAACGTAGAACATTGAAGGAGAACACGAGAAAAGGCTCCTAAGGAAAGTCGTGAATCTTTCAGCGAGACGGCTGACCCTGTTGGCTCTTGCACACGTTATCCCTATATCCTTTATCGCGCAGAGCTTGACTATCTCTAAATATTGCTTTACGCTGGAGAATAATTCGTTTCATCCACACGTTATAAAGAATAAAAAAAAAGGAGAAGAACGTTCGCATTGAGAGATAAAAATTGTTGCAATTATCATAATGTAACTATAATTTAGTCATTTTTTTTTGGGATAACTATATATTTATGAGCAGAAGAAATAATAACCTGCTCGTTATTGAAAACTGCAACATAAATTTTAATAATAAAAAAATCGCCAGAAGCGAGCTCATAAAACAGGATGTTAATAATAATAGTCATACATTTGTAGTTGTTTTAACCATACAAACATAGTCAATTGTTCCATTCGCTAAATATTGGTCTTCATTCATGTGATAATTATGCATGCATGTGCGTTTGTATAATATTTGCTAATATTGGTGTGCATTGGCCATGTCATTTGGAGTTACATTAATAATAATCACATACACTGTTTGAAAATCTTCAATATTCTCTTAACAAATCTCTTTCGATTGTTATTACCATATAAATAGCAAGTGAATTTAAGAAAATAATTATATTCACTATAATTGCGATTGCATTTATTGAATAAAAATGTTTAATTTATTTGTTATTTATATCTTGATATAAATAATTTTTATTATATTAATGTTTGAAATTATTACAGTTTACAATAGAATTTTTTTATGATTGAGAAAATATATGTAATTATTATTACTAATTATAGTAAAAATAATTACAAAAATGGAGCATCTAACCATAATTATTTTACCATGCAATTGTAGTTACAAATATCAAATACTTTTCTTTTAGTGCGAAAAAACAAACAAAGCGTGTTTTAATATTTCGAATATTATAAACATTATGAATATCATGATGCGCGTGTAATATAGAGATAAAAAAACATTATCATCTTAATTTCAGTTACGCACACGGAAAAAATAATTTTGTTAAAATTTAGCTAGATATCTGATATAAATCTGATAATAATTATGTTGAACCAAAATAATTACATAGAAATGACTAAAGCATGATAAGTAAGCTACAAAAGGTTTTGACATTTTAGCAACCAGTTTGAGTGTCCTACATAATCATTTTGATGATCCAATAAAATTGTTTTCAAATCTGTTCTAGCTGAATTTTTAGGTACAGCAAAACCATCCTTTCTGTGCACTGAAGCCTAATCTCTGTACTCTCCAAGAATTATGCGATATATTTCTCATGTCAGTTGCAAAGGAGAGTAGATTTCAGATAGAAGGGGAAACAGTAATTTATAGTCGTCCATTGTCGAGAAATTAGTACCTTCTCAAAGTAAATTACGCTCCACTGAATGTTGAATCACCATAAGTAAGTAAATTAAAAAATGTTGTAACGGAGCACCTCGTTATGCGTTAAGACCAGCAATCTCATTCTTCTTGTCGACCACACTATCGTCCTTATCTCGACCCCGCAATTTCAACGGACATAAACTATTTAGAACAGATCTCTCGTCGAAAAGAAGAAGCATTTGAATTAAATTCTCTGTGCATTACAACGAAATTCCATCCTATATATTCTACTCTTCGAAAACTGAAAAACCTAACGTAATTCTGAACGAGTGAAAGATCATTCCAACAAACTGCTTTTACTAGTATGCTTTTGTTGAAATTACGGCTATTATTCTATGTAAAACACAGAATATTCGTGGACAAATAAGAATGAATAATTTCAGAGAAACTTCACATTTTTCTTGAAAATATCGCAATGTAGAAATGCGGTTGGAAATGTATATTGCACCGGAAGGAAAGGAATAAATCTTCAGAGAGAGCAAGCACACCGGCGCATCCTCGTATTACATTTCGTCTGATTGATTTATTCTCCGGTTTCGACGGGAATTGCGCCCGCAAATGGGGCGCTCAAAGATCGGTAGAACTACCGTAAACAATAAAGCGTATCCTGAACGAGAAATGAGCAACGAAGGTGGAAATGAAAAAAATTGCTAAATGTTCTAGAAATAGAACAGAAAGATTGATATAAAAAATTGTGGACATTTTTACTTGATTTTTGCAAAGAAATAACCTTTAATACATATATGATTGGGTCATATTCATATCTTCAGTCTTTTTTTTTCTTAAAATACTAGAAATGCTTAAGAAATACCTAATAGGAATAAATGATAGTCTATATTCTTTCTATAGTCTGTATTCTTTTGTTAAAAAAAAACTTTGACATCTAAAAACAAGTTTTCTGAATTACCCCCGTATTTCTGCGTGTCTTCCGACGAGGATGTTTTGGAAATTCATTTTAGGATATGAAAGATCCATTGTGTGTAGAATATAATTCTTTTTGCAACTAACAAATTTTTATTTTTTTATTTTTAATTAATTCTCGTTTACATTGCAAAGATTTCACGAAAAAAAATTGAAAATGAAATTATTTATATTGAATATTATAAATAATATTTAAAAAATATAAAATTCAAAAATATTCAAATCAATTCAAAAATGTTTTTTTCTAATTAATTGTAACTTTTTGTAACGCAATATCAATTATAAAAATGCATTATTTAAAATGTAAATACAATAAACATTCAATTTATATCCATTTATGCATTATAAAAAAGATCAACTTCAAATTATTCAATAACTAAATTTTTTGGTCAGTTGACACTAGAATTATTTTTTTCTTTTGTAATTTGAAATATCAACTTTAAGATATTGAAACATTTTTGCTTTAAACATTTTGGTTTAAAATTTTTATATGAAAAAGTGAATTTTTCTCATTTTGTTGACTATAATTAATCATAACATTTATATAAAATTTTTTATAAATATATAACTAAAAATATTTTCTAAAGATGTCAAAATATATATAAAAATTATTTAATAATTCTTATATACTTTAATATAAAAATTACTTAATAATTTTTATATACTTGTAAAAGTGGCTAAAATTAACTCAAGACACAAAAACATCGCGTGTATTAAGGATTAATATTATACAATCAAGATGCATTGGAAAGAAATTTCTGAATTACAAGTAAAATTATTGACTCAATTATTTTGATACTTTTTGAAAAATTATGAAATGCTTATGTATAATCTTTACATCTTTGGTCCCATTCGACAATTTTTCATCTCTAATCCGGCGATATTAAATTATTACATTGTATATACATATAATGCGTGATGACTGATTTATTTACATATACACAGAAAAATACATACTGTGTACAATAATAATTACTTGTTTCAAATATTTCAAAAATTTATGTTTCTACAAATCTACCATAAGTTCATCACAAGCATCAAGTTATTCAAAATATAATTCTAAATACTAATGGATTTACTTCAATTAAGATTATTAAATTAATTAAAACAAATTCTCGATTTACTTATTAATAATATATCAAGCTGCCTCTTCGATCGATATTATAATATTCTTTAAAAAAAAATAAATTTTTGTTTTGAATAATAATGAGTTTTTCTAAAATTTATAATAAGTATACTTTAAAATTATTATCAAGAAAATATTCTTTGTTAAAGATAACTTTTATTTAAAAGAAAGAAAGTAATCACTTTTCTTAGTAATAGAATGACATTTTTCTATATGTGTATCATATAGTAATATATCTTATGTTATGTATATTAAGTATATTATGTATAATTATTTTATGTATTAAGAATTAAGTATCCATTTGCGGTGCATTGCATTTTCCCGTATCAGTAGATATTTATAAAAATTGCGAGGACGCGCGTTTTATCCGCAGAAAATATGTAACGCCCACCAACCGGAACATCATATGTCAAAGGAACTTGGAATCTCTCCCGCGTTCGTTGCGGAATTATCATCATGTAGACGTGGTGCACCCTCAAGAGGATTTTTTTTATCTTTTCATATACTTGCGATATGTCTTTTCATATATAGGTCCTAACTTTGGTTATAGTCCATCGACGAAATTATGCCACGTTCCTAGGTGGAATTCAAATTGAGAATGTACGTGACGCCCCGGATCGGATGTAATGGCAAGTGGCAAGAGTTTACGAGCAAGATCGTAAAGAAACCGGAGTCGCTCTCGCTTGTACCAGACCACAGACTATGCCTACATCTTCGTGAAACCCAACACCGCTCTGCGGAACACCTCTAAAAGGGTCTTTCTTCTTTGTTCTAACTTGCGAAGCGGCGACCGAATCCCTTTCCATCTCCGCGCTTTCCTCTTCGATCTTGTGCTAATATTTGGCAGACCGGAAGATAAATTGTCGCAGATGGGATAGAGTTATGGACGGAGTTCACGCGTAATTTAACAGAAGGAAATTTAAAATTACGTTATGACTGGAATGATTTCTGATTTATTCGTCAGCATATATGTACTCGCTATAAAAAAATCATCTGTACTCTCTCTTTGAGGCAATATATAAATTTCTCTTCTATCTCACATATTAGTTTAACAACAATAACTTTCTGTAAGATAAATAAGATAAAGATTTGTTAAATTAACGATCCTTACAAAAATCTAATACTGGCTAATTTACTGAAAGACAGTAATTAATTACTTATATTTGGAGTATTAAAAATTAAAATTAATATTTACTACTGAAAAAACAATATTAAATAAGTAATTAATTAGTATCTTTTAGTAATAAATAATGATCAGTATCAAATTTCTGTAAGAGAAGAGAGACCAAACAAGTGCACAATTAACGTTTTTAAAAATACTCCTTTTGTCTTTTCTAATTTATTCTTTTTATATTTTCTCATATATTATATTTTTTACATTTCATTAAAGCAGTACGTGTGTCCTTTGTGAAGAAAGACACGCGCTATCTCGCAAAGAATTGCGAGTCATTAATTTTAGCGACGTTTCAGCGACCACATCGCCGGTAGTACGATCACGGTAGTAAGGTCGATCCGTCGTCGCGAGATTAAACGGTTGCGGCAAGTCAGCCTGGCCTGTCGTGAACAGGATGCTCTGCGAACTGTGTGACACGTAGGCATCGCGATCTGTAAAAGTCAAAGGTACCGGCTCCGGCACGTGCCAGCGCGCCGATATCGTAAACTATCGATACGGGAAAGACTCATTCCAAGTGAATGGACGTAAATAATTCTCTCGTCGAATTAAAACCAGTAATAGATGCAGTAACAATATCAGTGGAAAAACGAAAGCAAGCGCAAGGTATGTAAAAGGTATTAAAAAATTCACTGAAATCAGATAAGGCCATTGAATAATTGGGTCGTTGTATATGTTAAATATTTATACAGAGACGTGGGTATAAACCGAATTAAACGTATTGATTCGGATAAATTTATCGAACAACTCTCTCTGCACTACACCGCACCGATGTTATTCTACGTAAATCATCGGAAATTCGGACCCGGCGCGCGGGTATTCGGATTGCATTGTTTCACGTACGTGAGCCTCACATTTCCTCATTAGAACACTATCACTTTTCTTGATATCCTAAATTGACGGAAACGTCATTAATTACGATTCCCACAGATGCGACGCATAATATGGGCAATAAAACGGTACACGAAGCCATTCCATAAAACAAATGAATTTCTGGTCCCGTCGACTGCTCAGTCACCATTCATTTTAATTCGAGTGTGACATCGTGTCATATGGCGATCGTTGACGAAGCAGGATGAAGCTGGAAAAAAAGAGCTTGACGTTTTGCACAGTGCACGAAATAATGACAAGCTGGTGCGGTTTGTTCGCCACTCGAGACGCACAAAAATGGTCGATATCGTATACGAATGCATACAATATATACGTTGTCGTATTACAGTATCACGTATCATCGCGGACGTTCTCTCGGATCGTATAACGTCGACTACAGACAGTCACAAAAGTGGATAAAATTAATAAAATGGATAAATCGTTATCAGCAGGAAAACTTTTATGTTATCGCACAAAATGGATATGTAACATTTCAGTAGCATATCAGTAGAGAGCAGACTATACTACAATAATAAAACTAGAAACAGGACCATTTATATAAATACATCAACTAAATAGGAGAAACGTTAAACTAATTACAGTCAAATTAGTTAGATGTTAGAATACATACATATAATTAATTTGCTTTTTTAATGAATTTATCTCAGAAATATGACTGTGCGCTGATTACTTTCGAACTTTCAACACAATATCTGAAATAATAATCCCCTCAAATTTAATTATATCATTGATTTCATGCTATTAACATTTTAAAACCTGTAAAGAACTTAGACTAATAACGTTGAAGCAATTGAAATAAATTAATGTAAAAGATATATAATGATAGAAAATACAAGGAATTTATTATTTTAAGAGAAATATAGATAGTCGTGTTTAAAAAATAAATAAATATTATTTATAAAAATCTTAGAGAGAAAGAGACAATAAGAATACATTTTTAACATAAATAAAAAATCAAATCTCTAAAAAAGTAAAGAGCGAAGAGATGCGAAGAAGCATTACTTAAACTTGGTGAGTTACTTATCATCTCGTCCCATAATAAAATGAAAAATTGTATTAAAGAGAATTTAAATATCTAATGTTGTGCAGCAAATGCGCGCGGAGCTGCTATCGCGAAACACGTCGAATTTTCTTCAACAAAGTAGCGCGATATAAACGCCAGAGGCGGAGAACAAAAGAGGAAAATAAAAACGAGGGAGTGAAAAAGAGATCTGCTCGGGACGAAACGCCGGGATTGTCGGATCTGTTTTTACAGGCAACCTGGTTCGGACAGGTTTTTAATTTATTTCCCTTGAGATCACGGGGAGCGTACGAATTATATGCTTGGCATGGAGAAACGGGGATAGTCCGAGCAGAGTAACTTCCCCGTCGATACGCGCATCTTTTGCATATCAATCGCTAATGATTCACATGTTATTCTTGACGCTTCGAGCAATTTTTCAGTTATAAGCGATATACGCGAACCGCCATAGCACGCATTATTGTACTTAATATTTTTATCTTTGTATTCTTCTTTACAATTTCAACACAATTCCTTTTTTTTTGCACCAAATAAAGAAGACTTTTCCTATTGTACACATATCATTTATATACTTCACTTCTTTTTCCAAAGAAATTATATAAAAAATTATATAATATCTATTTCTTTGTATTCTTTGGAGTGGAACCTTACTCTAAATAATGAATTTTACTCTTAACTTTAGAGTAACTATCAAATAATTTAAAGATTCAAGGAACACATCATAGGAGAAGTCAAAACGACCTTATTTTAACGTCATAAAAATCGAAATAATAACTTTTTTTCACAAAATTTGATTGTTTTATTGACGTTAATAAAGTCATTTTAATTTTTTGTTGACTTTTGTGGTTCTTTGGAGAGTAATGTTATTAAATAAGAAAAACTTTGGTCCAGTCCGAATAAATTTAATCCAAATTTTAAAAAAACGTGCTGTTTGGACAGGGTTAAAATGTGAGTCAAAGTTATCCCATTTTATGGTACGCGAAAATATATTTAGGGGTCAATTATCGTATTATCGATTTACACTAAATTACATAAAGTCAAGTCAGATTCTCCTATCTGGAAATGGTTCTGCAGATAACCACCCAGCATGCAAACGTATTCGAAAACAAACGGTGTAGACTCTCGTTTTTCACTGGGCTTCGCTCTCTATTTCTCCCGACAGTCATCCGAACAGTATCCCGATATCCCAGGGCTCTATCTCGCGCTATCGATTGCTGCAGACATCGCCGTCACCGCGTCGCATCGCGTCGCGTTGTGTCGCATCGCCTCTTCCTGTGTCTGTGCGCGATACGAAGTACATTTTCCATCGTCGTTCTACCTGCTAGCGATCATTGTCCTTTACATCTGTCGAGCCGACTTGGTGCAACAAGTTTGCCATTGTCCCGCATAACTGTCGTAAGCCGCGGGTGGAGAATCCCTTGACCGGATCTCGGTGGCGGCGACCTTGCGCCTCGAACGATTGGAATTTCACGCGAATTCGGGATCTTCCCTTGTCATGATGCGTTATGATATTCAGAACTTTGTTATAATACCGTCAATAGATTGACGGTAGAGAATGATGAAAATATGAAAGAGCGAAAAAAGTTTGAATATTTTCTTTTAATTGTATATATTTCAACATTTTGAAAATATTGATAAATGTACCAGTTAGTGGACAGTTAATGAACATGAACCAATTATTAAACGAAATAACAATTTTAAATATTAAGCTTTATATATATATATATATATACATATATATATATACATATACATATATATATATATATATATATATATATATATATATACACAGAGAAAAGATTTTTTTTAATTAAACAAATTTTTATGCATTGAAATAGTCCAACCAAATGGATGTTTAAATTAAGAATATGATTATTTAAATTATTTGAGCATTGAAATTAAATTTTTTTCCAATTAAATAAAATACGTTCCTTTTAAAATTAAATTTGTTTCAATGAAACAAATGTAAATAGAACTTTCGAGTCCAAACAAATCTTTTTTTCTGTGTATGACTCTAAATAAAATTCATTGTTTATAACAATTTAATAAGACGATTTATGACAATTTAAAATAAACTTTTAAATTCTTATAACTTGTCTTAATTTTTAAAAGAAAATTTTAATCATTTGTCCAATAGTTGAATCGTGTCTACTGCAGATACATTTAACTAGTACTTTTATTAGTAATTTTCTGTCGTCAAACGGACGTTTACTGCGTTGCAAATAAAAATGTTTTAAAAAGTTAGCTTTGTCAGCTACATCTCTTTTTCTTTTCATTGTGTAAAGAATGTTCTCTCTTAATACTTTAAACAAATATCAAAATACCGCAGTATGCGATTCCATCTGTCGTTGGCACGGAGCACGAGTGCCAGGGCGAGGGGGTCAAACCTATGAAAGTAGCTGGAAAAAGACACGCCGAGAGGGCTTCAGCCGAGAGGGCTTTTTCATCCTGTCTCCAACCTCTCATTGCTTTTTTCTTTTCGTTATCCGTGATGAGAATCGTGCGACAAAGGCTGCTGGCGTTAATACCGCGGCGTTACGAATCACCATTGTTGCAACAATCCTTTGTGTTTGGAATTATTTATATGGAATTTGTAAATCGAATAAACGAGATATTGTATTGTTTTGAAACGGAAATTGTAAAACATATAACTCTCACGTTTTAATTGACCTCTTATCGAATTTACATCTTCCCGGAGTTCAATACCTCTTATTATCTTTTAACGTTTATTTTACGTCATTTTATTATTTCTAAATTTTTCAGTTTTATTTAATCTTACGCAAAACTGTTCTATTAGAACAATTCTGTCTATTGTAAAAACTAGTTCTCTTATATCCATTTCTACCAATGTAGATTAATTTTAATCTCAGTTTAACTAACTCATTATTTTCTTTTTAATTCTTAGAACTAGAAACAAATAAAAAGTAAGTTAAACCAAGATTAAAGTTAATCTACGTTGAACGGGATTTAGATTCTGTACATTTGTTGTATACGTCGTACTTACCCCGCTCCAGCCATAGGGGAGGAAACCGCTATGCTCGGACCAATTGTTGGGATCCACGTAAAACATGCCCGCCGCCATGACGAAAACCCAAACGGCGAGATTGATGGCGTTCAGCACGTTGTTGAACACCAGCGACTTCTTTACCCCTGCCGCCATTAGCAGCATCATAAGTATCGTGATGACGAACGCGAGAAAATCTGGCGGCCGTCCTGGAACAAATGTGATTCGAAACTTTAACAAGTCATGATTATTGTTTATCTTATATGAGTGATGAATGTGTCAGTTTGGAAATACGAAAAAATCTAAAGACCATCCTAGAACAATCGCGTGATTAAAAATAGCAAGATTCGTTAGAAATGCAGAATTATTCTACATAAAAGATGAATCTGAGGAGAATAAAAAGAAACAACTCGTAAATGAAATAAGACGCTTAGTTTATAGAAATGCTCTATTTCCTTAAAAATATATTTCCTTTAAATATGTTTTTTTTTTCAATCAATGAAATTTAATTGCCAATTTACTTAATTTTTAAAACTAAAATTGTAATTGAAAAATGTTAGCTGTATGAACGTCAAATGCATGCATATATATATTTTACGTCGATAATATGTCGAATGTGCCAATTTAATTAGAACTTTTTCACATTAAAGTTTTTTCATGTAGAATTTTTTCTGCCTATTTTAGAACATCATTCAATTCTTTACTCGTGAATAAGATTCGTGGAGCCAACAGAATTGAATTAACAGGTCGTTAATTCTATCGATCATTTCGTTACAAGGAACATGTGTGCGGAGAAACTTTCAATCGGGAATTAAGTAATGTATTAGCGAACGATTGATATGTTCGAACGGCAAAAACCGTTGTACTCGCTAACAATGAAAAAAAGTATCTAAATGCCCAGGATTTTTACTCGTCAAATTACTCGGATCTCCTCCTCTACGCTTCGCTCGAGCACGTTCCTGTGACAGCCAAACGCGGAAGAAATTCCCGAGGCGGAAATTCTTCAACAAGTGAAGAACGGACGTAATTCATGCGGTCGGAGATAATCTGACGATTCATGAGCTAGAGAAAAAGCAGCGATTTTTCCAAGAAGCGCTCGGGAAGCTCGCCGCTTTCATTCAAGTGTCCGACCGAAAAACTCGATTCTGTAGAAAAAATCAAATAAGAGATCGCCGATAGAAATTCATGCTGCTGCGAAATGAATGAATTCTCGATACATATTCGGGAATTATAGAATAAATTATAGAATAAATTTCCACTAACTTACATCGGTAGCCTCTGTCTACTTTTTACGGAAAAAAACGATGGGTTGTGTTGATAGCATTACCGTGTATATAAAAGAAGAGACGTAAACCGCGTCAGAAAGGATAACTCCGCATCGTGATGAATAAAGATTGCCACATTATTTAAAACGGAAGAAAACAATCTGCTCGAGAGACTTTCTTAAGAAAAACTTGAGAGATGGCTGATTAATTTGTCCTGACTCCGTAGCGGCTCTTCGGAGTTGCTATAAATTCCTCGTCCTAAAATTTCATAACTTTTCCCTGATTTCCAGACAAATGATTTTCCCTAACTTTCAATAATACTTCAAAATTTTTTGTATCTTCGTTCTGATTTCGAAACCGTTAAATATTTTGTTGAAAGAGCAATTTAACATAGTAATGTAAGTTATTATTAATGTTGCTGACACTGCTTGCATTTAATTATCAAGTTGGTACACTATAAAAAATAGTGATGTCACTGTAAAAAAAATGTCAGCGTGGATTTAACATTCCTGGTGTGAATTTAACACCCAGGTGGTGTCTAACTAATTCTCACTGTGTCAATATTAACACCAATGTCGATTTAACACCATGCATTTTAAATCCATTCCATGATGGTGTCGATAACACCAGAGATTTAAAATCTACACTACATTGATGTTAATATTAATACCAACTCAGTGAGAATTACATAGACACCACCTGAGTGTTAAATTCACACTAGAGGTGGTAAATCTACGCCGATATTTTTAGAGTATAGTATTTCAAAACTGCGCAAGTATGACGTATCAAATCTTCTTTAAAAATGAAGAATTTTAATTTTCTAGAAAATTTTGCAAAATTCCTTGTCTTTTCTCTGATTTTGATCGTTTTCGATTTCCTTAACATTTCCTTGATTTCCAGTTTTGTGGCAATCCTATAAGGCTTCTAAAATCTCCCTTCGAATTGCGAGATAAAAAATTCGCACTACATTATTCTATAGCAAGCAACGTAAAGAATCAGATGCATTGGTATGACCTCGATTCGCCAGTCCTGTTGCTGATTCATTTCCTTTACAGCGTCAATGCACAGGCTATGCGCGCAAACGAAAGAGGCAATTTTCGACCGAATCAAACGGTTTTGATCACTCAAGCGACCCGCTCGATCTGTACGTTGGCGAACACGTACGTTTGTATGCAAATACAATCGTCGAACGATGTGCAAAATGCATTGCCGGTTGAAAGACCGCGATCAAACACATAGACAAGTATAGATAAACGCAAATACAAATTTTAACAGTAATTAACTCGGTGAATTTCGCGATGTAAATACGAAATGATCAAGTACCGAAACCCTAATCCTTAAAATATGGTGTGACATTTATTCCAAATAATTAAGTGTTTATTATTATTAATTGTACTTTAAAAACGTACAATAAATTAAATATATAAAATAAATATTTATCTTTCATTAAAGTTAAATGCGTCCCTATATATGTACAGAAACGAAAGCTTGCAAATGATCAACTTTAATTGCTTATAATTTAAAAATTATTGCAACTATCAATACATCGTTCAAGTGTAATTACTCTCGCTCTCGATTTCTATTGATTCTCATTAAACCCTTTTGAACAGAAATCCTTTGCTCGAAAAGACTGAAATGTGCGATTTGTGGCGGGATAAGCTTTGAAAGTCCAACAGAGTTCTAGTTTCTAGAACTTAAAAGAAAATCAGATATCAATATCAAGACAGATCTCTTACAGCAAGACTTCAAAGCTTAAGAAAATTATACGGAAAGTCGATCATCATAAAACGAGTCGATCCGAGTATCGCGATTCGATGCAATTGTACTCGACAATGAAATCTCAATTACGAAGACGCCTCTGTCACGACTATTATTACACTAGTATTTAATTCCATGGATCAAACATGATCCCGTAACGAAGAAACTTTCCAAGGATGATGTCGGCTCAGAAGACGCGAAGGTAATGTAAGGAAATCCGCGTATAGAATGCCGATCACGAACATAAATGGCAATATAGACGAGATCGCAAGCTTTGGGATTTATCTCCACGAAATGGAGTGCATGCCTGCATGTCGGCCTCGATATCGAACGGCTTTGCTCGCGTCCGCAGACATAACAATCGATAACAGCGCACATAAGATGCATTGTATCATCAAACTTGACGAGGAAGCTTGTTCTCTTAGGAATTGTCCTTCAAAAAAACATTTTTCAATGCATCTCCCTTGAGCCTTGATTTTCTCGTTTCCACAAGTCGCGGTAATATCGAGAAGTGTGAAGTACAATTAGCAAACACGATCTTTCTCTCTCTCTCTCTCTTTCTATATCTCTCACACACTTTCTTTAAACTGTCATATAGAAATAAACGTGCTCCAGTAACTGTGACACTCTTTGCATGAGCACGACCGCATTATTGGATAAGTTCAATGATACCGTTATCTACAACGACGCCGTCGAGTATAAGCCGCGCTGAAACTAGAGTTCTGATTAAGTATTCCCTCTAACTGCCGGTTAACGATCGCGAGAACAGTGTCAGGAATAATTTTACGAGGCAATGTCATCTACGAGCCGTGTTATATCTCTTGCTGGTCCTGCGAGGCTTCCGTTCTCCCGTAGACTATTCTCGGAAAGATATAATATTGACGAGACAAAAAAGGATAAGAAATTAAACAAATCGTTTAAGAGAGACCGGGGATCGTTAACATTTTAGAATTTTGGCAATCGACTTTTTGAACAATTAATCACTCTGTTTAAACTATACTAAAAGCGAACTTTTCTGATTTTTCTACACTCTGAAAGAAAACTTATTAAATTTTAATACATATTTTTTTGAATAATAAATACTTACAGCAAAATTTACTCAATAAAAAATGATAGTTAAATTATAAATTAATGATTTTTGTATCAAATAAATATATGTTTACATTGAGAGAGAGAGAGAGAGAGAGAGAGAAGTAAATATTTACTTAAAACTATTCAAACAAATATTTAGTATTTTTTTAGTGTACAATATAATTTTATGGCGGGAACAATCTTGTATATTGTAGTTTTCTTTTGGAGTAAATGAAGTACAAATATACTGTACATTGTAACCAGCGTAATAGTATGATATTACGCTGGTATCTTTAATAGTATAGTAAATTAACATCACGGCGTAAAATAGTTGTACGACAAACTCTATGTTGAATTAACTAAAACATAATAAAAATAAAAAACTGATCGTAGATATGTACACACTTTTTAATATTTTAAAATTATTTTGCAATGATCGAATAGCAAGATGTTGTTGCAAAAAAAAACACAAACATAAATTGTACTAGATTAATTTGCTTCAATACAGAAATATTAAATATAAAACATTTTGTTAGAGCTAAGTTGTAACTAAATGGTACATACTTCTCATGCATGAGTAGTAACAGGTCAAGTTAAAGGGATTCTAAACCGAAGGCTGAACTTGATCAAAGTCGATAGTGCAGACTATTTTATTTTCAAATTCCATAATAGTGACATCTCTGATTCTTACATTATATTATATCTACTGGAAAAGACATTACAAATGTTAAAAAAGATATCAGAAAGTATATTTTGCAGAAAAAACCAAATATAATGCCATAAAAAAAGAAGTGAAATCAAAATAATATTTCAAGTATCTTCATTTAAAAAATTCTCCGAGTGGCATCTTGAAAGCATTCTTATGATGTGGACGTCTTTTGGACATTCTTTAAGATGGTGTTGTATGAGATAATCTCACAATTATAATATACTACACAAAGTATGGATGATATTTGAAGTGTATTAAGTATAACACATTAAAATGAGAGAACAAAATGCAATAAATAGCATTATAAGAGGCGCAGAAATTGAAAAGGGATTTTTATATCGTTAACAAGTAGAAAATTGTAGAGATAAAAAATTAAAAATGAGCAAGATATATATATATATTATATATATATATATATATATTATATATATATATATATATATATTATAGATTTACTCTCTCAAGCTAAAAGACATTAATATGAAATTTTGAAACGTTCATAAAAAACTTGCCTTCTCTTAAATCAGATATGTCTCTTTTTTATTATAATATTTGTTTAATTTGAATAAAACTTAGAGGAAAGAGTCTGTGTTATCAAAGAAATATATTTTGTGGTAATTTTTTTCCATTACTTCTCTCGCCATAAATACATAAACGGACTACAACATGCTTCTTGTGTCATCGAAAATCTCGATTTTCCCTATTTTAAAAAGGACATGTGTGTCGACTGTAAATTTCCCATTTCTTTCCGCAAAAATATATACATTACAATAATACGTACATTATCCTAAATAATACTAACTCTGAAAAACGTTATTCTTTGCTTAAAATTCAGTAGATATTTATTTAAGATTCATTAATTCAGTTACACCGTCGCGTTAAATTTGAAATTGAAATCGTTGATATATGCATCGAGAAGCGCTGCAGAATTAAAAAGATCGAAGTGCTATCTTGCTAATCTAGCAAATAAGATGAACGCTCGGATTAAGGAACGATCTCAAGGATTAAACTCTCCTCTCAAAAAGCTCGATGGTAGCAGATAGACTACGAAAATACGAAGATGACACGGAGGAAACAGAAAGGGTTGGCTACGGCGCGCGGCGTCCAGGTGGACAGGTTAAAAAGCGTCGAAGCGTGTGGTTCGCAAACCGGTTCGGATCGATGAGGTCCACAGGTGCCAGACCTAGTCTCATCCGCGCAAGCGCCCCTCTCGCACCCCTCATGCTTTTGTCCTCCCTCCTCCGCACGCCGCCCAGCTTTTCAACCCCTCAGACTCTCCTCCACCACAGCTCCATCCGTTCTAACCCTCTCCCTCCTCCCGTTCGTCCGACGTTTCTCCAGATCTGTCCCCTACCACTCAGATTTCCCTCTACGTGCAATGTGCACCAACAGTAAGGTGCATACCAACCGCAAAACCTGCGTGAAGCCGAGATATCTGCGTAAGTTACGCACGGAACGTGCGAACTAACAAGTTACACGTGTTTGATAAACATCATTTAAGGGATTATCAGCGGATTAGAATTTCATGGGATTGACGAAATCATGAGAATTAACGGATTTGAATGAACTTTGAGAGATATATATTGGAATCCGACGTTTCCGAAACTTGATATGAGAGATGTTTCTGATGAAGGAGAGAAAAAGTCGAAAAGACTTACGAAATTAAACCTTATCGTATTAATACAAAGGGCCAGAGAAAAACTTCCGAAGATATCTAGAAAAGGTTTATAGAAGATTAGGAAGATCTCTCAATATCCACACGATATTTCTTTCTTTTCGAATTTTTATGATTATTTGGAGTGATAAAAACGACCAATTCTGGAGTGATGCGCGAATTTGTTGTTTTATTTCAATCGAATCACGAATTACATCGTTTCGCCCGTATTGGTTTCATCGAATATTTCGCTGAATTTTCATCGTTCCAAAAATATTTTCAAAATTAATTTGACCGACTCTCGACATGAAATATCGCGACGCAATTTGGCTCGCGCGTGAACAATTACAAGTTCTCATGTGCGTTGCAAGCGTAACAGCTGGCTAAGTTGCAAACTCATCTGCAAATGTCTGCACAATGAGTGAGAAAAAGTTAATTAAGGTTGACCGGTTTTGCGGCCACTTGCCGCCGTCGTCGTCGGCGCATCCGCTGTTCCTCCACTGGCGCAAGTGAAACTTTCCTCGCTGCCGCGACACGCCTGTGTAAAGAAGTTTGATAAAGGGAGCTAACCCCTTTGTACACCGAACCATTAATAATTTCAGCTTCCGGGACATTAGACAAGTAAAATGTTAGTCATTATATAATCATCTTTTCCTAATATCCTTCAAAGTATCTTCAATAAATACAATCTTCGTAACAATATTAATTTTCAATATTGATACTGCGGATATAAATCCACTTTATAGATAGTTTATCGAGTTTCCCAAGCAATTTGAATGTTTGCAATTTTTATCCAAAGGTAATATTACTTTTCAAACTAAACAGATATTTTCGCAAATTTGCGATAACTTTCTTTCTTTGCATTTTGAGAGGAAAGGCATGCGTGTTTAGATACGTAACTTAATCGGGTATATTCAACTGTACTTCTATACATCTAGCGTAGTATATCAAATTCTGAAAGAGCATTTTCTCTCTTGGGACGGAATTTACAAACGGTGTCAGAGTTAACATTTTTCGCATGTCGCGTGTATTAAAAAGACGATGAAGCTCGCTCGCCTTATTCTTATGAGTTTCTGAAATGCGAACGAAATTTATGAGACGCGCGGCATTTTCATAACGTTACGTGCGTTAATACCGTAAAAGTTCATTCTTACATGGAGCTCCTTTGATTGTATGGGAAATATGTCGTTGAGATAAAGTGCAATATCGCGAGAGCCGTATTTAATTAAACTCTTCTTTTTCTTAGAAACGCAGGCTGGACGCAGTTAATTATTGATAATAATATAATCGCCGCAAGTGTTTGTAATTTAATATACTAAACTTTTTCGTTTAACGTTATTTTTATTACGAAAGCTTTCGAAAGTTTCAGTTTACTATTCATTGTCACGACGCAACGTGTTGTATAAAAGCATCATAACATGGGCAATATTACGTTCGGTGTTATAGTATTCTATTAATACCGATCACGAATATAATGAAAATCGATGATGTCTAACGTTAATCGATATTCATTAATAGTGAGAAGCGGAAATTGACGGAAACATTTGTTTTATTTTGATGGATCTGCTATGCGGGCAATTAATTAGACTCAATAATACTGAATTTATATTATATTAATTATTATTGAGCTCCAGCAAGAAATATCATGTTTTTAATTACACGGGTTAACAAGTTGCTACGATCGAACTGAATACGAGCAACACGCGATAAAATTTACAGTCCACGCAACACCGTCACGGCTTATCTTGTAAGAAAAGTAATGAATATCGATCAATACGACAATGATAAAATCGATGGAAAAAGGTACGATGTTTCGTCTCAAGAATACAAAAATTGGCGGGAACGAAAGCACGAGAAAGATATCCCCCGTGAATTACTCCAAAAATTGACTGACGGAAAGAGGTTGATTCAAGCGGAAAACGTCGTAACATGAGAAATCACTCACGTCGCTCTTGAATCACTCGCTTTGGACGAGAGTAACGTCGGACTACTCTCTAACAATGCTGCACAAAAAGATTCAGACGTCAAGGAATTCCGGAGGAATTGGAGCGCAGAAAACTCTATAGCCTCTGGGAACGTTCGGAAGAGAAGTCTTCTGCAACATTATTAGTCTTACAGCAACGTTAATCTTATTACATTCACGTTTGATCGGAAGGTTTCTCGAAAAAATGTTGGCAAACGTCAAACTCATAACATGCAACATTTATTAGATGTGATATGATATTTATTGGAACGACCATGTATATGTATGTATGTCACGGAATAATGACGTAAATGCTTTTTTTCCCTTTCCTTACAAAACGAAAGAATATTATGCTAATTACGATTGTGTATGTAAAAATTTTTTTATCGTTAGATGAATTTTCTAATTATACATTCTATTGTTTTTGTAGCACAATAATGCGTTTATTTGCTAGCAGCATCATAACTAATTATAAAATTCGCAACGTTTCTCCATTATATCTTCCTCAAACATCGACGTTCACTTTAGAGAATATTGGCTTAATGTCGCTACCAAGCATCGCTGAATATTCATAAAACGGGCATATGACGTGAATTAGCTGGTCTACAATTTGCGCTCATATGCGATCGATCCGTTTCGCCTGTGGCTACGCGTGTCATAAATTAATGGACGAATCCCGGAGTCCTTCCCTTTCGGAGCACGTCTCGGAACCCTTAATCTCTTAATCTTATTAATAGATTCTTCGATCCTTCTTTAATCAAATCGAATTGCAACGTATGTTCAAATATAATATAATTAAATAACGTTATTGTTCGCTGAAATATCGAAAATTTTATTTTCGTAATTCAATTATCAATAAATTCAGTATTAAAAATTTACGAGAAAGACTCGCTATTTTTGTCTAAATTATTTGTAAAAAGAGCTCGAAATTTACTAAAAAAATCTGTCGCTAAAATTAAGGTCGACTCGAACGCTTCGTATATAAACGTCGGTCAACAAGGAAAAACGTGGCATACAGGTTGCCATCATGCGTTCTACCCTTTTTACACGTCGACGAAAAGCTTGTTCAGTAAATTAATTCGCTTTAGAAAATTGGATTGGACTCGGTTGAGCGTGACGATTTTTTTTGAATTAACAATCCTAGCAATGTCGCCATCTAGAAACGTACGAGTGTATATTTTGTTTGCCGAGTAGTTTTTCATTCGAGGTTATCGTCACTAATTATCTAACATGAAATCGGTGAGATTAATAAAATGGGAAAACCCCATTATTCATTCGCTTTATCCGCGAAGAAGTTAGAAGACATAAAAGTCGATTTTAATTACTTAGGGATCTACATGTGGCTTTCGTCGAGTAAAAACTTGAATAATTCAGAAATTAAAGAATAATCTCTTTATCTAAAAAGATTATGCTATTTTATATATTTTTTTATTTCTATTATGGTGTGAAAAAATTATTTTATTTTATGTATCTTTTTATTTCTATTGCTAGAGTTCTTTTTTCTCTTCTTTTTCTTTTTTCCGACAATTTTACTGATCAGTAAATACGTAAAAATTTTGTTGGCGAATTCTGCGAACATAAGCAACGCATGTAGTTCATGCGATACGTCTATCAAATCATCGATCTCTCTTGTCGTCACTTTATCGCAAAAAAACGCATAGAGAGCGTTTCGTGATCGAACCAGGGACAAAGGAGTCACGTCGCTAAACTCTCGGCAAGAAGGAACGGAAGTCTGCTCGTAAATTTCTACAATGTCGCTCCCAACGACGCTGGCGACTATGACTCGCCGTTTCACGATTTTACGAGCGACTGGAAGGGAAACTTTAAGGCTCACTGACGCGCGAAGAATAAGACCAAGGTGAACTCATATAAGACGTTTCAAAAGTTATATGTCTGAACGTTATGTTGAATTTAACATAGATTGTACATATTGAAAATATAGATTACTCAACAAGGACGTTTCATGGAGATATATGGTATATTCCAAATAATATTACAAAATACGTGAAATATTTCGTAAAATATTAAAAATAATGATTCCCAATGAGCAGAATGTCTAAAATCGACGCATAAAATATTTCATAAAGAATTCTGAATGATATCTTAAAGTTGTCTTATGCGTCGATTTTAGACATTCCGCTCACTGGGTTAGCCTACTTAATTTACTGCGTTTAAAGATCTAATTTCTTCTCCCAGTAAAATCTGCCATTTAAATTTGTTTGTTTCGAAGTGATTGATCTTTTGCATGTGTGAGCAGTGTCCGAAGTCAATACTCACCGAGTATGGTGCCAACGCTGTTGGCTATCGCCCCGGAAATAGCACCGTTCGCCAACGCATCCAGGCAGGCGCTAAGGGCGCACGCACACGCACTCGTACCTATAAGGTACTCCAGCACCATGTTCCATCCAATAATGAATGCTATTAATTCGCCTACTGTCACGTAACTGTACATATAAGCGCTGCCGGTCGTATGAGGCACTCGTACTCCAAACTCGGCGTAACACGCCCCTGTAATCACACGGAAAAAGAAAAGATTCAATCATGATATTCAATCATGAAGGACGAGTATGCGGAAGGAAAGAGGAAATTATTCAAAAATGGCACCTACATCACTAAATCCACGCGTAAAATACGTCGAATGAATAAAATGCAAGATCGGAAAATACGTGAAAATTTTGCTGGCGAATTTCGCGAATATGAGCAACGAACATCATTCGCGTACGGACGAATACAGTTTGGCGATAAACTAGAGTAGAAAGATAAAAAATATAAGCGAATGTTGGACGGATTTATGAGGTAAGAGAAAAAAACAATCCTATTTTTCCGGACCATCGAAGCGAATCTTAATAATATTCATATGTAGATTTTTTACAAATACATTTTTTCAATTTCTGTAAATTACACGACGATTTACTTAAAACGCAATCAAGAATTAAAGTTGGAAATAATATTATAAAATAAATTACATCGATCGTCAATTAAATTAATGACGCTAATGAGCATCTTAAACACTAAAAAACTTATTGCGAAAAATATTACCTTAGCCAGAGTTTGAATCCAAAACTCCTGACCTTTCGAAATGAATATTTTATCAATTCGATCACTTATGTGGAGATTATCGCAATAACTAATAATTAGAGAAAGTCATTTTTCAAAGTTTAAACAAATAATTATAAGTGGGAATTAAGAATAAATTAAATAAAGAAAGAATTCTATTTTTGATTAAAATAGATCTTGATGCTTAATAATATTCATAGAATTTACAAATACATTTTTTCAGTTTTATAAACTGCGATTCAGTTTGTCGGATTTTTTTCCATGAAAAAAATTGCGATTCGAAAATATAGCGATCAATTAAAGATTTCACAAACTTTTACGGTGATTACATGATAATTTTGTTGCTCTGGATTTATTTGTTTTTTCCTGTTGCTACCTAAAACGAATTATGCGTTTGCACATTGTGGCGTGACAGAATATTACCTTCACTACCGACTATCGTCGTGCTTTCGTAATCGACTGATTAAACCGGTTCAACCTTTCAACGTGAATTATATCGCAAGACAGATCCTCTGTGCTCAACTGGCACGCTAACATAAACACTATAATCCGCTTACATCTATTCAGAATCGTCAAAGACGGATGTTGTCTGTCCAGTTCAACGATATTAATAGCCCCAGCGGTTGAATTAGGAAGACGCCTGCACGAAATACAGGAGATCCAGGTTCAAATCCCAGCTGGGGGATTTGAACCCCCCATATGTAATATTTTTCGCAATAAATTATTTACAGTTTTTGGGATGCTTGTTTGCGTCAAATTATTAACAGCTTTCTAAGGTGCTTATTTGCAGCAATAACATTAAATTGCTTGCCAATTTAATTAAATCCGAATCAGCGTGTAATTTATAAAATTGAAAAAATGTATAGCTTCGGATTAAAACTGTGTTCTGAAGCCAATAAATAATTGGCGCATAGTTGACTTAAACCGAAAATTGTATAAATTTACAAGAAGTACTGGGTGCCTTCCATTTAATGCACAAGTCAAACAAGTATCTGTTTTTGTTACGCATGGAATGCAAAATAAGATAGAATGACATTTTGTGACTTGTGCCGCTAAATAAAAGATATTTATTATTAAGCATGAAAAATCGTCTTCACCGAATATGGCCTTTTTCACTTATCTATGTGTTTAATATAGTGTTATGCAAAACAAAATTTGTTCTGTAGAATTACTGTCTCACGTCCTGATTTCGCGTCCACGTGGAACGACAAAGTTACCTTTGACATCAACCGCCCTCGCTATCACTTCTATTTATATATCGACGAAGTCAGCCAACGACAATGTTAAAGAATCTACTCTCCATTGATGCTAAACTCGACATTTATGTCGCGTGGTATTACAAAATGTGCCGCCAGTCTAAGAAAAGAAAAGACGGCACGAAACTTCGCGGAAGCAAAAGTCTTGGCTCTACTTTCGCGATTATCGAACGACGAGAAGTGTAAAGCCTATCACGTGTATGTACATACATCAAAAGAAAAATAAATCCTATCTTTTCGAATGTTTATTATAGTTTATTATAGTTGAATGAGAACGTAACAAAAAATATATCTATAGAAGGACAAATATGATTAATAACTCTTAAACACCTTTCGACACTCAACTTTTTTCCAATGCTTTTCCAATACTTTGTCAATTGCTTATAACTTTTGTATACTAATAATTTATACTTTTTTACTAATCTTTAGAGAACAAAGATCTATTTTTTAAATCTTACAATTTTTCCTTGAGTAAGATTTGTTATAATTTATTATTTCCTAGTGTTTTAGTGTTTCAAAATATGACACTGTGTTCTATAAAAGTTTTTTATTCTAATAATTCATACTTTTTTACTAATCTTTAGAGAACAGAGATCTATTTTTAAAATCTTACAATTTTTTCTTGAGTAAGATTTGTTAATAATTTATTATTTCCTAGTGTTTTAGTGTTTCAAAATATGACACTATGTTCTATAAAAGTTAATAAAAATACATACATTTGATATTATATTCCTGAATGTCTGATGTTTCAATTGAAAAAAATTTTTTTACAAATACTCTTTTTTATAAAAGTTATAAGCAATCAAATTGAGTTAAGTATGTATACAGTGTACTATTTTCATAGTGAAGCATTTAAGAGCTAAGTTTGTTGAGAAAGAAAGTTTGACGTAGAAAATCACAAACTATACGAAATCACGTTAGATTGCCTTTAATTTGAGTACTTCGCTTCTGATTGAGCCAATTTTTCTCGTGATAGGATGCAGTCACGACGCGTTGCCTCCAATAATTCCGAGATTACGGTAACGTCAATAATGATTGTTATACTATGTATCCGCCGATAGGGCATCTTTATAGCAATATTCTCCTATTAGCAACACAATGAATTAATTAAACAACGCGCCGCGACTCACCGTGTCCTAGCTTTAATCCTACCATTAATTCGCGCGCTGCATCGATCTCTGAATATCCGCATTAATTACAGTATTACTCTATTAAATCGATAATTACTGAAAACGCGGCCGCAATCAAACGATATAACGATCGAGATGTAACGCATTTCTTTCTCGCATGTGCTTTTCGTTTAACATCTTAATTTTACTTAAAAAAAATAGTGTCACATCAATAGTACTATTTTAATAAAAATAATATGTGAGTTACACACACACACACACACACACACACACACACACCTGCGCGCGCGCACGCAATAACATTATTAATGAAACACAAATATGCTCTTGATTTAATGAAATTTTATTTGATTCATTAATGTTGTTAAATAAACAAGATTATTTTCAATAATATGCTGTTGATACAATATCATTCTTTTTCAGTACACAGAAATGTAATATTGGCCAATTTAATATTTCGATTTATTATTGAAAAACTAATTAATTACTTATTTGAAATATTAGAAATACTAAACGACAGTGCTTTTAATATTTAAAATAAATAATTCATTACTGTCGTCTAATATTAAATTGGCCAGTATTAAATTTTTGTAAGGGATAATTGATACCTTTCCATTATAAGAGATTACGGTAGAATAATGATAATTATAAAAAAACCATTTACTTACATGTATATTCAATTATAATATCAATTAGAAATACGAACATTTATAATGTAATTACCTCCCTCCTCTTTAACTTACAAAAATCGAGAAATTTATCTGTATATTTTTTCCTTTATTATTTTTTAATCTTTTTGTAAGGTAATGGCATCGATTAAAATAAATTTGAATTAATCGGTCTTTCTGCAAAGTTAAAAGAAATTTTATCTATAAGTATCAGAATGATATCTTTCTCGCTCTCTTCATACAAACGCAACACTGACGCGATTCAACAAAGCGACGAATAGTGTAACTGATTGTATCACGAGGACGCAAACCGCAGCGAAATTACAGACGATAAAAGGATCGGCGAAACAGGCGCGAGCAAAACAAGACTGATTGAGACACGTTCGGTCCATTCATCGCCTCCGTATCAGTAGAAACCATGCTCGAAATTTCGCAGCCAGGCGAACATTGCGCCTGTAAGCTGCAACACGCACGGGACAGTTTACGACCACGACGCGTGCTGATACGTTTAGAGGTTCGTATCGCACGATGAATCGTAAATTTCGTTTGATGGATATTTTCCGCGGTTGCTTCGCACGAATCGCGCGATATCGATATTTGGGACAGTCGAACCAGCGAGATGTTATCGATACGACGAACGGAGCTCGGTGTCGAACGTTAAAGTACTTGTAACAGTAAACTAACACGTCGCAATACAGCACTTACGCCTGTAACTGTACCGGCAAAGTAAATGTAAAGTATCTCTTGTATATAGTTAAAGTAAACTATTCGCGTAACAGCGCGTCAACTCCGGACATGGTTTTTAATTGTTCCGCTGGTGTCCGATTTCTAAAAAAGTTCCTACTCAAGAATAAAAGGAAGATTTTATGTATTAAAATATTCTGCTGTAAAAGAAAAAAACAATTGTCGTATATGAATATACTGTAACTATATGTGTAACTGCAATTGTAATTGTAAATAATTTCTAACTTTCTGTTGATCATATGAAATTTTGCATCTTTCAGCAACCATTAAGTTTTAGTGCAGATTTTCATATTGATTTGAACAGTACGTACAAATCTGAAAAATTTTTTCACATTTGAAAACTTTAAGAATAAATTTTTATTATCATAAAAGTCGAATTGCATTTTATTTATTGTATTTTTTACATATTAAAATTGATCTATCAGAATTTACAATCAAAATATCGATTTTAAAATCTGGTCCAAAATTTGACTGGCAGAGAATTAAATCATCCACTGCGGAAACTGCAAACATCGAAAAAATTAAATAAAATTGACGATTAATTAACAATTGTAGAAATCTTTATTCAAAGGAGATATTCCAGTTATTTGACTTTAAAATACAGTAATTAATTCATATGTTATCAATATAAACTATTTTTATTAATTGATTTAAAATACAAAACCTTTGTCTTTTGGAATTATCAGCCGCACACAGGAACAATGTCAAACGAGTTTCGTCTTTCTGTTTAAAATTATAATATATATTAATAATATAAATTATAAATATATAAATGTTAATTATTGCAGTTTGAAGCCAAATAATCTTTAAATAAAGTCTTCTGTAATTGATAAATAATTATCGGCTTTAATTAATTTTTCTCTTAGTATTTGCAGTTGCTCCACTCTCTTTTAAATAAAAAACATCAATGATTATTACAATGTAACTTATTTTAAATAGCGTATGCATTTTATATGTGTTACATTGTAAGAGTATATGTATTGGACTCGCTAGATACGTGAAATGAGAGATTATCATTACTCCAATATGTATACTGCAATGATATCGTTCATATTCACCTCATGTTCCCTGAAAGTACATACAGTAACTGAAGGTACATGAAAAGAATGATTTCGTAGAAGATAATTAAATAAAGAAGACAAGAATGTATAGATAAATTATCTATAAATTTAGCTAGATATCTACAGATCAGGAAATCATTTTGTTGGACTATCTAAATAATTACAGCAATTTTAAACATGCTGCAAAAAGTTTTAACATTCTACCAACCAATTTGAGCGTTCTGCATAATTATTTAAATCCGACAAAAATTATTATCAAATCTATATCTAGCTAAACTTTTAGATATTCAGTAAAACCATTCTTTCTATGTATTCTCCCCTACTCAAGTTATTTACATAGTTCGTTTACGAAATATGTGATTTCTTTTACTTCAATTTTTCGATTCTCTTCAGTGAGATCTCTTCAAATATTGTACATTAAAGATATTTACACGAGATTCTGCAGAATTACACTTTTATGCGTAATTTGAATCTGCTCGTGGCGTTGTGAAGTCGACAAATTCATACATAATACATCGACCGTGGAAAAATTTTCCGTATCATATATCCCATCACCGAAATCCATATTTTCGTAGAATAAGCTTCTTATCTGTGGCCACACATGGACTACAAATTCCTTCGAGTCTACTGCAAGCGAGAAAGACCTGACTTATCGCGCTGCCGAAATTGTCTGAGCTTTCCAGCAAGGAAATCTTCTAAAGAGAACCATCGCCTCGTTGTATAGCAGCAATCATGCGAGATATGTGATGCATATTTTATAAAGGAATTTATCTCGCGAGTACCCCTCTCGTCGCTTGATCGCATGAGCTATATGTAGCAATGATTTAGTGCATGCAAATGTTTCATTTATGCATCTTTCAGACAGTTTGATTGCTCGAGGGTAAGTAAGATTTTAATTATCATTATAACTTGCACATATGTGCACTCATATGTCATTTAATTACAATTCTACGTCAAAACTGATTGTGAAGAAGGCGAAGATATATACACGGAAGAATGATTTTGCTGTATATCTAAAAACTTAACTAGATACAGATTTGAAAATAATTTTGTTGGACCGTCCAAAATAGTTAGTAAACGTTTAAACATGTTGCAAAAAGTTTTAACATTCTAGCAACCAATTTAACATCCTATATAATTATTTTGATGATCTAAAACAGTATAATTTTCTGTACCTAGCTAAATTTTTAGACAGTTCAGCAAAACTATTCTTTCCGTGCATATATGAGAATTAGATAAGTATTCGGACGTATGTACTCGAATAGTGATCTTCCGATCAAACATTTACTTATTCGCAACTGTCATACGACTCATATATCATCGTGTCTAGTCAGGAGTATTATTCGTCCGCGGCCGTCCTCGTCGAGCCGCCCTCGAAGCATTGACATCACACTCACATAATACGATCGACATACACGTGCTTGTCCATCGTTAAATTGATCGTCCTTAAAAATAGGAAATCCTAGCGCCAACGGTTAAAGGCCACTTCCACCTTCGTTCTTATCCCTTCTCTCGCGTTTCTTCGACGGGATTGTGAATCGCAGCGAAAATAAATCCCTACTTTCGTATTCCTCGCGCGTGGACCATGAAAAGTCGGCGTCCCGTACGGATACATATATATACGTATACAAGTACCGCGTAATAATGCGGTAGAATCACGGTGGGATCGCATAAGGAAGGCGCGACTCGCGACTACGATCGCAAGGAGCAACTTTGATGTGAAAGAGTCGTCGACCTGATCTTAGATAATGTCGAACGATTAAATTCACGATGCTGGGTGTGTTTATGCGCAATCGATCTTGACCAATAAGTCCATCTATAACATTGGCATTAAGCGATATAAATTCAAGGAAAGAACGGTTTGCTGAAATATCTAAAAATTCTAGATACCTAAAAATAATTTTGTTTTGATCATCAAAATAATTATGTAGACCGTTTAAACTGATTATTATAACATTAAAACTATACATTAAAACTATAACATTAAAAATGTTTGCAACATTGGCTGCATTCAACAGAAAAAACTAATCAGCTAGAGCTTAGTACGTGATTCTTTAACATGATTGATTCCTACACTTAGATCCAGCAAAGAACTAAAAGGAAAAACCAATCATATTAAAGAATCACCTCGAGAATCACCAAGCGTTAACTGATTAATTTTTTCTGCTGAACACAGCAAATGCTATCAACGTTCAAGGATTCTACATAATTATTTTGATTAAATAAGATTATATTTTGGTCCAACAAAATTATTTTCAGATCTGTATCTAGCTAAACGTTTAGATACTTCAGCAAAACGGTTCTTTCTGTGTAAATCGTTTGAAATGAACGCGAATGCATGGCATTTTTCGTATCTATAGCAAAGATGCTGCAACATTATAATCGATCTGCACGGCGTTGTTGCTTTCGTGTTATCGTGCTATCTCGCCTAATGATTCTCATGGCGAGAGGAAAGCAGTTCTTCTTTTTCTTATCCCTTTTCAGAAAAAAATATGATACTTACCGGAAAAAATGGAAGCAATGGCTGCGATAATGAATGAGAAGACGACACCAGGTCCGGCAACGCTGCGCGCCACCATTCCTGCGACAAGGTACATCCCTGTCCCGACGCAGGAGCCAACTCCTAAAGACGTCAGGTCCAGAGTCGTCAGGCACTTCTACAAACAGTAATCATTTCGAAAATGTAGAAAAGCTGTACGTTTAAATAATAATAGAGCAGACAAAATTTTTTAATGAAATTAAACCGTACGACTAATATTCCAATAACGTATCGGGAAGAATTTATCTTTATTACCATTTAGACGACTTTCAATAAAGAAAATTACCCTTTTCTTTATGAGCTTTTTTGTTTTATATTTTGAGTGTTAAATTAATGCATTAACTTTTAATACTTAAAATCATATACAAAAGTGAAAACGTTTCGATTCAATACAGAGTCTCTACCAATATATAAATTTTAAATATTAAAATTTTAAATATTAATGTATTAAAATTTAATACTTAATTGCTCGATTTTGATTGTTTTTATATAACATTTTTGGAAATTAACGAACCTACCGTTTATTTTCTTTAATTTAATATGTTGTAGTCTAGATAAATAAGAGACAAGTTTTTTGTTACGTGCTCCTTATTTTGATTTGGATTACAAATTAAAAGCTCATCCAAATCGAAGGAGACCATTTCTTTATGTTTTTTGTAAATAGATTCTTATCTCATCTATACGCTAAAAAAATCCCTTTGAGGAATACTTTTTGGAACAAATATTTATTTCAATTACGTTAACATTAAATTGCACTTTGTAACATATTAATCTATTTTCATAGGCTAGAGATGAAAATATATTATTCGTTATTTTATCCGAAACAATTAACCTAAATAAAAAATAATTCCGGAGAGTGATTTATTTTGGTATTACATCGAAATTGTTTTTCTTTACAATCAAAATAATTGACCTAAATAAATTGTTTGGAACATCGTTTTTTATTTTATATACCTGGCACATTCCTATATTTTATTTTGTCCAGGTCATGTCCTTCTTTAAAAATCGGTGAATTGTCGTGGAAAGATGTTTGACATCGCACAATCATTATCTTTCATCGTAATACCAGTTTAAATACATAACGATACAGTAAATGATGCAGCAATCAGAGACAGAAAAGAAGGAGAAACGTGATCTCGTGTTACTGCCATTTTACAAAAAGATACGACGGGGATCTTTCTGCGGCGTTCTGCAGCCGTATGCATCTTTGAAGTTAGAGTAGATACAATTGAGGCTTCTAGTCGACTTCTTTCTAGAATGTCAGTGCCATTTTTGCAACTCGCCTCCGATAGTTATTAATAACGCAAAGCCCTCCGGGGGAGATCTCTTTCTCACATCGGCTATTGGAGTTTCTAAAATGCTTGGCACGGATAAAAATAAAGTAATCGCGAAGAGTTATTCCCGGTAGGCACGCGTAGTGTTACTTAACATTACTTTATAGTGCGAATCTTGTCCGACTCTAAATGGTACTCTTTTATACTGACAAAAAAAAATTGTTCATTTGACTTAAATTAATTTAGTTCGTCTTTATTTCTTTCGTCGAAGAATATATGTATTTAAGTCAAATATAATATAATTGATTTAAATACATATATTCTCCAACAAAATGAATTAAATTAATTTAGTCAAACAAACCATTTTTTTCTCGGTGTTTATAATTCAGAAATGTCTCGAGTAAAATATTCAAGTCAAATAAGTCGAATGATAAGTAAAATAGATAGATCGGATTTATCTATTTTGTGTAATCAAATGTATAAATTGAATGTATCCATTTTATAATTAACCGTCGCCTTAATAAGTCTGCGAATTGGAATTAGCTACGCGGATTGATAAAGTTCGTATTTGTCGCATCGAAGAATCTCGGAGAATAATGCCACGATAACGATGCCTATCCGCTTACTCAAGTCGCGATTGCATAAGTGGTAGAATAACGATTTTGCGTACGCAGCAAAACGTGTTCCAAGAATTGCATATCAACCGACTTATTTTGCTCAACAAGATATTTGATAAAAACAAATACACTTAATAAAAACAAATAATAACAAACTTAAATTTTTAATGTTTTGTAACAGAAAACCATATTGAAATATTCTTTACCGTCAAATGGATTTTAACATTTTAACTACCATGTCACCCACGATGACTAATGTGACCGACGTGATGTCAGTCTCGATTTTGGAGGGACAGTCTCGGTTTTGGAATGCTTGTTCACTGTTCCAACAAACACGTCAAATGTCCCGATTATATTACGAGCAAAATATCACAAAATACCACCGAAAAATATTTTATAAATTTTTCCAAATTGTAAAATCATATAGAAATATATTACCGCTTCCAGAGAAAGTAATACAGTAGTTGAATGAGTTTTGTGTAACGAACGAAGTGTAGGCAACGGAAAAACTCAACTTTGAGTTTATATTTTAAATGCGATATCAATAAATTAATTAATTTTGATGGTTTTAATTGACACGAATTTTATACATTTCTTAAGGATTCATCTGCCTTAAGCAGATAATTTAAACAAATGATAAATATAAATAATGACATTATTTTGAAAAATAAATTGTTATTATTATTTATTTTTTTATATATTCAAACATCCTCCTTCCTTTAACAAAGTCTCGATATTAAAGAAACAATATTAAAGAAACAATGTAAATTATATATTAAGATTATAAAAAAATTAAAGTAAAGTATTAAAAAATAATACACCTATTATAAGCTCAAAATCAAAATTGGCAGTGCAAAATGTTAATGCACGATAAAGTGTTCATCAATAATGTTTATTTAAAACTTTGTAGACTTGTTTTGACATTGCATAAAATAATTTTAATAATTTTGCTGGATTGAAATGTCGTTATTTGAATTGTAATTTGACAATGAACCTACGCTTTCATTACTATACATATAATAAGTAACAGAAATCAAATGCAATGTATCAGATCGCAATTAAGATTATCAATAAATTAATGAAGATTATTAATTATACATAAATATATTTAATATATTTTCTTTTTAGGCTTTTTGAATTATAGATTAATTATTTTGTTCTCTCTCTCTCTCTCTCTCTCTCTCTCTCTCTTTCTCTCTTTCTCAAAATGAATTTTTAAATTTAACATTCATTTAAAGAATAAATTTTTTTCCTTTATTTCGACATTTGTTTAATTTGACTTGTTATTCTTTTTCAAATTTTCATATTCTATGAGAAGAGTAAAATTACGTGATTTAAATATTAAAATAAAAAATCAAACTAATAAAATTGAATTAAATCGCTGCGTATTGTGCACAATCTGGCGATTTACACAGTGAGAATAGAACTCGAGACAATAGAGGATGGAAATTATAAACTATTATCTTTTGATATTTATTCAATCCTTGTTTCTATAATACTATAATGTTATTTAAATTCACTGTATATTTTGCAAAGCTACGCTTTGGATTCTTCATCAATGCGAAAACAATTCGCTTATTACCGTAGTAAACGTAAGTCATCAGGTCGAGTCAGCAAAAAATCAATGACGTATTGACTATTCGTTCAAGATTCATTTAGGACAAAGAATGGGAACATTCGGTGGTTCCTCCTTTTATTACGCTATATTACATATTTCCTAACAACGATAATGCCTATTCTACAATAGAGTTATAAGCCGTAAGTCGTAAGAAATTAACCAATCACAGTCGAAATAAGAAAGATAATCGACTATGATTGGTTAAAGCAGAAGCGCAGATTCTTACATAACTCAATGTACATACAATGTATAATACATAAGAAAACCAATTAGAATCTTTTATTTCGTGGAAAGGAAGAAAATGAATGATTTTGATTTGTTTATTTTTTATGCATTGTGCCTTATGCAAGATTCTATGTTCCCGCTCTCAATTTTTAACGACTTACAACGGTTTGCAACCTTATTATAGAACAGGCATAAGTTGGCTGATAAAGATACTTCGTTATCTGTAGCATATTGTTGTGTATTATATACACAGTCATCTTGTCATTCGAGCGGCAAGACTCGAACCGGCAGCGAAGAAGCAAGCAGCTTTGCACATCATATTATCATTCAAGACGCGGTCGCGACAAGTGGGCTTAGAGATACTGTACCAAATGCGATCGTCTCTTGTACAAACAGTCAACAATCACGAGCAGTAATGATCTCTGTTTCTGAGTTCTGGTTTAGTCGACAACTTTAGCTATTTAGATAGCTACTTAGATAAGATGTAATCCTTATCTCGGTTATCTAGAGAGAGAGAGAGAGAGAGATATCTGTTATTTTGTGCGATTTCCATTTTCGATTGAAGTGGAGATCAAGGTAATAGAGGATGGAAATTATAAATTATACAATAATAACTAGATAGATTTTTAGATAAACAGTAATAGACAAAAAAGAGCATAAAAACTCACGCAAAATCTTATTTGCGAATTACTGTATTCAATCTTTATTAAACATGTCGCATAAAGATTTTGGTCTTTATTAGGACATCCTCAGTACGGAGGATATTTAATAAAGATTGAAAAGAGTAATCCGCCAATAAGACCTTCCGTTTTTATTTATTATAAATTCCTTTTTGTTTATTATAAATTATAATTTATAAAAATCGCATGCGTTGGATCGTTCTTATTTGTTTAAAAGTAATTTGTCTGTTACGTATGTATATTGTAACACAAAAATAATTTAAACAGGACAGCAAAAGTAATTTTATACAATGCATAATAAACAGAAAATAATATTTCTTGTAACTGCTAATAAATCAAAAGAGAATAAATTAAAAACAAACATATTGCATTCAGTAGACGGGATCGCATATCACACGTGTCACACGTAATTGCGAAAGTTGCGAGGTCTCCAATAACTAGCGAATCGAATTATCTAGCTCCGCGGTATAACATTACAATTAGTCAATTTCCATTGAGAAATAATTGTGTGATAATGATGGAAAATGTAGTTTGCGCGATTAGTAACGTCGTGTTTCGCAGAGCATTCAGCATTGATCCGTTGGACATATTGTCGTGATGTTTGAAGTACGAAGAGTACAATATTGTGAATTAATGCAAATACTACGTAAATTATTTCCGGTGCACTCGTGCGATGCTACGTTGATGCATAACGTAACGTTGATTTATATGGTCACGGGAATTTTGATGGAATTTTCGAGGAAAATACCTGAGAGAAATATATCATCGTTATTTAAGTTCGATCTTGGATATTATTCAATCCTCAATTATTATGATTAAATCATAAATATTAATGACGTTTGGAACTTTAGACGAGAGAAAAAAGCAGACATATCTTTTTTCAGAAAAGAAAATTGAAACGCAAATATCAAACGTGATTAATTGAGAATTCGTACCATCAAAATGCTTGTCAAACTTTAAAGTTACGTACCTTCAACAAAGTTTTGAATTATTTCGACTTGTTAAACCTTGCTTAACTTTCGACTACAGCAACGGGAATTTAGACTCAAAGTGAAAATTTTAGATGGTTTAGTACAATGATATATACAATTAAGCATGAGGTACTAAATTGTAAGTAAAAAAACTTTGAATCTTCCTTTATCAAGCAAGATCGAAGTTTATTTAAATTCTAAGCTCCAAACGTAGGATGCTATAAAATTTAGATGTAGTTTTTATAGTTGAATATAAAAAGAACGTTTCTACTAAAGTATTTAAAAATTTAACTAGATACAGACCTAAATATAATTTTGTTTGGATCATCAAAATAATTATGTAGCGCGTTTAAACTAATTATTGAAACGTTAAAATGTTGCAGTATTATTATTAAGCGTTTTACATAATTATTTTGATGGATCAACAAAATTATTTTCTGCATCGAGCTAAATTTTTAGATATTTTAATAAAACCATTCTGTAGTTCAGGTTAAAAGGATCAATTAAAAACAGTTAGTCATTTAAAATTAATTATTTGGAGAAAAAAAGAATAATAATAGTAACAAACCACGAAACCACGGTTTAATTTTACAGCGAAAATCGATCGTTCATCGTAGGATGTTCCTCATTTGGATTTTGATCATCATTGCGTGGTTCTACGCAATCCTGTGTGTCTTTTACGCCAAGCGAGCAAGCTAAATAACGAATGAGGATGCTGGTTGCTCGGGACTGGAATTACGTGTGCGCAGTAAATACCGGAAGTCCCCTCGCGGGAAATCGGTCGAGATGGTCGTCCCGGACATGTAACGTCATTACATTCGTAATTCCTGAGGCCGCGCTTTCAGCAAAAGCGGTAGACGATGGATTTAGCGAATGATGAAACGAGCGATGCAATTTGTTTATCTTCGTTTATCCAATAAAATTCACAGCGCGTACAATCCGATGGGCGAACCAATGATAGAGCATTACTCGATGAGTTAATAAAATATATATATGCACTTACGAGTAAAATGCAAGAAATAAAATCCGAAGCAATTCTATTACCTTTGGAAGACGTTCCATAATTCTTTTTTCTATTAAGCGGGTCTTTTTTCTATTATGCAACAAATTGAATCGACGAAATCTAAATTGAAAAGAGCTGACAATTAAAGTAAACGTCTCAGAGTGACCGGGCAAATATCTATGTCCGGATACACAAAATTTATTATTATTAATCTCTCCTCAAATCCTTTTTGTATTAGAATATTATTATTTAATTGATTTTACTTAAAGATTGCAATTAAAAATTATAATATTATATTTGAAGAAGCATTTGAAATTATTAATAATATAAACAAAAATAAAGCTTTGTGTAAATGTCTGGACATAGGAATATGTCCAGTCACTTCTCTGAAACATTTACCTTCTCTTATCAGAACAAAACAATCATTCAAGAACCGAAAAAATAAATCATCGATACTTTCCCGTTTCCAATGATAATTGCATAACAAGCTATCTTTTTCTCGTGTTCTCTTGGATAATGGTTCATTTATCCCCATTCTAACTTGTCGCGTGCTACTTTCGCATTAGATAAAATTTGCGTCTTAGACAGAGTAGCTGCAGTTCGTGTCTGTATATGAGTACACATATACGTACACACCTATGTGTATCGGGCTTGTGCTATTTTCCTGTGAGAAGTAGATCGGTTATTGGGAAACTTCGCGACAGTTTATGCGCGCTGCAACTACGGCGGAGCCGTGAGAAAGGTCCACCCTGAGAGAAGTAACAGCTTTGCAACGATCCTCCCAGCCATCGTTAGAGGTATACGTAAGTTTGCCATTGTCTTTCTCTTTTTAACGTGGAACACGGGCTATCGAAGCAACAAAATTATTGCGACGACAATATATATATTGTGCAGTATTGTCGCCACAGTAATATATATAACAAAGTTTTATATATATATACACACACACACACACATACATATATATATATACACCCTCTAAACTTTTAAAGTGAATTATCATTCTGAAGAGGAAATCTCTCACTCTTAAAGATTAAAAATTGAGCCACTCTTTTTCAAGACTGGTTAAATTTCATTCTTTAGCGTAAGATTCCACTTTAAAGAATTTAAAGAGTATATATGTATATGGAGAACTTAAAGAGCATATAACCTGTACGGTTCGTTGAGAAATTAGAGAAACTAGAGGACTGCCAACTCGTTCGCGTAAACGACAAATTTCACAGTGATATATCTTTTCGTGTACCATGCACATTTACTTCTTATATCTTAACTTCGTCGTTTACAGAACTTTATCGTGTTTACTAATGGGTGCTGTCCTTGTTTTAATAGAATGAGGAAGCTATTTTATCTTATTAGGATCAAATTTGAAACAAGCAGGACGATGCTCTTTCGTTGTTCATATAATGCGAAATTGTTTTTAACTGCGTAGTATTATTTGTGAAAATTATAACTTTGTTAACGTAAAAGTTAAACTTTTCTATCAGCTAGTACGTATGAGTCTTTCATTTTTCGCCGTTCTAAAAGTAGCGCGTCACTGTAATTAATAATTAGAAGCAACACACGCTATTAAATGCCTGCCTCATTACTCGTTTTTAGTTACCTCTCTCCTTATACTGGTTTTTCTGGTTTTCATTTGTGTAGAATTCTGGCAAGCAATTGGAGGAAATAAAACAGCTAATCATTATAATAATGATATGATGATCAAATTTCACTAATACGATTTCAATTATTCTAATTTGCTAATCTGTTCAAGTCTATTTGACTCAACAAGTCTATTTGATCCAAAATGTAATTCATTTTCTTTTAATTAATAATATTTAAAAATGGAAATGGTTTTATGACCTTATAAGAAATTTACTTATATTTGATTTATAAGCAATATTTACTCATATTTACTTCATTAATCCTTTATTTAAAAAAAATTTTTTCTCTTGTACTTGACTTTATCTATTGTAAAAATAATATCTTTTTCTGTAAAAATTTATTTTTATTTTTTAAAACTTTTTAATCCTTCATGGTCACCTAGGATTCAGGGAACCCCAAAAAGGTGTAAAACTTTATATTTATAAGATCTTTTTTTTAAACGGGACTTTACTGCCATTTATCCAAAGTTTAAAATACCCTTTTTGCACCTTCAATCGCATATTGTTCCTTGAGCGTCAGCCTTTGTGATTTTTTTAAATATGTTAAAATTAAAAACTTTAAAAAGCCACTGCATTTTTATATTGTTTAAAGTAATTTCAATCATTTTTATGATCTTAAAAAACAAAAACTGTAAAATATGGCGATCAATTAAAATGTTGGAATCATTTTGCCTTCTGTGTGACCAACACAAAGAGATATGATCACAAAGAGTTAATTGCTTTTTAATTTTTATTTTTTTTTAAAGCTTTTTAATTGTATGGATCAAATGGTATAATCATATAGTTTTGAACAGATTAGCAAAATTAAAACATATATTGAAAAGTACTGAATTGAATTCAGTGAATCCCAATAAAATTCTAAATTAAATTTATATCGTTGTCATAGCATTATAATAATTACATTGTTATCATTATCACCTTACCTGTAATTTCTGCTTGGAGTCAGCTGGATGAAGTGGCTCGGGACCGGTTTTGGGCTGATCACCCTGCAGACTTTCGATGTTCTTTGTACGTATCAGCTTGCCGAAGAGCTCGAGGCCCTTCTCCCGATCCAGGTCGAGCTTCATTTTTCTGCAAATTAAGAACGATCGAATTATATTCACCCATAGAGACATAGACTCGGAAGAAAAAGAAAGCAATAACAAGTAAGTGCTTTTGATCGATGTTTTTCACAAACATTCTTCCGTAGTAGGCACGTGAAATAAAATATTACGCAGAAAACGCATCAACGAAAAGAGGATGAAGTAACATGATATTATAGAATGAGGTCGTACGTCTGTCAGCTGTCTATCGATAAAATGAGAGAAAATAATTAGAGAGTAAATATCCTCAGAAATGTATGAGTTTCGACGTTTGTTGAATGAGGATTAAAAAGACATATATGTACAGTTGAATATAATTACGCTATCCGCAAATGAGATAAAATTCAATGTACTTTTCAAGCATTTCTAAGTTCACCCGATAGAAATGCAAACTAAAATGCAAACTAAAATGCAAACTAAAATCCACACGTATGCGCGTAAAAAAGTAATTGAAAATCAGACCGATGTATGAGATTGTTATTTCTAGCGGGGGATTAATAATATCTGTCTGAACATGAGGCCTTTATGAGATTAAAAATAGCTTCTGCGGCGCGAAGAGAGTAGTTTAAAGGTTATCAAATAAAATAAGAGTAAAGTATAAAGTCGAAAAGATAGTTTATCGTAAAACTTCCGGATCCTTGATATTCAAAGTGATAGAAAATAACGGAAGATATTTTATATCTAAGAATAATATTCTGAACAATAAGGATAAAAGTTTCATTTCATAAAATACGTATCGTATAGATAAAATAACATTTCGAGCAACTCATGGACAAAACAGACAATAGTTACATAATATATACACGTGAGAACAATTGGAATGAGAACAATTCAGAGATTCAGAGAATAGTTTCAAGAAATTGCGTGTCTGACAAATAACATCCATCAAACGAACGCGAGATTATAAAGAAAGAAACTTAACTCTGGTCTCATCCATCATCCGAAAACGCAAAACGACGAAGCCACGAAGAGATGTCTAACTCCGCCGCATAATCGAACAACTAACGGCCGTTTCTTGAGACAAACGAGCTCTAAAAAAAGCCCGTCACTTACATGCGGTTCTCTTTTCTTCAGCTCGCTTGTTTCCAGGGTCGAAAGTCGCGTACACGAATTATCGATTTATTATCCGGCGACATTGCTCTTCAACGGGGACACAGCTCTTTCACGTTTCTCTGGCGGTGCTTCTACGAGCTGCCTGAGATTGAAAAATTATCGTATTCTTGTCATCCCATGAAATTACTTTGCCGAGATTACGACTAAGCTTTCAACTGATTAAGATTCGACTGCTTAAAAGCGTTAAATTATCTTTTATTGATATATGTCCAACTTTTATAGCGGATTCTTCAATTAAGAATATGTATGTCACATCTCAAAGTATTATCAAAAGTGTAAAATAAGTTTTATAGATGGTTCTATTATTATATTTAAAAATTTGGGCACGATTTTTTTCTTGTTTAGAAGTTATTCAGATTTGTTTATTTTAATTCTTATGTAAAATCACGTTAAATCCTCAGCATGCAAAATGTCAAATAAATATTCTGTAAAAATTCCGTGAAATATCGCGACTATTGAAACGATTACTCATCCTCTTTACTATGCTAGTCGATTAAAACATCACACATTTATAATACAGACGCGATGCATTCTTCACGACAGATTATGCAAACAGCGAACAGTGAGGATAATCGCAGAACGAGTGAATGAGAAGGTACTCGGCGTATTAAAAGGAATAAATTATTCAGAATATACGCGGGTAAGGTTAAAAGACTTGAAAGTAAATTTTACTTGTCCCTCGTCGAAGATAATGGATTTTCAAGATACGTTCGGAATTTTACTCAGGAGCCACTAAGAAAGAAACTGGCATATGTGATACATCGTGCTGACAAAATCCATATCATTTGGAAAGAACGCCAAATTTCCGGGAAATTTCCCAACAGAGAAGCAAACTGTGTCGACGGAAACTCTTGCGATCAATCCGAGATTTTAAAAATATATGAATTTTGACAAATTTAATGGTATGTAAGAGTTGGGCGTTTTTCTATTCTCGTAAAACGATGCACTTTTTTCGGGGCTTGAAAAAATATTAGATTTTTATAACATCAATGTAATATTTTAACGCAGTTTTCCTTGTACGATCTCTGTATTTTTTATGTAAAATAAATTATTACATTGTTAGAAAAGCAGCACAACTCAAAATTAATAACTTTTCATTAGAGCATTTCGTAAGTTCTTTCTAAATTGGAACAAAATTCTTAATTAAGATAGTGAATGCATAACTTCACTTTCTTTCCATGGTATACTTTAAATTACAATGTATTTCTTAAAATTAAATTTATTTGTTTTCAAAATTCGAATAATACAATCCTAATATAGAGCTATGTTCCTCATCAGAGTAGTAATATTTTTTTATATAAACAATGTGTTGACAAATGTATCGTTTTTCTATAATAAGATATTAGTTTTTGAAGAGAGAGAAAGAGAGAGATTAATTTCCTTTCAAAAATCCTAATTTTTTATTTGTATCACTTTTCTATCAACGTGGTAAAATATAATTTAGTTCCGTACAACGCTATTTTTAAAATATTTATCGTTAGATAAAAATACGTATGTAAAAGTTTCTATTCTCGGCAAAAGCTGTGCATAGCACTTAACGAAAGTATTAAAACGGTTAGTGAAATCGGAAATTAAAATCTTACGAGAGAGAGAGAGAGAGAGAGAGAGAGAGAGTCGATGATCTCGATCTTTTAATATGCATGAGTATTTCTCTCCTCGTGTTTCATTAAGAAACATATAAGAATAGTTTTCAATAATGCAGACGCAAGTTTGTTTCGAAGCAACAGTAGCGAATTCACCGTGAAATCGACCGATCGCCGCATAATCGCGCTTTAACGTGACAGAATGCAACTAATCCTTTTTATGCTACTCGTGATATCTCGCGTTGGAACATCAACCATCTCTTTACGTTTCAACTTCTCATTAGCAAAACTTGTTGTCAGATCGCACATATTTCATCTTTACCTCATTTCATTATTTATCTATATTTTTATTGTATGATGGAATATAGAAATATTTAAATATGTTAAATAAATTAATATTGTTTGCATATACACGATTAAAATTTATTCTATATTACAGAAACGATTTGGAAAATATTTATTTTGAGATATTTACTTTTACTGCGAATAAAGTTAAGATCTTTATATTAAAATCTATATTCTAAAAAATATGAGTATGGATTTCATACTGTGAGGGTTAAATATAATTCTCATCGTGTGTTGATGTTGATATAAACCAATGTGATGTTTATATAATTTTCACTGTGTTACTATTGATATAAATACTAACATGACATGGATTTAATACCATGAATGTAGATTTAATATTGTGATTTTAAAAAAACAACATAAAACAAGGCTCAAATAGACAAAAATCAGATTGATAAATCAAGGGATACGAGTCTAGCTGGATGTTTATAAACTGTATTTTATTTAAAATTTGGCAATAAACATTTAGCTAGGTTCGTAGTTCTAGATTTATCAATTTTATTCTTAAATGATTTAATACCATATTAATATTAAATCATTTAAATCAGAATATTAAATTATTAATACTACATTAATACTACCATGATATTAAATCTACACATATTGGTATTTATATTAACAGCAACATAGTGAGAATTATATACCTGAACATCGGCATGATGTTAAATTCCATATTTCTTAGAATGTAGAGATCAGTAATTATTATACGATAATTATTATATGATATTAGTAATTATTATATGATATATGACTTTATTCAATTTACAAATGTAATAAAATATGGAAATATCATGTTATAATTTGTTATTACCACTCTTTGATTTGCAGAAAATATCAGCTAGTATAGAGATCATAATACGATATAACATAAGAGAAACTTATGACAAACAACAAGTAAGTTTAAAAATATCAACAAAATTCTCTCATTCCCCTGTCCGTATGGGAAATTGCGTTACGCAAAATCCGTGAGAGAAAAGTAATATCGCTGGTCAGTTCCATCGTAACGCGATCTCCCCCGATGATATCATACGCACGAGAGTTTTTAATTAAGAACGGGGACGAAACAAAAATACATTCATGTCGCTGCTTACCGCGTGACTGCCATACAGAGACAATAGCAATGAAACAGAAGCACATTCGTATTCTCAGATCATCAAGAAAGTCCGCCGAGGTTTTTCTCAAATAGAACTACGAAAAACAAGTCACTGCGATGGAATTTCTTTTTCTTTAATCTTTGATAACTTTGTGTTAGGTTGGAACATTTCTATACTTCTCAATCAACGAAACCAATAATCAATCCTTCGAAATCCTCGCTTCGTTTCTCTCTCTCTCTCTCTTTCTCTCTTTCTTCATGTTTATTCTTCTTAACGAGGGAGTGCATTTTGATCCCCTTCGCGCAATGCGTTATTACGTGATTGTCCTACCAAAGGATTCATTCGGCGTTTTCATCGAACGCATGCATCACTAACTGGATCCACGGGGAACCATGGGACACTCTCTTGGAATCTCCTTTTTTAAAAATAATTATGCAAAATGTTATAGTCTAATGTTGTGATTGTGTGATCCCTATTATTTATATTTTATTATATATATTATTAATATTTGTATAGTACTTAATCACAATTTTTATTTATACAGAAATATTTGTTAATTTAAACTCTTAAATATAAAAACGTATATTCTATTATCTTATTCTGTTTTTGTATCTGTGTTAATAATTTTAATAAAACGAATTATAGCAATCAAAGCCTTAAACGGTCTAGCTAGTCTTAATCTTAAATGATTTCATTCTATGATTCTGTGTAAATTTATATACTACGTATGTAAAGTCCTTTTTGAAATAATTTTTCGGTCTTGAAACGCTCATTCTACTAAACTACCGCAGTAATATCACGAGTTAAAATTGTCTAGCAATTTAACAATTTTTGATTGAATACGTTTTTTCGCATCTTTTAAACGATCTTAATTATGCATATAATTATGACTGAGTGACATATTAAAATCTGTAAATAATTAATTCTTGTTGCGATAAATATTACCTCCGGAAATAATATATTATATTGTTTAATAAAACGTTTTTTTTTAATTATACATCTAAATAATGTTTTTTCAATATAATGCCAATAATAATGAAAATATTTTATCTCTTCATATTTAACTTGAAAAAAAATTGTGGCTGATGGTCCCCTCTTGACAAATTCCTGAATCTGCTAATGACTTGCACACGAAGAATCGCTGTCAGAAGCACGACGATGTCTAAAGTCAAACTCGATGGAATCCGACTGCAGTTCCAGATCGCATAGTATGATTTATAACGAGCGTCTCGATGATGGGAATCGTAATATTGAAATTTGCCGAGAGGATTGAATCCCGCGGCGACGATCGCAACCTCGTGCAGGATGCACACGCGAAATACGCGACGCATATATCGTAAACAACAGTAAACAATTATCGTCGAGGCCATGATAAACTTTGCGGATGAGGAAACAATTGCGAACGGTAACAGACGGCTTTTTACGAATGGATTGTTAGAAACACAATGTCGGGATGTTTGCGACAGCTGGGTCACCGCTGGGTGTGCCGTTAGTTAATAAATCGACGCAATAATTACTCTTAATAATTACTCTCGCGAGAAAGGACGACGCGCAATTGTTGGAACGTATTACAACACGTCATGAGCTAAAACATTACGGAGTGACTTTGCGACGAGTAGAAAATTTATTAATGTAATAACGATTTTTAAAATTTTTCCTTTCAAATATTTTGACACAAAATATGTCATTTTATTATGGAATGGAAAATATTTGTAAGGTATATATGCAGAACATTATACGTGTGCAATCAAGTTCTAATTTTCCTAGGCGAGCCTCGGGGCTCAAGTACGATTACAGAGATTCGAAGAAAGAAAACGTAGATAATCATCAGTTTCGCGTTCGCAGCGGCGCGGTTATTTCCATACGATTTGCAAGAGGCGTGATATCACAGCGCAGCAGAAGCTTCCGAGTCGGTTGGTCGTTATCGCGAGCGAGCAAGCCACGAGAAAGAAAAAAGAGAGAGAGAGAGAGGGAAGTACCGTTTTTAATATTATGTTAATTTTATTCAAGCCGACACGCCCCGTCTCTCATTGGTCGCGATGCTTTTTCATTCTTTCGAGTGGAAAGGAGAGAAATCGTGACTTCGTGCTCGCAAGACTGCCTACCCTTCGATAAGGGAAGACAGCCCTCTGCGTGTACACATTGGTAAGCGGCCCTTTACATTCTTCGCGACATTAACTTCGACCCTGGAATTTCCAGGGACCATGAAACGTTCTTTTCTGGGACGAGAGAAGAAGGCTCATGTTCTGCGAAATTCGTTTAAAATCCATTTAATTTTAAATTCCTTGCGTGCGAAGAGATCGATACTTGGACGCTATACGCCACAGCCTGCGATAATGACTACGATAATGATAGTCGTGTTTCTCATTTTAATGCTGTAGAAGGTAATTTTTTAATCGCAATTTTTTTTCAGATGACGATTAGAAACGTGGTGTGAATAATATTTTATTAACTCCACACGCGTCGGATATGCTATAAAGTTTTTCAACTTTTATTACGTGTCAGTTTCACTACCGTATACCGAAAAATAAAAGTCCGTGTAATAAAATTTACGCACGATTTATGATTTATAAGCGTAATTCATAATTTATAATGACCAAAAAAGGTTTTTACATCGCGTGAACCTATATTGTGCACTTATCGTATTAAGTATTTATAAGACATGACGTATTATAGCATTTCAAGATTAAACATCCTCATTCACACGCTATCCTCGCGTCGCTTCGTAAAGAACTCTACAAAACTTCAGAACAGGATTATCTCCCGTAACCAGGATGCCGATACTTTTCGCGAAAAAAGGAGGATACACTTTGTAAAACGAAGGCGAGAGAACTCGACTCTCGCATCCTGAACGGTCATGGGTTGGCGATTTTGCGGTTATCGATCTCGCCCTCGCGGTGTGTTCACCTCCCGGCGCTGTTAAAACAACCGTACCACACACACACACACACACACACACACACACACACATATATATACACACATATACACACGTAGACACATTCACAAAAATATTCCCGTAGGTACATTTCCCTTTCTCCCTCTTTCCTCGCAGCTTCCTCGAAGAATCGCAGACATCGGCCGGACGAGAATTCTAATCCGAAATCTAGTTCTCTCATAAACTACAAACTGAAAGATCTTATTCGCATACTCTCATATAACATCAGACGAGTTTGCAGTCACCTAAGATTCTGCAATCGCAGAAGTCAGCTGAACCGATAACTCGTGAACTTCCTCGTTTCACGATTGCAAAACTTTCTCTTTATGCAACTCTCGAGGATTCAGATATTCAATAAGAGACCTCTATTCGTGCCACTACTTGTTCGCATGTCGTCTTGCGACATTATATAAAATGGAAAGATGTACTGATAAATAATCCACGTTAATTTTAGTTAGCCTGTTATCCGTGACGTATCGCGTTGTCACGGTAAGAACATTCAAACAGTCTCGCGGAGAATTTGATATGTCTGCGGGACAATCTCACGTTACGTTTTCTGCGAGAGAAAAATCAGTTGTTCTTAATCTTGTTTAAATTTTAAACGCAAATGGAGCTAAAAATTTCAAACGCGCACGCATTTTCTCATCTCAAACAGTTAAATTTTCATGCTGACATTTGCTTTTCCTGACAGTCTCCTCCGATCCAGATATCAATAACGTGTCAGAATGGCTTTCATGTCGAAATGTCAGACGGGAAAAGTTGTTTCAGACGATATAAATATACACAAACGGATGTAGTACTAAAATAACTGCGTGAAAAGTGATTTTTCCCGAGCGCGTATTTCCCTGAGGGTCGAGTTAATGATTGAGCTCGACCACTAGTCACATCGTTGAATAAAATGGATGACGCTAACGATCTCGCGCTTGTTTGCGAAACCGTTATGATTCCCGCATTATAAATACATAATGCAGTAAATACACACGGTAAAAGTACATGAGAAAACAAATAAATCCATTTAAAACAGAACATAAATTATAAATAAACTTATATGTTGCTAAAATCTCATATCGAAAACAACATTGATTGCATTTTATATAATTTTTTTAATGAAATTCTATCTTTGAATGCACACGTTTCTCTCACTATTGATACAAATCTTTTATTAAAGACAAATTCCAATTGAGTGTAATGCAAATTAATAAAATCAAGGTTTTGTCACAAATTCCTCGTCGTGAAATTTTATAACTTCTTCCTGATTTTCAAACAAAATTTCCTGATTTGGAAACCATCGAATATTTTGTTGAGAAAGCAATTTAACGTCATAGTGTAAATAACTAGTAATGTTTAATTTAATTGTTAAATTAGTAATATTCCAAACTGCGTAAGCGTTATGTACACATATTGAGCTTCTTTAAAGCTAAGAATTTTAATTCTCCGGAAAACTGCAAAATTTCCTGATTTTTTCCTAACCGTTTCAAATTTCCCTAATATTTCCTTGATTTCTCTGATTTTCAGTTTTTCAGTTTTTCGGTAACCGCAAAAATATGTTACTTTGAATGTAACTAAATAATCTCATAAATTTCATTACCTTTAGGTATTCAAAGCTCGTATTCGCAACATAATAGATACAAATGATATTCAAAAAGGGCATCTCATTATTTTTACAAAAGAAACAGGATCAATATCTCTTTTTAAAAAAGAGAAGCGCGTTACGTTTGTGCTACGTTTGGAATAAAATTATCCAGTTTAACGAATCAGACGATTTATTTAGCACTGCAGTAATAGTCATGCTCGATTGTTATTGCCACTATCAATACGGAACGCACATAATTAACGTTTAATTGGATCAGCGCGATTTTACAACAGCATCACTATTTCCACGAAATTGGTCGCTGCGTTAACGATCGGTCGAGTTTGATCACTCGCGCGACGCGATAAAACATAAAACGGAATTAACGACTACGCGGTTGGTGGAACTTGTTTATGAAAAAGAATGAGCGAAGGTATAATCGCATTTCGATCGATACGTGGAAAGGGGTGAATCCGACGGAAAATTTTCGCGTCGCTGAAATCTCCCGCTAAATAATATCGAAAGAGTAACAAGCCGGTTTACGACAAGCCTCAGTTTAAATTTCTGGATTAAATAGTATCGTTAGATTCCATATTGCGCTACAGAAATGCTTTTTATTATATGTGCATACATACACATATGTGTGCATATATATATGTACATATTTTGCGTTTTATATATGCAAAATGCAGCTCTGCTGAGAAATTCTCTCCAGTAAAGATAGGAAATTAATGATGGAAAGAGAATATTAAAATGGCCAAAGCTGAAATCGAAAATAGTTGAGTTTTACAGTATATATTTTTAGATTTCCAATCTTTCTCGCAGTTTCATTAAGATAAGAATTAACAACTCGGTGTTATCTGTAAAAGTGCGAGAAACGCAATTAAGACCGTTTGAATTTAAATATTTTCAATTTTCTTCTTACGTACCGCCACTTATTTCTACTCTGTTCGCTTTACATAATTGAAAAACGATATAATCTTCCTGCGATGTACGAGTATATACTGCGAGAGTTAATGTTGATAACGCTGCAGATTTTATGGCATCTCAGCTTTTACGCTTAGCAATTTACTCCCGATCTTTGCGTATGTTCGAAAATCAACGAGCATACTATACAATATATCATCGTAATTTGTCAGTGTCAATACGGCTCGTCCTAATAGTTTGACAGCTTATTCGCAGGATGATTTGCTTGACTGAACAGCGTTGCTTCGAATTCTCAAGTTTAATTGGATAACATCGGAGTTCACAATAATCCATTTTCGCGATCTGTGATTTAGCACACGACCTCGATATTTACTTGTTTGTTACGTTTTTATACTAATAAATATCTACTTCCAATATTACATAAGGATAAAAAATCATGTTTTTATTTTTAATTGATACTCGCAAAATATATTCTAAAAATATATCTGTATATTTTGAAAAGACAGAAAAAGAATAAAAGTATAAAATAAAAAAATAATTCTACAAAAAAATCTCCATCTCATTAAGCTAAATATGCAAATTTAATATATATTTGGCACATTTATAATATTATAAATTTATGGAGTTGTTTTATATATTAAATTCTCATACTTAGCTTAATGAGATGAAAAATTTTTATAAAATTATATTTATTTTATATTTTTACTCCCTTTCTCTCTATTTAAAATATATAAATGTCTTTTTATAAAATTAATTATGTTTAATTATACATTGTAATATATTTATAATCGCGATCATTATTCAATGTCCAATCAATTCACAATTTTGTAATCCTCCGGGGAGTCAAGGTACAATTAAACAATCGCATTTATCTGCTTAATGATCGCAATGACGAAATTGTGTATTAATAGGTACATGTCCCTATTATTTAGCCACAAATAACGCTTGGTACGATTCACGCTCTTTAAATAAGGCTCTTCAGTTTTTACATATTATTCCCTAAAGCAACTTTGCAGCGTAAGCCGCTTTGCTCGAATAAACTTGAACAAACTCGCGAAGTTTTAGGAAAAGTCTGGAGGTGATCATTCTTCAAATTATACGCTCTGATAACGAGAATGGGTTATGGTCTCATTGTACATCGTCATTAACTTCTCATTATTAACTTTTCATTTTATGCACTAGAACCTCAGATCGTTTAAGGAGATACTCATGTCAGTATTAACATTGTGTTTTACGAAAAAAACAATTCACGAGTTTCTTTAAACGGCCATTATCATTTAATGGTATAAAATCTTTCTCTCAACGACGCTGATTTTTTTGACTTACTATTTCTTAAATTTATACGTCATTTCTTAAATGTTCAATATTATTCTCGGATCATGCAATGATCGTAGTAGTCCTAAAATACAATAGGTATAGTAAGGATGACTATTATTTTATTTATGCATTTTTGTTGTACGACAAATATGTGCAGAACAAAGATCTAGATATACCAAAATAACGTAAAGATGCTCCATTTTGGACTAATCATATATCATGTATCAATCATACTAAGTGCTTATTGGAAATTAAGTCGCAAGTGGTCGAAATAGTCAATAGGAAAGTTGCGGGTATTTCGGCTCAGATCAAAGGATTGCATTACTTTGATATATCTATAGCTTTAGGACAGAGACGTCCCGGATCTCTCTATCTTTTAAATAGCCAAGCAACAGGCTTGAAAAATTTATTCCCAAGCCTTTAAGCGCCTTTTAGTAATTGTGATTAGCGATTAGTGATTACTTTTCAATCAGAGCAAAGCAATAGGTGATTACTCTGTTCTGATTGGTTGAAAAGTAATTACCGTCAATCACAATCGCGCAATCGCTATTGTGATTACGGCTTTAAGCTTTAAAAAACCAATCATAATTGATTATACTTCTCACATGACTGAAAACCAATCATAATTGATTATACTTCTCACTGTAACTGATTAATTCATTAAGAGAGGTTTAAAGTTTATTATATCTATTGTGTTTCAAGATTTAATCAACAACAGCAGCGGCGGCAGATCAGTTCCAATCTTCTAAGTGAGATCTTGATTTCGCAAATCGACATCCGTTTCCTTGCGACTTCTATGTTTCAAGTTTTGATTGCTTCTAATGCAACTTCTAGTATGGGGATCTCTCCCGACATTCGGATTCAATTACCTACGCGAGCATAGTCCACGCCCGTCGTAACTCGTGCTGGTGTGTTACGCAACTCGCGAAATTCTCGTCCCACTGTGGAATTGCTCGTAACAAGAGCATAAACCGTACAGAAGAGATTTTATCGTTACTATTGTCGCGCATAAATCATTCTACGAATGCCAACATACATCCCTACAGCACCTAAACGTGAAAATAGTTCCGTCGCAGCAGCTTTCAGGATGAACGCATAATAGAAAACACAATATGTCAATAAAAAATATAAATTAATTGAATTCGATATTAATCCCAAACTTTATAAATAAAACTAAATGAAATTAAAATTCTGTTATGCTACAAATTAGAAAAGTGATAATAAGGATTTAAAAGTATAAAATTATATAATAACGTATTGTATATATATATATATATATATATATATATATATATTTCTTGTTATTATTTTTAGTTTATTTCAAAATAAATAAATTAAATTAAAAATAATTTTAGTATTATAATTTGAATAATTCAGCTTATTAACCCACTGTATACTAAAAAAAAAGAAGTATTTAATTTTAAGATATTAAATTTATTCTTATTTCCATTTTTTAAACACTTATAAACGTTTAAACTTCTAACTGAGGTAATATTAACTACAATAAGTTTTTTACAGTTTTTTAAATTTAATTTAAAGAATTAGCGTTTTAGACTAATTGCGTTGAAAGTCCGAAAGTTATCGGCGCGCAATCATATCTGAAATAAATTTAATAAAGAATATATATTGTATGCAAAATATCTAGCCTTGACTTGATGGCATTCTCTTTCGTTTTTAATGTATTCACATATACAGTCGTTTCTTAAATCTTAATAATGTTTAGTGTTTTCAATAAATAAAACACTATGTGTTTGGATTGGAAAACTTATGAAGTTTTAAATCCAAACACATAGTGATTTGTTTATTAAAAAAGTTTGATAATTAAAACATCTTTAAGAACAGTATTCATAGTCCGTTCTTATTTCAAGATTGTTTTCAAGTCTTAAGATACTACGGCTCTCTGATTGGTTCGTGACTTCTGTACTTAAGATGGTCTTGAATATAAGATCTGACTATGAATATCGGCCTAAATATTTAAAAAATGGAAACAAAAATAAAACACTTTAAAATCTTAAAATTAAGTACTTCTTTTTTGTATGTAATTGACATTAATTCAAAGTTTAAGATTCAAGATCGATCATGACACGTGCTATGAACACACACACACACACACACACACACATACAGCGTGAGATTATTTTTAAATATATATTGCTAAAGATTGAGTTAAAATGTCTAAATTTATTTATCTTTATAAACTTTGTTCATTAATTTAATTTACGCAAGATCCACGATTCTCATTAGGTCTTCTATCCAATATTATTTCATTAAATAATTTTAATTTAATCATTTCTTAATAACTTGAAATTAAAATACGATATCTATAAGAAATTTCTTCTTTATACAATTCATTCGCATTTTCTTCTTAAAACATTTTAATGAATTTATTTATTATATCGTATATATGATATAATGAATAAAAATAAATTAATTAAATGTTTTTAGTGCAAAATTAATTTTATTCTACGAAAGATTAATACCGTCCACAAGTTTGCCAAGAAATTAGTCGCGAATAGCTAGTCCAAGCACGTCGGACGAAGTGGGAGAACATTATAGTGCTCGGGCGAATGTCACTGCACGTAATGGAATCGTTCTAGTGGAAAATCTTACGGAAGATAATTAAACGAGCCGCGTTTAACGTGGAGAAATTCCTTCTGTAGAGGCACTCAGCCAATAACGGTGCGCTCTTTTAAATAACGACTCACAATGCTGGGTTCCTTCGATGCTCGTTTTCTTCTATTTCGCTCGTTTTCTCACATTTCTCTCCAGAGTACGCTGACGAACAAACTCGTCGGTATTTAATCTGCACACGATGTATATCTGAATACCAACAATCGACTATTTGTGTTTTCTCTCTGATGAGAACGAGGAAATAGCGCGGAAGCGAAAATTACGCGAGAGACATTAGAAAATAAAGACGCTCTCGCTCTTTGCGAGCGTATAGATCAGAATTACTTGTTGGGAAAATTAAGTTGCGTACGTGGAAAGAATAATTTTATTGAGGTATCTAAATATTTAATTGGAAAATAATAGTATTAAAAAAAAATTTTATTGAACCATCAAAATAATTACGCATTGAAGCATGATGAACAATGCTGCAAAAAATTTTAATATTCCAGTAAGTAGTTTAAGCCTACATAATTATTTTGACGTGTAGTGAAATTCAATGTAAATTTTTAGATTTCGTTAAACGCGATACGTTCCATTTCGAAAATTGTCTCGTGAAAAATTTGCAAATTTTGCGTGAAATGAAAAATTCGTCCCTCAGTAATCGAATATCATGTCAAAGTAACACGTTTGCAAAGTTATGTTTAATCCTCTGGAAAGTTCTACGTATATACACGCAAACTTTTGATTACGAAAAATATTGTAAAGTGCGCAAAATTGTAAAAAATTCAATTAATATTATTTTATTCATAATTATTGAACGAAACAAATATGAAGTGTGTGTGAGAGAGAGAGAGAGAGAGAGAGAGAGAGAGAGAGAGAGAGAGAGAGAGAGAGAGAGAGAGAGAGAGAGAGAGCTGTATTAGTCCAGGACAAATAGGACTAAAAACGGCTGATGCCACGCATGATGATACAGAAATTCAGATTTGTTGTAAATTTTTTCACGATTTTCATTTCAAATACACTTTTATCTCGATAAAAGTACAAGCATCTCTAGACATTTTATCGCACGAATAAATCAATTATTACAGAATAATTTCTTATATTAAAAAATCATAAAATCTATTATAAAATTATGTTAACAAGCTCGAAACATCTGCCTGATATTAAATGTATAATTTAATCCTCGCGTGTCAGTCCAGAAATTCTTCCCCTTCATTCCGCTCATCCCGATAGCTACCCTTACTTAATTTCTACTCACGCCATTGTGTCTTCTCCGAGCGAACCATGGAGAAAAAACTTTCCATTCTCTCGCGTGCGAAGGAACGAAAAAAGATTCTTCTTCCTGTCTTATCTTGAAATATTTTTCATGCCTTTGTAAATGTGAGTCTTTTAGGGAATATAATGCCGCCCATTATACCACGGTACCGCCGTTGTCCGACTTCCGGGCATTTTGTTTATAATTGCGCTTCGGATTATATTACTGCAAAATATACAATCTGTTGTTGCAAAGCGTGCTTTGGAAAGCGTTAGGAAAATATTGCTTTCCCATTAATTATCATCGTTCTACATTTTACGCGCTGCAATTACACCATATATGTTTAAAACTGATTTTGCTTTCGTCCGAAGATTTGCAGTATTAAAATATTTAATGGATGTTTTGCTATACGTGTTTTGCTTCGAAATTCATTGCCCGTAAAATTCTCACTCTGTCATTAAACACCCCGTTTTCAAAATCACGTGTCAAATACGCTCCGCTAATATTTTTCATTTGACAAACTATATCGAAACTAGTTGACCTCTTGAAAATTTGAACAGGAATACTGCCAAATTTACGAAACCTCTTCGAGAAGGTTTACATTTACAATTCTCGGCTACGCTACAATTCCCCGATGTGCAAACTTCAGAAATTTTCTCCTTGGGCACAAGTTACCACAAAAATTTAGAGCAGGTGTCCCTTTCGTCGCGGGACCTCTTTTGTCATACCGAAGTAGAATACGTTTTTAAGAATTTAAGATAGTCGATCGTATACTTTAACCTCTCGAAGAAACTTAAACTAAATAAGATGTCTAAAAATTGACTATTCCTTAAATTTGAACATCGGATATCGATATGTGATATAATATTAGAAATTAAATACCGGATATGTAAAAAATTGAAGTTTATTTCGTTATTATAAAGTTAAGTTGTTAAAATTTCTCAATTTCGTTCTATAATAGTCTTTTAACTGCACTGCGAATAAATCTTCATTATAAATTAATAATTTAAAGAATATAAATAAATGATACATGTAAATAAATGATACATTTAAAAATCAATTATTATACATATGAAAGGAACAAAATTTATTTGCGGAATTAAATAATAAATTAAATATTAATTAAACAATAATAAATTAAATGTATGCTCGTGGCAATTGAATAATCAGTGTGCGCACCACAAGCATATGAGAGAGGTATATAACACAGGCCAAAGGTCTAATGTAAGAAGAAAAAGAAGAAGAAACTAAATATAAAAAAATTTTATATTTCTTTGTGTATATAAAGATTATTTGCCAACATCCTTCTATTTTATAATTCGAAGATATTAACTGAATGACGTTATCTATAATTCGACATATTTGTTGAATTATAAGAGAGACGCAAATATGATGTTCAAGACATCAATATATCGGATGCAAAGCACATAGGCATGTGTCAATGATTGAATGTCGCGCATACATCATGCAGCCGGATGGAGAGCTTATGAAGAGCACGTGTTGCTCTTTTCCCTTCAATGATACGATTACGTTGTCATAAAAGCGCTCTCGAAATAAATCCATTTCCAAAGGAATTGAATGAAGAAGATTCTTTGAGACGTTCTTACGAAAAATGAGATTTCTGATTAAGACGTGAATTTTGTGATCAGTTTTACGTAATGCAGTTATCGAAAATTTATGTAAATAAATAAAATATAAAAATATATATATATTCTTCTAAAGAATTTCAAAATTAATAAAATAGAGAATTAATGAAATATTCTTCCCTCAGAAAATCAGTCATATATCACTAGTGTTCTAATTTCGTTTCTTTATCTTCTCATTAAATAATAGAACATGCTTCTTATTATCTAAGATGCTCTTTATTTCGCAATAATCTACATATGCTGTCTATAGAACTCTTGTTATCATACATTAAATTAATGTAAGAATAAATTTAAAATAAAAATAATATTATAAGAATATATAAATATATATATTTTTTTTGTAAAGGAATGTTAGATAATACAGACAATAAACATTTTTTCTAATTTTTTTCTAATTTTTCTATTGAATAATAACATTTATTTTGTCATTGTCTATAAGATAATGACATATTCTTGCCCATCTTTGTTTTTGAAAAATTGCTTGTAAGACTTCTATTAAATTAATGTACGATTGTGCAGCTCTTTATGTAACGCTTATATATAGTATATCAAAGTTCAAGACTTCTTTCTCTCAATTGCCTTACATCTTGCTCTGAAATTTAATATATTACTTTTGTTTGAAGGTAGGTTAATGAAAGTGTTTTTTTTTCAATCTGTATATTTAATTAAAAGGAAAGAGAACAAGAGAAGCCTTAGCTGTTCGACACGGCGTTTTCCTGCCCGAACAGTGTAAAACAAAATCTTAAAACATGTACATGTACCGCATGACACGAGGTGTTTAGTGTACCTTACGTTGATCGACGATTGCAATTTCAGAATGTCCTTGATACCTTAATCCGGTGCACCCCCTCTCCCCCCCCCCCCTCCAATATCGAGAACTTATTACACGTTTAACGAGGTCACCGCTGGAAGAAAATGTAGAAGAAAACGATATTGTGCAACGGTAGAGGCTTAGTATTTATGGTACGCCAAAATGGTATTGAGAGAATTTTAGATGCATAAAGGAAAGGTATATAAGGCTCACCGCACTGATAGATCCGCGAAAGGAAAGCTATGGGGTCCATGACTCTCCCTCTTCCTTGTTTTCTTTTTTCAAAGTATTTATATAGCAAAATATTATATATACTTGTTATATTTCCGAAATGCTTAATCACGATTTTAATATTTCAAAAACGGTTTTTTAATTTAAGGAATTCCTAGATATAAAAAACATAGATTCGATTGTATTATTCTGTTTTTGTATTAATAAAATTTTATAATAAATAAAACGTTTTAGAAATTATATATGTAAATAATACCTTTTCAATGTAATAATTTAAATAATAATTTAATATTCTAGTTTTTTTTATATTGCATAATCAATCAACATCAAATTTTCGATTCCTCGCACGATATTAGTATTTTTTCGTAACGTGCTCATTAAATCGCATCATGTTAATCGTGTTATAAAATGCACAGTTCGAATTTCGGAATTTTTATGTTCTTACATTTGCTTTTTGAATAAAATATTCACATATAATGCACTTAATATTTAGGAAGACTGGAGAATGTTATTATCTTTTTTGTTACAATTAATCAGATCCGTTTATCTCTTATTAAATATCCCTCAAAGTTTATCCAATTTAAAGGACGGGTTTCGACATGATGGCAAAAAGAGAATTGTGTAAAAATTCCATCCCAAATATTCGCGTGAAAATTCCTCTGCTGACATGGATGTTCGTGTGCCGTAGAGGCCTTTATGCGAAACTTCGTTGCGCATAAAGCGGACTACAGCTAGTGGTTATGCGTCGCACATGTGCAATGCTCTCGTGCTGTCGTAATAGTGCTTTTGATGTGCTCGCATAGATCCAATTATCGGTTTCTGAATTGTTTCACAACGGAAGCTGTGTTAATTTCTCTTTTTTTTTTGTCATTTTCCTATCATCACATTCCGTGACAGGTAAATGAGCGCGAATATTTAACTGTGTTTCCCATTCCTATTTACATTTCGCTCGCATAACCAATTTCCTTGTTTTCTCTGAAAACGAGGAATAGACGAATCGTTACTTGGCGTGCCATGCATGGAAAATACCTGTCAAACGAGATAACGTCTCATAAGCAGCGATCGAAAGAGCTTTTGCGGGATCGTTTAACGTCACTGAAAATGATCCATGAACTTCGACTCAAATCAACGCTCGCTTATTGATTATTTTCCCAGATCTCAAACGCGATTAATACGCGCCTTTTACTTGGGATCGCAATCGTGCTTCCTCATTGAATATTCCTACGACATCTAGTTGACGACGTGACTTGATTATTGAAAGATTGGGATGACGAATCCAACAATACTGGAACCAGATTCTGTCACGTGCATTGGGGATATATTAGGACGGATGAGCCCATGATGTATAACGTAGCAAAAAAGATTGTGTTATTTATAGACTGGTCATCCATTAAAATTATGAAAATTAATCAAATTTACCTCATTCTTTAAGTTCATATTTTCGCAAACATTTTTTTTCATTTAAGATGATAGCATTATTATCAATGTTCAATATAATTGTGATATTTTTATTTCAGCTTCAATTGATTATTTCAAATCTGACAGCAGCGCGCGATTTATACAATATAATTGAAAAGTGCACTATTCAACAAAAAATAGGGAACACTTTCAAAACACTCAAAGTTGCACAATTTTTAAATAAAAAATCACCGCAGAATTCCAACGTTGATTGTAAAAATGCGAGTTTAGCTTCAAAGTCATCTAATTCGATTACGAAAAATCATAAGAAAATTTTAAAAAATGCATTTTGTTAAAACTCTTTTTTTTTATTAAAAAAAATATTAAATTTTTCGAGAAAAAATGTTTTTCTCGAGCTGCAGACTAAATGTATTTTTGAGGAACGTAACATTTTGAAAAATATAACTTGAATGTAATTCACTATGATTATTATGAAAGAGCATATAAGAGTTAGATTTAAAATCTTGATAACGTAAAAATTGAACATATAAAATTACATGATAAACTTTATAATTTACAATAATATTTTCTGATATAGAATAAATCAATATTAAGATATTACATATGTTTTGGTATTTATATTAGGTCCTCTTCAGATGTACAAAAATCATATAAAAGTTTGCAAAGATGTTAACCATTTCAAGAAAGAAACATTCCTAGAACGTGTGATTGGGTTTGAATGTAATTTTGAGAAATATATATTTATTAAGATACAAAACTTTATATAACAATTTTTTTGAAAAAACAGTCAAAAGCATGTTAAAATACAACTTTCAAGTTTCAAAATGCTTTTTTATTTTTTGTCTGATGATTTTTTACTGAGTTTCAATGATTTAAAAATTGTGCAATTTTGAGCGTCTTGAAAGTGTTCAAATTTTTTTGTTGAGTAGTGTATATTTAGAATTTTTTATTTACATATAAAACATTTTTATTTACATATAAAATATTATTAAGCACCAAGATCTAACCTTGACTACATTGACCCTTTCTTTTACTTATTTGCATGATTTTCTTATTTAATAGTAATTACTTTTTCTTGTTTTGCATTATGTGGAACACAATTTGGATTTACGATTTATTCTTTAAGTTAAAAAACGTGTTCTAAAATACAGTAAAATACAATAAAATCTAAAGTAACTCTATTTATACTTCTGGAACTTAAGTTCGGTATTTCTCTCTCGCCTCTGGGGTGCTTTCTCTGTTTTTGTACGAGTTACTTGTACGTACAAATCACCGTATACCGCGAACAAGGTGTAACTTCAACAGCGGCGAAATGGGGTCAGTTCGCGGGTGTGTAAAGGCCTCCTTCCAATCCGTACCCGTGTAGTAGACGAAGGTCGGGGCAGATTGTACCCGCAAAGCTCGAACGAACGCGGGGCTGCGATTAAGGATTGGCCGGGCGCCAGTCAGTCACGAGGCGCGTTATCCGTCTTCGCCGTAGACGGGAAAATAAATTCACATGTTCCTCTATTTTCCGTCCTCGCTTTCAACGTGTCGCGATGGAACGGATATATTTATAACGGCTTGCCTGTCGTCGTAAGTGAAATTGAATTTATCAGCCGGTATTGGAATTTTAATCCACATACATCGTCGTCGTAGCTATGTTTATCAGCAACGTCTGATAACGAAAACGTTATGGGTTTTTTAATAAGACATTATCTAAGCTTTAAGCCTTAAGCTGTAAGAAATTGATCAATCATAGTCGATTTTTCTCACATTCGACTTAAGACTTAAAGTAATGGACTTTTAAGTAATGGTTTACTATAGAAAGCCCATTAAAGTCAGTACACGGAAAGAACAGTTTTAACTGAAGAATAAAATTTTAACCAGACCTAAAAATAATTTTGCTGGATCATAAAAATAATTATGTAGAATGTTCAAACTAATTTCTAGATTATTAAAACATTTTGTAACATTCCTCTTCGCACTTAAGATTCCTACAAAATTATTTTGATGATCTAACAAAATTATCGTTAGATCTGTATGTAATTAAATATATAGATATTTCAACAAAATGGTTCTTTGTATATTCATGGTATATTCGATTTTTGTATTTAAAACTTTGTGTCTGTGATGCTAGAAATCAGTCCGAGATGAAAAAAGAAATGACCAATCGCATTAGTCATGTGATCGAATTGTTCAAATGTAATTTCTTAATTCTTTCTCTTCTTTTTTCCCAAGATCTTTTATGAATTTCTTGGACAAGACTTTAAACCGTCTTGAGTAAACTTAAAATTAGTCATAAACTAATCATAAAACCGTATTAGCATTTTAAGTCTTACTTAAGACATTCTTAAAATAAGAACTGACTATGAAAAGTGAATACCGACCTTCGTAAGATTCGCAAGATTTAAAACTTGTGATTCAAAGGGCAATTTTTCACAAGCTTATGTCATAACTCAACCAGGACGGACGTTCTATCGTTTCTGTCCAAGTATTGCATTATTCATAATTTTTTGAAAATTTCTGGCAGAATTTGTCTTGTGCATTTGTACTCTATAAATTTATTTGATTTCTTGTAAATTTATTTTCATCATCACGTTATTAACTGTATCGTCTTCATCGGAGCTGAGGGTCATTAAAATTAGAAATTGAAAGTTTTTCACTAAGATATGATGGGAAGTACTTTTGATTTCCTTTGTATACGTTTGTCTGATGCTATGTACATTCAATAATGTTCACGTTTACACCGCTCGCTGATCAATTTCGCTGAGAGCCACGGAGCTCATTAAATTGTCGATTGCATCCTGTTCGCTCGTCTACGATCGTGAGTATATAACGTGTCTCGATATAATAGGAGACGTTCTCGTTTACGAGCATCACAACCACCGGCCGGGATGCACACTGTCTCCCCTCCGATCATCTCTGCAACCGGGTACAAAAGCGTTCGCCAGATAAAACTCGACAAACCCATTTCGTTACGGTCCGCTCGCGACCAATTGAGCCTCATTTTTTTATAGATGCATATAGCTCTTTTATCTCCTGTCTCTTCTTCTCCGCTTCACGTCGCAAGTAGAACGCGCGCCTTCTGTCTGATCCGATCTCGATTTAAACTCGGCGACTTCCACTGACTTCCACCACCATCTCCCAAAATTATCATTCCATACGCTCTATCCTAGGATATAAAGCACACCAGTCAATTGGCACACCACTAAATAGAATTTGAATCTGGCTTTGACCTGGATTCATTCAGCTTCTGCGCACCATTTATGGCTGATTTTGCGGTCGGAATTATCTCTCATTAGCGATGTAAAAATATCATGTCCCTTTTGAGAAATGATATTCAAGATAAAACGATCGTAAAGATAGCAAGTTCAATCGCAAACCCGATATAAATGTATGCAAATAAACGTTGTAAGTTGATGCATCGAGATACGAGTGAATAGCGGAATAATTATATGATGGACATGTTGACGCCACCGCAACTCGCTGTAACTTGTACATCGGTGGTTCCGTCGTGGCGTGAAGCCGTCGAGTTCCGCTTAGAAATTGCCCTTAGGCTTTTCACCCTGGTCCCGAATGTTACGACCCAGATTCGACTTCGCTCTACCACTTTCCGAACGCGGGCTTTTGAACAATTAAATCGAACGACAAGCCGCGAAAACGGACAGCAATTCAGTTCACGTGTTCTCCCGAGGCCTTTTCTATATTTCTCTTGCTGTAGTGGGATAAACAGAGAAAGAGAGAGAGAGAGAGAGAGAGAGAGAGAGAGAGAGAGACAAAGTTCAATTTGCAACCGCACGAGTTTCATAGTTCGGTAACAATCGCTCTTATGGCAAGCATTGAAATTGGAGAAATAATTCACTTTGGTACGAGCAAACAGAAAATAAGAGAGGCGATAATCCTGCGAACAAACTGGAAAATAATCGCGTTTCGTTTCTTCACAACAATCGGTATTGAACTGAACGAATCGAGGGGAAGGGGAAAAAATGCAGAGAATTATAAAAATACAAATGACAATATGCACAATACGTTAAAGAGTTCTCGAAAGGATTTCTTCTCATAAAAGGTAACTAATAACACTATTTATTGAACAACATGAAAATTCAATTCCTTCGTTCAATTATGATTCAGCCAACGGTGAATAACGTTTGAGTGATTCAATCGCATATTGAATAGCGTTATCGAGTAACGGATGTATACGATTTCATAGCTATTTTGTTTATTATATATGAATTCCGGCGAAGAATTTTATTAATTGATATTGATAGAAATACTGAATCATGCATGTTGACGACCTTACTCTGTCATTTAGTAACGCGATTAAACTAGATTCTATCATATGCACCGACGCGCGAAAAAAATAGATTCAGCAAAGCTTGCTGCGCGAGTTCAACATCTATAACTAAAAAGATTTAATAATTTAACGAAGAAATTATCAATATGTTAATTCAGCTAATTCTTTGCTACAATAAAAATTGCTAACATAACAAATTTTCCTCATTACAATAGCAAATGTATGAACCATTTTAACTAGCATGTTTTGTTAAAAATTTTGATCTGTATATTGGATTGATTTTTGTAGAAAGTTATCTCTGCTTATATTAACAAATTCAGTGTGATTATAGCAAATATGATTATCTATAATTGCTAATTTTATTCAACTGTATAGCTTTGATGATTTAACATAGAAAAATGGCTACCCGTATATTACGATTGTGGATTTGCTGAATCAGTAAAGTTTCAGTTGTTTTAACAAATCTTTTTCTTCCGTGTACATGATATATTAAGGATGCGCTAGAGATGTATAAAGAAGCAAAAGAAGTTATATTAATTACTCTGTTTACTACAATAAAATTAAGAAAATTTACCAATCTTCCTGTCAGCCCATGTACACTATGAACCTTAGTCCACGAAAATTTCTTGCTCCATAGTTAGTGCTCCATAGAAGTTTTGTGATACTCCATTATCGAAATTCGCAGCATGTTTAATTTTCACGGTGCGATTTTTTTTGGACGGAAAGAAGTTGATAGATGAGAGCTTCTGGTACATACAGCATCTTTCTTGCAGAAATAAAATTTGGTGCTGACAAGAGTCAAATTATATTATCTGCAATACCATCACGGGCTTTGAAGTTCAAAATAAAATATAAAATTCTCACGGCATTTCTTCAAATTATGGAAAGAAATGTGTAAGGGAAAAAAGCTGCGAGAAATACAGCTCGTTTCTTTCCGCACGCCTGCAATTCTCGTCCGTTGAGGCGCCCACGCTCGTTAACACCAATAATTAACGAAGTGGAAGAACATGGTACGGCGCCGACACACCGGCACATGCGGAGTCGGATTGAACGAGCTAGAAGTGATTGCGATCGTTAATGGCAAATGTAATACGCTTTCTCTCAATCAATTACAGCTTTATTAAATACCGGCCATTGACAGATCGTTATCCTCGTGCAAGTACCTTATTCCCAAGTGTCAGAAACTTCCCTGAATAATTTCAAAGTTAGCTAAAAGCCGTAGAGAGTTGATTTACTTCGGCAATTAAAACGAGAGCAAATTCTACGATAACTGGACGTATACATTTTATACAATATATCTTTTCTTATTTACATATATCCCTTCTTATTTATTATACATAATTTTATACATCTATATCTAATATATCTTTTCTTCATTAGAAATATGACTGAACCCTTGTCAGAAAAAAAAATCTCTTGTCTTTATACGAGATACACCCAATCTCTTTGTCGAGAAATCGAAATCTCTTGTTTTTAAATGAGACGATTATATATACCGTCATTTATCTACCATCACCTATCGTCATTATTTTATAATTTTATAGAATCTATAATTTTATTTGACATTATTTTCATTTATTTGTCATTATTTTATTTATTATTATTTCATAAGTTTTATAATCATTTTATAATTTTTAAAATTTCTACTTTTCAGAATTAAAGGTACAACTTGATAGATTTATTTACATCGTTTCAAATTAATCTTTACAAGCCTATCTTTCGTCGAAACCAAAAACGATTAATGCGTTATTGTTATCGAAGATGGATCATCAGTAGTGATAATACGGCCAAAATCGTATAATCCGGTTGGGCAACACTATGGAATGTCGCAATTGAATTGCGCTATGTCGAATTACGTTCATTACGTTGAAACATCCGTCAAGCATTTCATTTGTATTGTATCATCCGCGTGCAAAAGCTGCGTACACTCGCGCGACAGGCGGGTGTGTGCAAAACGCACACACATACACAAAAATAGGCATTCAGCTATCTAATGCGGATGTACATACGTCGCACGTAGTCTGCGCTTTTGAACATTATCTACTACAACCTTAGCAGGGAAAACAAGTTAATTAACGATCTGCCAGTTAAGTGGATGTTTCTCGTATGTAGGCACTCACATCTTTATACAACTTTCTTGATGCAACAACACTTGTTTCGGCAGTTAGATGCCACGTCGTTATAGTAAAACGCGACTTTTGCAAAAATACTTTTACAAAAATTCTGATAATAAAAGAATATGATAAATATAAAATATAATATATATAATAAAATATATATAATAAAGTAAAATATATATAATAAAAAATATATATAATATATATAATAAATATAATATATATAATACAATATAAAATGTAACTGAAATATTTTTTGAAATATTTAAGAAAAAGATTACTGAATTTTATGAATATCTTAAAATGATATAATATATAATAAAATAATCATAGATAAATTTTAGACAAAAATAAAGATATTTTCCTCTGAATGTATTTTGTATCTGCAAAAGTTTATGACATAAATCGATAAGTCTACTTTATTATATTTGTCGATGAGTTCTTGTAAATAATGCATATGCATCTGCGCGCTATTTACAATAAAACAGGTGCACTAAAACGAATATACTTATTAAAATATATTTATCTATATTTATTAAAAAGATGAATATTTTCTTTTATTGAAAATATTTTCAAATACCAAAAATACTTAGCTAGATATACATTTTTTCAATTTTTATTTATTAAAAAGATAGATATTTTCTTTTGTTAAAAATTTTTTCAAATATTCCGAAAATACTTAGCTAGATACATATTTTTTCGATTTTTATTTTTTTGCCTTTTTTCTTGAATAAAATAAAATCTAATTTCTATAGTAAAAAAAAAGTAATCAAATGATATGATTATTGCGTTTCGTAATGGTTTTTAAACAATTAAACTTAAGCAGATTAATAAATTCCAAAGAATTAAATAAAAGACGTAAGCGAAATTTGTCAGATTTGAAAAAGTGTCGCATACATGATGGCATGCGCATTGAAATTGTACACGAGTGGGCGGATAGTTAACCGAATATTGCCGAGAACGCAGTGATTTTATTGTTGATGAGATCATTGTCGTGCCGTGCTCTATTTACCATTGTAAATGCAGTGTCATTGTTGTTACCAGACATTGAGTAGCTGCCTTGTTTGCGCACGATATACAATAATTCTGTGCAAAAGTGTGGGCGCACGTCCGTAGATGATGCATTCTAGATTTAGTAACGTTTCCGCGAAAACTTGCTAATTGGCGCTGGGAATTAATTTCAAGTTCGGTGTCGACGGATTTCTCGGTTAAACAAATATCTGTAACGCGTGTATATTATTACAGGCGTTAGAATTTTTTGTATTATTAACATAATTAAAATCACGGCGTATAAAGACAAAAAATTTTAAAAATCTTGTAAAAAATTACGTAAACAAGTGTTCATGTGAAACTAAAAAAAAAAATACTTTGGAATTATCATTTAAAAATATAAAAAATAATGAAATGGATATTTACATTGTAATATGCGATGAGTAAATATTTCACGAATAATTTATGTTTTTGTTCAGATTTCAATTAGACTAATGGCTGGTCTAAAATACATATCGATGATATGACGTAGCTAATTTATTACGATAACTCGATTATTTAGCTATTATAAGTTTATTGCATTAAATTTGTTATTATTAACATTAAGTTAAGTCGACTAATTCAGTAGGCAGTTTTATTTCTAATTAGAGACATGAAAATATATTTACAAAAAAATAATCGAATTTACTACGAAAAATATTCGCAGAAAGAACAAGGATCCTCTAATCTACCATTGAAGGATTGCTTTTAATTAAGGGTTCTTTAAATATTTTAAAAACTTTTTTACTTTGCTATATATATTTTTCTTAAGCTACAACAATAATGTATTTCAATTTTTGTTTAAGTAAAATAAGATTATCACACAAGTAAACATGTTAATTATTTTTCAAAATTTCATAACTTTTGATGTTATATAATGATAGATTCAATTTTAAGACAATTTTACTCAGAGTGGATAGCTATAATAATAATAACAATTCACAAAACAAGTTCGATGAATTTTTATAAGGCTAAAGATAAACTTAATTTTTAAAAAACTTATTATCAGTCGTTTTGAAAAGAGTCTCTTTATAACACGACTTATTTTTTCGCGAAAAAGAGTGCTTACGAAAAAACGTACCGAGATCGCGAATAAAGTAGAGCAGATCGAATATCTGCAAAACGAGGGAGAATTCGTTATCAGCTGAAGAGTCTTAGGATGTGATCGTAAGAAGGGATCCTTAATTTATCAGATCGCGTAAAGACCATTTTTGAAGCATTATCAACGTGAACGTGACAGTTAAGAATTAAGCGATTTTATCCAAGTAATGCTCTTAAGAAAACAAATTTGATCTTGTTATATCTGAACGCTAATTTTTCAAAACAATCTTATTTCTGCTTTACTATAATATAAGAAAAATTATCTTCAAGCAGAATTAATCCAATAAGTTTTAAAATAACATTTTAATTACATACAAGTACAACTTTCCTATCTCACACAGAACGCTAAATAAAATTAAAGTCTTCACTATATTCAGCATTAACAAAATTAAACATATTAACATTAGAACAATTATTGATATTAATTCTCTCTTATCGCACATAAAATTTGGTGTCTATCTTTTTATCTTAAATAATAATAACAATTGGATTACGAACTGAAAGTTCAATAATTATTTCTCGTTAATGTTTTCTTGAATTGAGCTACTTTAAACATCATAATGTTAATTACAAATGTTTGCAACATCGATCAACTCCGAATACTCACTCGAGCGGCGGTTATTTGATGTCGCGCAAACTAATATTATTTGTAGATACATTAGAGACATTTCACCACTGTATCTAGTCTGTGTTACGTACGTTCATCATCAGGACAAACGTATGTATCTTTATTTAACCCGTTAGAGTGGATCCACACGAGATCTTCACAATATCTACTTATAGTCTATATCGTGCTAGAGACAACATTTGCAGACGGAATTTTATCGTAAGAAAGATAAAAAGAGAAGAAGAAATCCAATTTACATTCTAATTTAAAAATCAAGTAAAAGCGAAGTTTATAGAGTATAAGAAGACATAAGGCGTATGAAATAATATTAATTTTATATAGGAGACGTACACTCGATTAAATTATTTATTGGATTTACTTCTGCGGCTTTTCTCAACTATGACTTTACGTAAGTGCTCATTATGTTCAAAGATATCTCACATTTGTTTTCTCATTTCGTGTTCAGTCTGCTTTTACTGCGTTACACAGTCAGCAGCATGGTAAATAAATAACCGACACCCATTTGAGCTGTAAGTGTGCACGAGGCAGCCTTTAGTATCAATTATTAATCGAAAACATGCTGGAAACGGTGGTGCTTTATCCGCACTAATGCTAGTCTTCAGCTGCTTTAGTATTGATTTCTCTAGCCGATCCGTTGTGCAATAAATGCGAAACGCATGATAAGGGACGTAATTAATAATTCATAATTATAAATACAGATATCTATGGGAACATTCATAAGAGGATTGAAGTATCGCGACGAATGTAAATTTAATAATGTAAACGATAATCATAAATCAATTTCGATTCACTATATCAGAGCTGTAACTGTAAGATAACTTGTAATAAAAAAAAAACAATTCTGCACACTGAATTTGTTTTACATCTTTCTTTGACATCTATATCTATTTTCTTTTATACGTGTATTCATGTACTTCAATTATATCATTGACAAATGATCAATCATCTCATTATTGTTTAAGGTATTGCCTGCATTTAATATCGGAAGGCGTCATTTTGCAAAACGACAGTTATATTGCCACTGGACATCGATGTCATTTCATAAATTTAATTAATCCGATACCGAGGCTGTCAATCGTCAATCACCGTTCTTTTTTGTCTGGTGGACATCAGAGACAAGTTAATTAACAAATTTATATTTGTATTGACTTTTTATCAGTGCTCACATACATAATTGCAACATAATTGAAAATATTACCCTGACAAATACATAAAAACAGCCTTTAACGTTTAAAGATTCTAATATTCATTTAAATAAATTATCATTAAAGCCCTCGTCATAAATATGTAATTTTATGAATTCATTAATATAATATTTTAAGGAGCACTTAAAAGTTTAGTGTTTATAAAATGTATAAAGAAATTCATATTAATTTAGTATATGGAAATAATTATAAGAAATATATTTGTTGCAAAATGAATAAATTATTTTTTAATAGAATAGCATCTTTCTCGAAATTTTTCAGTATTTGAAAAAGTTATTTTAGAAAAAAATTCGAAAAGTCGATCTAAGTCATTGAAAGAAGGTCAGCCGTTCATAAGGACCAATTCAAGAGCTATCGCCCACTCAAACCAAATATTTGCTGAAACCTACTGCAAGGTTGAGTGAAACTCAAACAACATTTTAAATTACTTATTGATAACGAGTTAAAATGACTCATGCGGGGAACGTACATTTTTTTTACAATTTTTTATCGGTAAAAATTATATAAAATTTGATTCCTTATTTATGTACGTATATACATGATTATAAGCCATAAAATCTTTGGAAAAAACGTTTTAAGCAAACCTTACTTTTATACTTTTTTACATAATTTGCAATATGAAGACTCTTTTTCAGAGCTGGAGATTTTTTAAAAAGAGATGCTGTTCTATTAAAAACCTATTTGTTAATTTTGCTACCAATACTGTTGATGTTTCTTATCTACAATTTTCTTGTATTAAAAATTCAATATCAAAGAAATATTTCACAAAATCGAAATAGCTAAAAGTAAACACTTTAACGAGAAACCTAAAAGATCGCATTTGTTTGCAGAAATAAATAAAATATGACAATTAATAAAATCTCTAGAGAATTGTATGCGTGTCTTATCGCAGCGTGATACGCATGTTTAATAATAAAGTAAGCAGAGTGTTATTAAGGCAAGCAAGATCGCTGGGGAATGAAGAATACACGTACGTAGGTGTAACTGGGTCGAATACTTGCCTGAGCGATTTTCGATATCTGATATCGTCGACGAGAGACTCTTTGTGCAGAAACACATTTGTACACAAAGCAACAGGCGTTTTTACAAATCATTTTAGTTCCTCTACAAAATCTTCGAGAGAACCTTTACTCTGTTTCCACTATCATAAAACATTGTTTGTTCTTTTACGTTGTTATTTATCCTCACTCTTCTTTGCTTGTATTTTATTCCCCCTAATTACTTCTATCGCACACGTGTTTGAACTTATTCTGGCTTCGCTCTGATTATTCTTCCATATGCAATAAACGGATATTTTTCTTGTATTTATTTATCAACGGCGAGGATTTTCCGCTAGCCGTGACTTGATAGATCGATAATTAATAGGTCTAGCGCATTGCAGGCTCCCTCGCAACGCTTAAGTTCGATAACCATAATGCAATTGACAGTAGTAGAATAATGACACTTTGTGGCATGTATGTATGTATAATCGCAGAGGGATTGGCGAACGATTAGCAATTAGAAACGCTAAGTGCTGCCGAGTAAGCGCTAACCTCGGGATTCATTGCCTTTCCTCATGCACAAGCTAGGCGAACTAGGTCGTGTATCGCGAAAAGAAAAGTCCGTTTCAGAAAATGTCGATATCTGACAATGAGAAGAACATCCCGCGTGTTTTTCCCTCGAATCGATCTGGCGGATAAATATAAATTTAACTTGAAAAATCCGAATGAAATATCGTACAGCTAACGCAGTAGTACCGTGTATTTTCGCTGAACCTCTCAAAACATCCGAACTTCTTTGTAAATATCGCTTCCTTATACTTTAAAAGTGACACAACTAAAAAAACTCAATTTCTCAAAAAAGAGGAGAAACTGTTTTCCAACTTGATAAAAAATTATTAATCAATCGAAATAATCTCGGCAAAAAGAATATGTTTTTAACATAACAAAATGTCATTTTTGTAATATTTCCGTTCCATTCTTTAAAAATTATTTTTTTGAGTGATGATTTTTTTTAAACCATTCTTTTCTAGTTGTGCTAATTTTGATGACTTTTTATGAAAGTAAGTTAATTCACTCTTGATTATTGATAGGGTAAAGTTTACTCAAATTATTTGTGCTAATAATTTGAAAATCACATGAGTTTTTTTTTATTTGTGTCACTTTCAAAATATGAAAGTGATATTTTTTTTATTATGAACTTATGTATTTTGTATACTATTATTCATCAAATATAAGAAAAAGATTTTAATTAAAAATAAAAAAATAAAGAAGAAAAAGACAGAAAAATAAATTATTCAGTTTTATGAGATTTTCAAGTTTCATTAGGATTTCATTATATTCTTCATTATGATATCATCTTAAGGTCGGTCTCTTCGCAAATTTACAATTAATTGATCAGTTAGTGACGGGAGAGTATTTCATGGCGATGATTGGCGCTTTGTGTTTCGGTATTACTTCAAATTTCAAACGTCAGCGACGAAATGCGAACCCGCATCGGATTAACGCGGTTTTACAAAGGGTGGAAAAGGTGCCAGAGAGGTGTCAAATATCCGTCCGGGCACAGACTTGTTGATTTTCGGTAGTGAGAGGCGGCTATACGGCGACAATGGTAGCGACGTTTAATCGGTATGCAAATGCGAAGCGTTTAACGATGTGAGGAACTACGGACGTCGACTGTAACGCGGAATGATAATGTTGTTACGGCATTGTAATACACTAGCGAACTAATCAATACATTACTACAGCAAAATTCTACGGTTATTCACCCTTAAACGCATCTCGAATGTCCCGCAATAACTTCCTGATATCGCAAAGCGAACTGAAATAAAAAATTTCACGTCAAATGATATTATGTGCTTTTACTTTTTAAATGGGCTAATATTTTTTTACTTTTTTATAGGTATTACATTTTTCGTGCGACAAATGTCGTGCGTAAATGTTTTTCGAGTCTATTGATTGATCATAGGATAGAGAAATCCGAGAATTTCTCTGGCCTTGCAATCAATTAATTAATGCGACAAATGTAATACCAGTCTCAGGTCGAGTTCCAACGTAAGATTAATTTTAATCTCAGTTACTGCTTTATTTTTACTTACTGTTCAGTTTTTTTAATTTCTTAGAATTAGAAAAAGATAAAAAATAAGAAAGATCGAGAGAGTACCTTTAAGATTAACTTTAATCTCGATTTAATTTATGTACTTCTTAAAATTAGAAAAAGATAAAGAGTAATTTATTGAACTAAAATTAATCCTTTGTTAGTAGAATCTTTGAAGAGGACTTAAAGGAAAGACCTAGATATTCGCATTGTTCGCAACAAAAATTCAGAGATATTGCGAAATTCTCGGAGACACAAATGGGTGAATCATGTTCTTGTTTAATTCAAGTAAATCATATATTAACAAAAATTTTAGGTTTAGAAGTTAATCAAAGAGACATGCGGCATTAAATTTCGTAACTAAAAGGGTGGATGTATGAGATTCTGCGACAACCTGCATAAATTTTCATACCTATGAACGTATACGCGTGGGCGATATTTCCCCTGTGTCTCGCTTATGCATTAGTATCGGATTAATATCGCTAATCGATTCGATACGGCAGTTAATAATGCCACGTGTAATGTGCGTTCACGGGTATTTCCATGAGAATTATTGTTACCCGCAGGTTAATAATCGAGGGCTCGGGAGAAATCTGAGAGACACTCTGCACGGTTAATGGATGTACACGGCTGCAAATTTCCTTGTCAAGAAAAAGAGGCCACGTAGTCTTAAAGTTATAAGATCGTCTTAAACTCATAAGATCGATCCCGATCGTGAAAGAGACACGTCCTCCTGCGATGAAAGCGAGTGAAATTTTATTAAAAGACCGAGGGTGATATCGTAGGAATACATCAATCATGAGATTTATCGCAATTACCGGACAATAAATCAAGTTGTTAGACATGTGGTTACTCGGATATCACCGAGAGTCCAAAAGATTAAGGAGATATTTGAAGAGCTTAAATACATCTTCATCCACTTTACGTATAGTGAGAAAAAAGTTTGATAATAGTTATCACATATATTGAGTAAAATAATTTCATTTAAATGTTAATTTCATTTAAACTTCATTAATTGTTTAGTAAATATAATCAAAAATAATTTTAATTTTTTAAATATTTAGTAATTATTAGCGAACAATTGATTATATTATTATGTTTGTTAATACTTACTAACAATTTCTAAATGTATAATTATTATAAAAAAGTAAAATTATTTTTGGTTATATAACTGAACATTTTTGATTGAAATTATTTCACTCAATATTTAATAGTTATTTATTACCCTTTATTTAATCTTTTTTTAAACATCCGTTAAATCTTAGTATAACTATGTACCATGAACATTTAATGCATGAGATAGAATAAATATTAAGTTCGAAATGAAATAAACGATCGAATAACGATTAAAGGTCGATATTTATAATTCATAAAAGACAAAACCGTCACTGTGGTTCGATAATTTAACAGGCAAATCATTGAGAATGAAATAATTAGATTATATTCTGTGCTTTACATTATAATGGGATCGGGATACATGTAGATATGAGGGCCCAAAATTGGCCGAAGTTATAATTAACAATGCCAAATTTCACGCTACACGTGACACTTATTTTCGCAGAGGAGCCTACTTTTAGACTTATTCGTCACTATCGAACGATTCAATTCTCGTCAAAGTCACATGTCGCAGAGTCGCGAAAGCGACACGGAGCACAATTGTACTTTCGTTTAGAATATATTAATAGTAGCTAGCGAAATCGAGTGTTATCACTGCTCCGTCCAGCTTTCTCCTTATTTTACTCGAGCGCGCTATTTTCAGGCGAACACTAAAGAAAGCGCGAACCAGCAAAATTGGGTCAAGTACGAAGCACGTCACGTCACGTTACGTTCGAGTCGATGAGTACGGCAACAGCTACATATACGAGAAATTAAATAACTCATAAACACCCCTTTAAAATACACCTTGGATGCAGGGGAGAGCGCGAGAGGGATACATTGTCGTCGCGATATCGTGAAACTGCATTTCGTGTATGATTCTGGTGCGCTTAGTCAAGCAGTAACGATGGTAATACGATGGAGATGAAACGTATGTATATGCGAGAAAGGAATTCGACATTTATGAACGACAATGGGAAATTACTATACTTGAGATTAATATCCAGTCTTATTTTGAACGTAATAGGCTTTATTTTTTCACATTGTTGTTAGTTACCAACACGAGCTCAGACATGGATCTATATATATGAAGAAAAAAAATTAATAAAAAAAGTTAATAAAAAATAAAAGTTATTATTAGTACACTGAGAAAAATGGTCTGGTTGGATAAAATAATAATTCTGGTGGAAAATGGACGAATCAGAATTTTCTGGTCTAAATCTATTAAAATTCTAGTTGAAATAACTAGAATTTTGATCAATATAATTATTCTGATAAAAATAAGAATTCTAGTAAATTTTACCAATAGTATTGTATAAAATAGAATTCCAGAAGTATTGTAAAAAATAGAATTATCTCAACTAGAATTCTAATCAATTTAACCAGAAAATTCTGATTCGTCCATTTTCAACCAGAAATTTTTTTCAGTATCAGTAAAAAATGTTTCATGTAATTTAACAACGTCGGCACCGAGATCTGTACTTGCAGAATTAAAATTTTATGGCCAGTATTTATAATTCATTTTTATATTTAAGAATATCTTAAGTTTTAAGATATCAAACATAAAATCACAGAGCTGTATAGAAATGCAGATCAAAACGGATTATAAGTAGTGTAAGTGGCCATAAAATCATTATTCTGCAAGTGCAGATCTCGGCCGATGTTGTTAAATTGCATGAAACATTTTTTATTGATACGTATACTGAAAAAAAGTTCTGGTTGAAAATAAACGAATCAGAATTTTCTGGTTAAATTTATTATTAGAATTCTTATTGAGATAATTCTATTTTATATAATACAATACCTCTAAAGAATCTAAAGAAATTATTTAAGACGTTCTTGAAATAAGAACAAACTACTAGCCATAAAAAATCTTGATTATATAAGAGCTCGATGCTGGCATTGTTATATTATATTTTTCTTACTAATACTAACTTTTACTTTTTATTAATATTTTTTTCCATACAGAGCCAAGTCTAAGTTCGCACGCGCGTGTGTTGATTAATAATTTATGAAAAACAAGGCCAATGATTAACAAACAGCTATTTCACAGCAATTAAATGTCAACAAACATTAAATTTGTTTTGTTAATATTATAAAATTTTTTTGACATAAACTTTTTCTTACACTAAGGAAAAGCGCTGGGTTACCTGAAACGTTTAATTTACAAATCTAATTTGATCATGTTTAATAAAACTGTTTATAGAAAAATATTATAATTTTAATCATTATTAATCATTATTTCGTTAATCATTATTTTTCACATTGTTATTAGATCTAATTGTTTATTGTCATATCATTTGAAAATTGTTCGCGAAAAATTCAATCCTGCCACTGTTGCGAAAATGTAATGTCGTCGAATAATATAAGAAATAGGACGGAAAAAGAAGTAGTAAGAGTCAGTGATATTGCAGACTCATTGTACACATAATCAACGATAAAGATTAGTGAGCATCATGACGCCAACGGGCGTATCTAATTCTTTTGTTTAAAAGACAATAGCAAACACGTCCTAACGATGACTTAATTTAAAGCATTTGACGACAACTGACGTCTGCATTAACGTAATTGCGAAATGGCATTGAATGTCAGAAAGCTGTCAGAAATGTTGTTTGTATCATCATTTGTCATACGTCGCGCGCTTGTTCTACAAAATAATTGCGAGACGTGTTGGCGAAGCCATTATATGAGAACGTCATAAGTTAATATCCATATAAAGGACATCATTCCCAAAGAGCGCCTTGCATGATATAAAATATTGAGTAGACCCAAAGGTTGGTGCTCCATAAATATTTTACGATGCTTGTTTATGACATAAATAACAGCAATTGAACTGAAATTGGAAATATGAAATATTGCGAGACTTTTTGGAAGAACGTAACGTAGCAGTTTATTTTAAAATAAATAGACTTTATTTTATTATTATTTTTTCCTAAACGCCATGTTATATGTAAGTTTTGCATAGCTGGGCTGTGAAATCTATCTTACATATGACATAGTGTCTCCTGACACGAATCGGACAATGCATCCGCATTCAGTACATGTCAATATTCTACGTCTAAAGGGTGGAAAGGGAGAGGACATGGTTCTCGCAATCCCAGTGAGGTTGTCAGTGATGAAATTCACCGTTTCGCGTGATAGATAATATATAATGCCAGGGACAAGTAGTACAATCATAAAATTAAGCAAAGATAATGAACGATAAGATATCGTTAAAAATCTGTACGTTCCAGTGAACAAAATTTACTTTACTATTAGGAATAAACTCAGTAGTCATAAATAATAATTTAAAAAATAAAAGCATGTAAAATAATAATTGTATCTAATTAGTAAGCTTTTACTTTTAAGCCTGTGATTATTGAAATTAATAATCATTATAACATCATTGAGTTTATTAGGTTTCTATTCAGTCACCATTACCTCAGATTATAATAATATACGCGAGAAAAAATTCTTGCAAAATACATATGTTAAGGTAGAAATATGTTGTAAGAAAACAACGCTTATAATCGATAGAATCACTGAGAAATAAACTGAAAATTCTTTGTTTCATTAATTAATAAATAACCATATTATCTGCAAATAAATTATGCATAATAAAAAATGAATAAGTTATGTTGAAAATTATAATAAACTGCCAAATTAATAATACATACAATTTAGAAATAAATATAATTTATTTTTTCCTTCAAACAAGATAGTTTTCGATATAGTTTATAAATCTATTCTATTGATTGCAAATATTATTTTATTGAAAAATAGTTTTACATTATAAAATATTTCAAATATTTTTATAAACATTTGTATTGCGTTTTCTTGCATCCAACGTTATAATCTAAGGTAACAAAGATGAATAAATAGGAGTCTTAATGTTTTTCTTTTGTTACTAATTTTGGATAATGCTTCACGAAAAAAAGAAAGTAACTGAAAACTGCATGTGGTAACTAAATGGCAAGTGTAAAATATGGACAGCTAAAATATAGGCATCATAACTAATGTCTTAGCTGTGATATCTATATTATAGCAGTAATAGCAAACTATTTCGCTGTAGTTTATAAATTTATACGGCAGCAAATATATTATAACAAACCAAAATTAGCTGCGACAGAAAAAATCATTTTTTCTGTGTTTCTGAATAAAAGTTAACTTTTTCTTTCTGAAGGTAATATCGCAATTAAATATTCAATTAGTCCCATGTAAGTAGCGATTCCTTTTTCGTTAAGTCGATAGAAGAAACACTGATAATGCAATTAAGTAAACGAGATAAAGGGGAAGACTTTTTTTCATCAACAGACGAAAAAAGGTTTAGCTTTTCATAGCTGTTGTTCTACAAATGAAAAAACGTCCAAAAAATGAAGTTAATAATCCACATATTACGATCAATCGACTTCGTTTATATAATACATTGATAATGTCTTAATGAACGTTTAATACGGGCAGCTTTCAGATGTTATCCGAACAAACTTTATTCACTGTGATGACCGAGATCTAAATTTTCAGATATTTTCGTCGAGATAAGTTACATGTTATCGATTAATTCTCTAATGTTTCTTGAAAACGAACACAAACCTTCGTTTAACTCTTTGTCAAATCGTTTTAATATTAAAACAACATAATCACAATATTAAAATAATATAAAAATATTTAATACGAAAATCTTGAAATGATATTATTTGATATTTATTATATTGTATCTGTATTTGTTACACTGTATGTAAATATATTTAGAGTGATTATTAATTATTTTAGCTAGGTAAATACATTTATTCAGAAGCTAAACATCAACATTTTTGATCTTTCTGTAATTAGTCAATTGACCTAATTAACCTTTGTTGTTCTATATCAAAATGGACATGATCGTTCTGCATATAATATTCAAAATGGAATTAATTTGACAATTACAATTCGCAAATATCATATTTTCAAAATCTTTATAATTATATTTTTAAAATATTTATAATTATATTTTTCGAATGATAAAAAATTAGGAACAGGTATTGATAATATAAAAATACGAGTAAGACATCAAAATAAAACTTAGTATTAGCTTTGCCAAACTGTATATAATCGTAAAGAAAGAATTTATATTTTAGCTGATCCCACTGAGCTCAGCATCACTACTGAGATTTTAAATACTGCATGTATTGAAATTTAACATCTTGCATATAATATTTCAAATTTTTTAATTAATTCACAATTACAAATATTTTTCAAAATTTTATATTTTTCAAATAATAAAATTTAAGTATTAAGAACAGACATTGATAATATAATAATAAAGCATATTTAAGCTAGCTTTGTTGAATTATGCATAAATGTAAAGAAGGAATTTATATTTTAGCTAATCGCATCATTGAGATGATAAATAATACATGTATTGAAATTTGTTGAAAATCACAGGGGGTTAGGGAAAGGATAATAATTTTATATTTCCGTATTTTGGACTCGCGCGTAATGCGCGTCGTTAGAGGAATATCACGCCGCAGTTGCGAACGATAAATAATTTAATCTCGCACTCTCCCCTGGAATTTCGAGGCACTGAAATCCTGTGCAGTACCGCACGCACATTGCTAGACATACAAACAGTACATGGCATGGATTTCGCGAAAGGGAATATTTAATGCGTCCCCATGGATATTTAGAATTTCGAACGAGTGCGATAACACCGATGAAAATACGAAACAAAAAGCATGGAAATGCGAGAAATACCAATCGGTTAGTATTACGTTGTTTTGGCATTACACAATCACGCGATTATTAATACTAACCACTCTTCGGGTGACAGGGGAAGAATGATTCATCGACGAGACACGATCGCGCAATGTACGACGCGCGTGGAATTACGTGATAAAGGTGAAAGTGCGCCTCGTGCACATGCAATAGATATTTTCAGGCTCTCCTGGAACCTTTACACAATCAAGCCTCCAAGAAGTAGTTTTTCTAACACGAAAAAGAACCTTACAACATCAAGATTTTTATGTTTATTTTTATGTCGACATCTCGAGATGATATCGCGAGAAACGCGCTACGTTTACCACTTATGAGTTCTTACACACCTTATTTGCTTATAATAAATTAAATTGCGAATCCGTTTGGCAATAAAATCGAAAGAGGTGTCGGTCGATCGCATCTTCTTAACATTCAATACGGAGTATCTTTCGGTAATGAAGCTTAGACTTAATATCTGATAAAAAGAAAGATAAATTCTTCTTGAATTTAAATGAACGAGAAAGTTTTGTTATTTAATTGCCCTTATCTGTTGGAAAGTTAGTTAGTGAAAAATCCTTCGTTTCTCAATTATTTGTAATGCGAAAACTGTCCTATCTTGACGCGTTTCAGTTGAGGAAAAGTCGACCGTTAGTTGGTGAAGGAATCTATCTTAAGGTTTAATTCGGATATTCGTTATATTTTCACGTAATTTACTACATTACCATACCGTTTTCATTAAGAATGTATTGTACTAGCAGGCAAAAAAGATTATCGTTGCTATATTTCTTTTATCGTTTATTTTTATGTACAGGGTGTGTCATCAAAATCTGAACAAATTTAAAATTTCCGCTATATTATGCCTCCACCAGAAGTTGTTGTTGGCGTCCGAAAAAGCCTGATGCTTCTAGTAAACAGTCATATTTTCAAAATGGCCGCAATGTTGAAACCAAGTGCGGAATATATTCGATGAGCCGCGATCATGGAAGGCCTTCGCGCTCAGCAACAGAAATAATTCGGTTCTTTGGATCAATCGTTTATGATATTGTAGCAAATATATTTAAAACAGTCCAATGAAGTTTCCAGTATGCTAGCGAGGAAGAGTCACTCGAAAGAATGCACCGCAAGGACCTCCGCAGTTGAAAGGGTTCAAGCGCTGATTTCGGATGACCCAGGGCAATCATTGCGCGTTCTGATGAATGTGAAGCCGTGGATGGAAACTGTGGCGTCTGAAAGGCACCATATGTTTTTCAGCAGAACACGGCTCATACGAGTCATTTGATTCAAAATTGGCTCTCAGACAACGTCGATATGTTTTGATCCAAGGAATTCTGGCCTCCCAACAGCCCAGATTTAAATCCCTTTACTACGTATGGAACGTAGTTGAAAAGGTCACAAACAAGTCTCGGCATCCCAATGTGACGTCATTAAGGACCGCTATTGAAGCAGCATTCGTCGACATGGACAGCGCTACATTACAGTGTGCGTGCGAACGCTTCAGACCGAGAATAGAGGCCGTCATTTAAGTTAATGGGGGATATATCGAATAATTGTGTTCTACAAGGATCCCCCAAATGCCATGTAAAAGGATTTTTTGTAATATTTAATTTTTCATTAAAAACATTTTGTTTAAAGAAATTGTTCGATTTGTCTGGATTTTAGTGACGCACCCTGTATTTGTCAATGTTTTCACCGCGTCCAGCTATCTCACAAACAATGCGGGACTTAATAAAACAATTTTTTCGACACTGTCACGAATTTGTTTTGTCAAGCCAATACTAAAACAATGTACTTTATTTCTTTCTATATTACTTCTTCTATCAAATTAAATCTTACGTATTCACGAAAATAATTGGACATTTAAACGTCAACGATTATGATCAAAAATTATATTTTGAAGTAAATTTCATTGACAAAGAAAAATATGAATATTAAATGTTCATTCGTTCAATATTAAATGATAAAGTGTCAGTAAGTTGAGATGATTTTAAATAATAATTATAATGTTTTATTGTTATTGCAAATTAATATTTTGTGCATAACATTTTGAAAATTCAGTTTTAATATTGTACTTAAAAAATAACAATAAAATTAATAGAATTTTACACAAAAAAAATTTTAATATTTTATCACACATTAATATTTAATGTACAAGTTGTTCAAACTTGTTACCGATTTAAAATATAAAACATTAAAATTCCTGATTACTATGAAAGTTATATTATCGTACTGATATTTCATTATTTAATATCGAATGGATGAAAATTTGCTTTTTATATTTTATTGCATAAAATGGATCGTGTCTAAAATACAATTTTCTCATGATCATCAGTAAAAAATAATCTTTATTCAATTATTTTTATGAATGTAAAATTTGATTTTATAGAAAAATAATATAAAAAAAAAATAGAAAAAAGATTTGAAAGAAACAGAAAAAATAGAATTTTATAATTTGTAAACCCCAATTAAACTTAAGACGATAATTTTATTAAACATATTTATCATTACTAGATAGAATAATATTGCACAAAATTCATTGTGGTTTAGTAAAACAATGCTTAAAAGAATTATATAAGTCTGACGAGAGAAACTTTCTTACTTAACCTAAAGAAAACAGACTTTCCTTTTTGAGATAAGCTATGGAAAATTAAGAACTTCGTAGTTCTTCTTATTAATCTAATACATACAGTTTTAAAAATTAATTGACGATAATATTAACAGATTAGAAGAGATATACAAAGATAAATATTGCATAAATCATAGGCATTATTGAATTGTAGCAGAAGGAATAAAAGGATGATTTTCAGACCAGATGAGAGATTTAATTCATTCAAGTATGAGGGATGTAAGTCAAAATGTAAACTTGCGGGAGAGACGAGGCAAGCCACTTTATTACTTCGGTTTCCGCTTATCGATAAGCTTTAATTTAACCGGCCTAACTGTCCAATTAACCTGCTTCATATATAGTGTCAAGTAAAAGGTAAATAGTGTTTAGTCAGGATCTCGTACGAGGGGAGTCCAATAAGTTCCACTTACCCTGCCTGTCTGTCTTATCCCGTCTCGTCGCAGAGATCACTGTCCCACCTCCCTCGACGAGCGGCACAAAGAATCACAGTTCACGAGAAAAGATATGCACGACGGACGACGACGGCGACGGCGACGACACGTAGCTGCCCACGAGTGATCATCCGCAGGAGAGAATTTCTCTTTGTGTCTCCCTCTTTTCCTCTTTCAGACTCTGTCAAATCGCTTCCGGAACTTCTCTAAGTATATCTCACTGTCCCGAAAGCTTCGGGCCGGAAAAGGATGCATTCACGACGTCGAGGACAACGATGATGATCAAGCCAAGTACACTCACACGTTTCACGTTGCGCATGTGTATACATATATCTATCTATCTATCCATTTATCTATATTTATATATACCTCTGTATACGTATCTCAATGGAACTCACGTTTCTTCTTCTTTCTTTCTCCCTCTTTTTCTCCATCTATCCTCGTTAAACTCACTGATTCGGATAATCTCCGTTCGCTCTGGTCGCGTTGTTTTTTCTCACGATCCACCCTTCACTCTCTCGCTACGATTCTCTTTCCCTTTCTCTCACACACTCTCTGCAACTAGGATAAAATGATATGTATTCATTCGCAACGGCGGTCCCCGAAACTACACGGCTATCTTCACGTTTCGCACTTTCACTGGCCCGATGATCGAGAGTGTCTGATTTCACCCAGCCACCCCCCGTATCATCCGTTCGTCTCGTTGGTTGACTTTTCCGTCTTGTGCTGGCTCTGCTTCGTTCCTCGCTCTATCCTCCTATCTTTCTCTCTTCCTGTCTTTCTCTCGACGGAGACCTCGTTGCACGCCCCCTCGGACAATAACCCTTACTCACTACTATTTTTGCTTGCCTAAACTAATACGGATAATATACTCCCGGTGCACACGGCTAATATCTCTACACTCGCACGACTACCCCCGTGTGCGCTCTAACCCGAGTCATATTTTAAATACGACGACGCACGGGTGGCGGTGCGACCGTGGGGTTACACTCTCTGCCTCTCACGCTGCCGCCTCCCTCTTGCGCCCCGGTCGGCCGCGACGCACCCCTACCCTTCGAAGGTATCCCCACCACGGATACTGTTCGCCCTTGACGCGCCACCCCGCCGAACAGTGACGTCTCCCGAAGGTTTAACTTTTACCCCCTCATCGAAATGTGCGTGTTGCTTTTATTTCCTATCATTAAAATAAAATAGACTCTTTCTCTTTGTTACTTTAATTTTATCTCTTAATCAAAACGGGACGCTCTTATGATTTTTATCTTTAGCTTTGTTGATTAAAGTGGTGTGTAATACTGTAAAAATTGTAAATTTTCTAGGAAAGGTCTTGAAAATTCTCTCTACTTTTTTTTATATTTTATAATAAAATTGGGAAGAGGAAAAAGAACAGGATTGATACATCATTAGAGTTAATAAATATTATTCTAATTAATATAATTTTGAAATATCAATTTTAATTATCTAAGGATATTAAAAATCCGCGATACTATAAACACAAAGTTGTCATCAAATTCCCCGTACTTTTCTGTTAAGTTCAATTTGACTTTCTCATAACCCGGGTTTCTCCTCGTGATCGAGACGCCCCTAATATACCCCTTATTCCCCGTTCGGAAAATCGCAGTGACGGAATTCTACTACAAAGTCCTGCTCCGTGCCGCTAGAATATTTCCACAAATATTTTCCAATCTTTACGTGTTTCACAATACATTACAAGTCTACTAACAAGTCTGAAACTTGACTGTTTACTTTTAATGAACCTACAGTATATTGCACAAAGGAAGTGTATTACACTCTTTCCAAAGTTTATTTAGTGAAATGTTTCTCGATATTGCATATCTCGATGGCACGATGACCCCGTTACTTGCGACGCCCTTGAAATTATGACAACCCACCGCTGCAGGGGCAGAGAACAGTAACGTAGTCGGAGCATCGCTTTACAGAGAATTATAATTAAATAAGTGATATTTACGTCCCCGTGAAATTGTGGGCGTAAAGTTAATGAACGTACACAAGAGGCATAATTTAGCAGCGCCAAATTTGTTATACAAGCAATATGGGACATGTGTATTGTAATTCATAAACTATATTATTCGTGACAATCGATACATCGCGCGGAATGTAATTAATATTAATGTTAATGTTAACAATTAATATTAATGTGTGTGTACTTTCTAAAACTTTTAGAGCGAATTGTCACTCTAAACAGTGAAATCTCACTCTTAAAGATTAAAAATTGAATCATTCTTTTTCAAGATCGGCTCTTTTACTCTTTAGAGTAAAATTTCATTCTAAAGAATTCAAAGAGTAAATGCAAACGAATCCGACAGTGTTACTTATACATTTCTTTTATATTATTGATACATTTCTTTTATATTATTTATATTATTGAGAAGAGTGTTGCGCTATGTCCCTTCAATTAGCACCGAGTCGAATAAGCCATCAAAGTTCGGCCCTTATTAGCGCCGAGGGCTCGCGGAAATTTGTAAGTGCCGTGTTGTTGCGGCTATTACCACACCGTCACGCTGCTTTTCTCCAACCACATTCAGTCTTTCCCTACCTTATTCAGTCGATCGTCGGCATTGTTGTTATACGTCACTGACCGCCACCCCTGCGAGGAATTATACCCTTTCTCCTTCCCACCGTCTTCCCTACCTTTCGCGCGATTCCCATTTCCCTTCACCCCTTTTTCAAACGAAGCTCAATGATAGCCGCAGACTACTTATGGTATCTAAATGCCTGATGCTTAGAACGATGTGTCTGACACTGCCCAATAGGTGAATGGACAGAAACCGTCTCTATTCCGCGGCAAGCACCACATCACTAAATCATACGTATCAAAACCGTTGTAGGGGCGGTCGCGCGCGTCACGTAACAGTTGCAGGGTGCTACGAAATTAGGAGAGTTCGTACTCCCTACAGCGCAATACCCGAATTCAAGCTCGATCGAGCTACCGATCCTCCAGAATCTACCGTTGATCTCTGTTATATCACGCCGTCGCAGTAAAGTACCGCATGACTCTAGCTGCAGGTCGCAGACCGCGGAAGATAATTTTAGAACAGAGCTAACAACGCCTTCGTATGCAGTTGATATACCATCTTCATAAACATTAATCAACATTCTGCTCCGTTTTCTATTTGTCTCTTTGATACATTAGTTCTAACTAATATTTATGACAACAATCCCACGAGTGTTAACGTGCTAGAATCAGAAAAAGCGATTACTATCCTTGGAGAAATAACCCCTAAACATAGCAAGCGACTCTCCTGGTGACTCCCAAGCCACTCGAACTAGTACATTTACAATCGCGGAAATGCGTTGCCGGAAGTCACATATTTCCAAGCGTAAAGCGAGAAAGAGAGAAAAAGAGAGAAAGAAGGAGCGCAAGGGAGCGAATAGCATCGAGGCAGCTTACCCCTTCCGCATCCCTTGGCCGCGAGCTTTCATGAGCTACTCCCCACTTGGGGGTTCGTTTCCCTACCCGGCGACCGAGGGATTCTCCTATTGACGTGCTAGTCCTCTCTGACCTAACCCCGTGAACCCCTCGCCTACATCTATCCCCACGCGCACCACCACCACCATCCTTCTGGCCCTCTATAGCATGGTCTGACGTAACGTCGCGTTACGTCAGATCACCCTCGCAACCCGCTGCTGCAACGGGTAGTCTCCGGACACTCGCACCCTCGCACGCGCTCTCCCTCTCTCTCTCTCTCTCTCTCTCTCTCTCTCTCTCTCTCTCTCTCTCTCTCTCTCTCTCTCTCTCCCTCCCTCTCCCCCTCTCTCTTTCTCCCTCATGATTTCTACACGACGACATTTCTTACCGCTGCAACGCGGTATTATATACTTCTTTATAATCACAAATTTCGTCTTGGCAAAAATCATCTACGCGCATAGGATGCGATAAAAAAGATATTAGATAGGCGACAAAGGAATTAGAAGAGAGTCTTTCGCCATGGGGGTTCTTTTTCACGGATCGATTTAAAATCCTGTCCTTCGTCTTTTTTTTCGTTATTTTATTTTATGATAAATTTACTTTTACGAGAAAAAAAACATTCAATATTTCGCGGTAGAAACTTATTATTCCGTTATAATTTAAATCGTGATTCCGCACCTTTACACTATCCCCGTATTCTAGATAGAAGCCGGTGGTTTCCAAGAGATTTACTCACTGGCCTATGTATGATTAGAGGTGACAATGATAGTAAGCTAAAAGAAAGAGGAAGTCAGAGGGAGGGAGAAAGAGAGAGAATTCTAGGAAATGGTGTTATTCCGCGTAGGCCAGATATAGAAGAGTCGATTTTAATCAATTCTTAGAATGATTTTAGGAAAATATGTAATAAAATCGGATATAAATCCGATATTAAAATATGCAATTAAAATCGGATATAAATCCTCGTTGAATGCTTTTTCTAAATGTTTCTCATTTATAATGCTTTTTCTATCTTCCATTAAAATATATTCAAAGATTTTCATATTTAGCCTTGAATCCGTATTATTGTTATTCTAAGATTTTCATATTTCTGTGGTATTCACTGTCCATTCTTATGTTAAGATTCTCTTAAGTAATGTCTTAATTAAGATGCTAATACAGCTCTATGATCGATATTCATAATCAGTTCTTATTTTAAGATCGTCTTAAGTAATGTTTTAAAATGTTAATATAGCCTTCTGATTCATGATATTTTAAAACTGTGTACTTATTAAGACGAGTGGTATGCATTCTTCTAAGAGTGGTATGCATACATAGTCGGTTCTTCTTTCAATATAATTTTAAACATGACTTAAGACGCCAGCCCTTTGATCGATTCGTGACACCTCAAGGTTGAACTTAAGATGTGATCTTGAATATAAGAATAGACTACTGGTCTAAGATTTGACTATGAATATTGCCCTGTGATTGGCTAATAATTCTTAAAATTATAGTTAAAATGATTTTAAGAACTGACTATGAATACTGGCATAAAATTCTTAAGGTATATAATCTGTGTAAAAAATATATTTACATAATCACTTCTGATATTACGCTATTACTTGTTATCAATTTCGGATCTCCGACAAAATTATATCCCGCAGAACATAAACTAATGGCAACAATACAATATTAATTTTCCTCAATTCAACAACATAAATATAACATGTTGTACATAACAGTTTGTTAAGAGTATAAAATTATAACATTTATGTGATGTTACTGTCAATTTATATCCTTTGAGATACAAAAAATACAAAAAATTTGATTTTTTTAATCAATTCTATATATATCTATAAATTATAAACGATGTGATCTCCCTCAGATTTTTAATTCTTATAAGAATTTAAAATTATAATCTTAAATTTTCTAAGCCATATCTCTCTCTCTCTCTCTCTCTCTCTCTCTCTCTCTCTCTCTTACTAAAAATAAAAAATATCTGTTCTAAAATGCAAATACAAATATATCACTTAAAATTATGTACAAATAATATAAACATCGGAGTTATTAACCAGTAATAATTAATTATTATTAATATGCATTAATATCTTAGTGCATTTCATTGCCGTAACTTTTTATAGTAAACGTCTCAAGGTAGTCCAGCAATATGTCGTTCTCTATTTCAAATAATTCAAATAATTGCACGGGAAGTTTCGATAAACTTACGGATCTCTGATAAGTGTAACATGATTCGTCTGTAAGAAGAAGACAATACAGTAGTGACAATACTTCTTAACGTAAATATAATTCTCACGCGTTATAAAAATTCGCGATTAACAATGCTCGAAACGAAGGACAATCTCGCGGGAGAACTGTTTGAAGTTAGCCGTAAAAGCAAAAATCGCGAGAGTCATGTCGGTAGTGCCATCTGATATCGCGAGCGCGAAACTTTTCAAAGCGCTTAGTCAATAACATAAGCATTTCCAATTGTTGATTTTTTTTTTTAATATATAGAAAGAAACAGAACCAAAACGTACATTTGAATATTCAATTTCGAGTTTCTTAAAATTCGACAACCATTTATTTCCATATAGTAGATGCGAAATTAAAATTTTTGTTAAGGATTATAAACATTTATTAACATGCACAAAAAAATTAAATTCATATGTAATAAATAAATTAAAACATTCAAATCCAGCAATTTATTTCCATCAGGAGCATCGTAAAAAAAGTAGATATTGTTGTGTAATTTAGATCCACTTCTTCAGAGGGCAGTAGAATGCGAGGACATTTTACGGTTACAAGAAAAAGGCTCATATCTTCTCTCCGGTTTCTCTCTGCTTGCACTTTCTGCACGCAGGTTTTTTTATGCTCCATCATGCTCTTTCTCTCTCTTCAGCGATCGAGTATACGTCCGTCTCATCTCAGGCGTGAAAAGTGCTCGAGCCACTTGAGATCGGAAGTGCAAGCAAAACAAACGGATGAAAAGAGTTCAAATACGTTATGAAAAGAAAAACAACATCCTGAGCACTAATTGAGAATAGATGACAAGAAAACTCACCGGTATGGATAATTTTGTATCTTTTCTTTTGCGTGGAGTTTAATCCTATGTGTATGGTGCATGTAATCTTGATAAAATGGATTTAAATTTTGCGAATAAGGGACTTACTCCACCGTGCTTACTTACATTTTATTAAAGAAATATATTGCACGAAATCGAAATATTTGCAAGATCATAATTTTTGCAAATTAAAAACCTCATTGCTTTTATAATCTAATAATCTTTGCTACTTTTGTTTATTTGTTTAAATATCTTGATTTATAGTTTCTCTAGTATCTATATCCTTCACTGTTAGGTTAAAAATAATGTTAAGTAACATTTATAAATTCATTGTATTTTCTTATCCAAGAACAGATTTATCATGGACGAGGTTATAGATAATTTTGCATGGACTCGCCAGCTCGAGTGTCCACTGACAGTATACAATGAATCGGTGAAGAAAATGTTTGTTCATTATATATATAAATCTGTTTATTGGATCTCTTAGATTTATCGTTTTGTCTAACTTTTCTTTTCCATCAGATTATGCAAAGGAGTACTGGAACTCCTGTGGGAGGACATTTCCAATTCTGCGTTTCCTATAGCTGAAGCATGTAAAATAAGAAAGAACGTTTTGCTGTACAAACTGAGGCATGGATTAACTGATTCTGCAATTTCATCTGTAAGACATTTGGATCAGTTGAAAGTAAAAAATAATACATTGAAACAACAAATATCCACACTAGAAGAAGAATATGAAGAACAAGATCATACTGTCAGGCAAAAAAGTAAGATGACAAGCATGTATTAATCTCGAGAATATTTTAATGCAATTTAAATAAATTTCAATGAAATTGTTAGTGCAACAGTTAAAGGATATAAAAAGCAAGTGTTCGCTGATCAGCAGGAGAAAGGATTTGCTTAAACTGAAACACAGTGAAACCAGCAAGCAAGTGAAAGATTGCGATGACATGAGACGAGTATGTCAGCATTTAATGCCAAGCACTTCTAAGGACATAGATCAACAGAGATTAAGGGAAAATTTGGATATAATAGTAGACTTGCGTCGTTCAGTCACAGATAAGAAACAAGTCAGTTTTTTTTACAGACTATCATATAAAATAATATTCATGTATAAAATTGAGAATAACATTTTCTAATAACAGATATGGACAAAGATATCAAACTCTCTTAGTAGTATTGATGTGCACACACTATGGACACACTTGTATCAAATGCTGTCGCAAGATTTAAACATATTAATGAAATTGGAAACCAAGAATGACTTTGACAATTTAAATATAGTAGGCGAAAGTATAGATATTGGTATTGCAAGAGCATCTGGTCAATATATATGCATGATATCAAAACGGATATTGTCTAATACTAAAATTAACATGTACCAACAACGTTTAATGGAATTTATAGATCTAATAGAGGTAGTGTGAAAATATTTTAAGATTTATATTAAATTATAAAAAAAAATATAATTAGTGAAGAATGTGAAAGACAATTAATGCACACCTTGTCTTGCAGTCGTTATCTCATGAAGATGTAAGCGCGTGGTTAGTTTTAAAGTTGGAGGTAAAAAAATTAAAAGCCGAACAGGTTTACCTGCAAAATGAAGTTCAGCAATTGAAGAACATTATTCAGGAAAATTCCTTGCTCAATCTCGATATAGCTCGATTAACGGCTGACATAGAGACGATTGACGCACAGATGGTATGTATTAGCATATTTTATACTCTATTCATTTTCATGATACTGACATCGAGCATTGCAGAACAACTATATAAAGGACATTCAGCAATCCATAGCTATTTTAAACTCCACGCCAACGCTCATACTTAAAGGAAAAGAGAAGCTACAATATGAGTTGCAGAGGATAGTAGCCTTACAGGCTGACAATTACGATGCAAATTGTGTGAATAATGCGTTGGATATCGAATTGGATATGTTTTACAATATTTTGGATCTCAATGCTTTACGTAAAGTAATGTTGAAGGGAGATGTGGGACTGTACAGGTTTAACAATCTTATATTAAACACATCTTATGTAAAATTTTTCATTAGTATTGTAGAATTATTATACGAATTTTTTTAATAGACACGCAGTCTGTGGACTCGACAAAGCCTCCATCACGACGGTCAATCCGCAATACTTGAGGATCAAGCCTTACTTCCCGACAATACAAATGTCGATATATTCTCTCATAGAATGCTATAAAAACGTAACTGCCAATATGATTTACACGAAACTACACAATTCGACTTCAACGGAAGAGATTGAGTACACAGATAAGTTAATGTCGCCACAAGAAAAATGTAATTATAATAGTCTGGAAATGCTGAACCTCGCCAAAGTCGCTTGTGATCAGACACACGAAGAGATCAAACACTTTAACGCAGTTCTAAGTGCTTGGTAAGTTAATTCGTGGAAATATTGATATAATTTGATGCAGTAATATTAACTATAAATATGTTTTAGGACGAATCAAAACGTACAAGAGGTAATGGCACTCGACGAAACGACCGTGGACAGCGTGTCTTTTAAGGATTGGTTGCAGCGTTACAATTTATTATTGTACATGATACACACACATAAAAATAGCAAATGATTCATATATCTATACTGTAGTCTTTCGCCTTTCATCTACAATATATTCTATATGATATTATTCATGTGTCCGCAGAATTTTTGCATGTATATATATATTTTTTTTAAATTATTTTTTATACGAATTGTACAAGGGTAATAATTTAGAGTACACGGGCATAGTAAATAGACTTATATTTTTCGCAAAAATACATCACGTAATATATACGTTAACCAATTTTGTGATATGCTTCACGTAATATACACGTTAATAAATTTCGGTTACAGTACAATGTAAAAATTTTTCCGATGTAAGAGCACTTGGAATTTTCACATATCGCTGCCTATCGAGATTGGTGGCACACGCCCGTAATTCGCTTTTGGCATCCCATCTCGGCGAGCCACTTGCAACAAAACAACTTCAAGTTCTCGGCCGAATGAGAGAAAAAAATTTATTAGATCATCCATGTATTTCTTCTTTGTACTATACGTGCGCATTTATAATAGCATTTTTCATCGCTCCAGCGATTGTATATTGAACGATATCTAACAAAAAAATCAGCCGTCAACAGCTCCATGCTAAAATATTTTCAACGAAATTCTGAAATTTTATGTAGTTGTAGATAATCTCTTGCAAATGCTCACGTATGGTACACGCATCAATTGCAGATCACATACATAACAGATCACGGTCGAAGAGCTTGTTATCAATGCAACTCGAGTTAAATTTTTTTTAGAATCATTTTTCTTCTATCATTGATGGAAAATGGCACCAATAAACATGTTAAAGTATTTTGTCGTTTACGAGAGATAGAAAAATGGATTAAGAACATTCTCCATTTAGGAACAAGTTCTTACGGTTGTTGCAATTTACCTTACTTGAATTTACATCACAAGACTCAAGAACATTCAAACGAGAAGGGCAGTAATTACAATTGGGAACAGGGTCCCAAGAAGTCGAAAATTCAAGATACTCTCTTGACTTTTCTTTTTCCTTATGTACGTAAGCCGCCTATAAGTCATGCACTCTAATGTGTGATTTTATACAGTTTCCGCCTCATATGTGTATATATATGCACATGTGATTTATATAAATTAACCCCTGAATCATTTTTTTTTTATTTTTAATTGCCTCGAAGTGTGGCACGACCGTCGCACTCCTCTTTAGTAGTATATAAAACTAGCCTACCTATGTACAAGACGCTATGTATTACATACAAGACGCGCGCGAAACGAGCGAGATAGGTAGCTTAATGATTGTCGCGGTTTTAATCGACTTCAGCTTCGGGAACATAAAAACCTGACATACAATATAATAGTAACTAGTAAACAATAATTAAAAGCAGAGGATTAAATAACAGACCTTATCTACACATTTTTCTTCGTCTGTAATTTTACGTCCGAAAAATAGACGAATTAAAAAAATTTCGCGAAATTACAATTTCTGAATCTTCTTAATATATACTCGAGATAATCTAATTTTGCAAGTATCTACTAATCCTTTAATTAGTTCATTTTTTTTTATTTCCTTTGAATTTTGAACAATCGCAATCTTATCCGATCTTACCGAATAATGACATCGTTTATTTAAATCCATTAATTCGAATTTTTTTCGAAAACAGCCCGGTTATCGAGATTCGCAATATTCAACCCTTTTCAACTGAAGGAGCTAACGATCATGAACGCGAAATCCTCGCACGCTTCCCGCGCACGTTAAATAGTACAACCGAGACAACGAGCATCCGCGACGAGCATCGGCACATCCACAATGGAAAGCGTTGTGACGCCGGGACCGGACGTCGGCGTGGCGGTTGCTGGGCGCGCAAAGGAAAGGGGATGTCGAGAGTCCCTCTCGCGAGTCGACGCATGCACGATCACAGAAGTCGGTTACTGGCATTTCTAACCGATGCTTTTGAGCTTTAAGTATTGAGCAAAAGGCACGCCTATCTTCAAAAGGCACATTGGCGCAATCGTATCCTTTCTACTCCCGCTAAATAAATTAATGTTTGAGAGCGATATTCATAGTCGAATCTTACATTTAAGATCATCTTAAGTACAGTCATAAATTTTCAAAAAGCCATATTAGCATCTTAAGACATTACTAAAATAAGGATGGAATATGAATACCTAAGACTTGAACAGTCAAGTCGATAGTACTTCTACAAATCAATTAGAATAGACTAGATCGCTATTCATAGTCCGTTCTTATTTTAAGATCATCTTAGATAATGTTTTAATGCTAATAGAGTTTTCTAATTATCATTGTATTTAAGATAGTCTCAAATATAATCGATTATAAAATCATTGATTACAATTATAAATCATCTTTTCTTGAGGAATCATAATAAATATTGACAATAACATGTGTGATTTTATGAAATGTTTAAGTTTATGATTTTTATATATTTTTGCGCTTTTGAACATTCTTTCGCATTTTTACATAATCAAGAAATCTCAGAGTCCGCGACTCGATCGGCTAAGGTCACCGGTTCTTGTATATTTCAAAGTGCCGAGTCATCGAAATGCAAACGGAAAGATTTCTCAGCTAATTGTGTAACAATATAGCACCAAATTGCTATTGTAATTTATCGTTATCTATCCGCATAATTTTTTTATGTAACACTAAAGTCATGCCAGCTAGCGAATTTTCGAGAGATTAGGAACGTATGATCGTGAAGCTTTGACTGAGTTTATTTTTATCAGACTTGATAGAATATTTCTTGTATCGCGTCATAAGGAAAACAGAATAAAGAATGAAAATTTCCAATTGCTAAATTGACCCATAAGGAATGTCGACGCGATGATTCCCTCGCCACAGAATCACCGAATACCCAGGAATAAATAATTCTTTTTATTTATAATTTGAACTGATTCTTCCTCTTGTTTTCTTCCGCTATCTTCTACCTAATTATTCATGATTTTGTCGAAGCGATGGATTGCTGATAATTCACGATTAACACGAGTATCAATAAAAGCAAGTCAGAGAAGGATAATCTACACAGTATGCTTTGTAAAGGTCATCTCTTTGAAGATTCACAGAGGTTACATTGTGCAATTTGATCTACATCATTTTCAAAACTTTTTTTTCTACAATTGTGATCCGAGCCATGCAAAGTCAGTTCGCAAACTAGTCACTTAATGAGAATTATTTACTTGGCAAGTGGCATAAATTATCATTAAGGTCACTAAAAACGCACAATTATTTATATCTAAATGTTTCGTAAAACCCAATTTGAAAACTATTCGTTTTTTCCCAGTTCTGTTCACGATGCGGGAGCACCAGGATACGATTCGCCTAAGCATCCTTCTGCGTCAGTCGCCGGATTATGGTCGCGCGCGACTGTCCAGATTTAACTGGAAAACCATCGCGCTAGTGAAATATCGTATCGTCGATGAAGTACGTCAACGTATGCTGTATACGTATCGCGAGCCGAATATATGCGATGTAATTTTGTACTCTTTCTTTTTCGATAGATGCATCGATCTCGGCAGGGTCTTCAACCCTTTGTATTTAGATAATATAACAAATTAAAGATAAAGAAAGAGACAGAGAGAAGAAGACCCACTAATCTTTCGGCGATTCCGCGGAAGAAAAAGAAAAACGACGTCGTGGCGAGAGAAGATCGACTAGGCTATGCACTCGCTCGAGGGTCACTCGACTTTCATTGCGAACGGTTTTCGGAGATTGAGCTCCGTCGCTAGGCTTTCGCCTTTCACGTAATAATCGGCAGCATCCCTTCTCCTGGGCGAGGAGCCGTTTGCGAAACCGTTAACGACGCCGTTCGCGACACCATTCGCGATGCCATTCGCATGCTTGCCCTTCGATTGATGATTGTCCTTAACGACGCCGTTCGTCATCGCCGCCCCATTGGATTTCCTGGATTTACCTTCCTGGTAACTTTGCTGGTAGAACTCCTTGAACAAGAAGAAGAACATCACAGCGTGTAGACCGATCCACCAGACGAACGCTTTTGGATAATTGCATTCGATGAAGAGCAACTGGAAGGCGTGAACCATGATGGCGATGAATTGCAGCATCTGGAAAGCGGTCAAGTATTTCTTCCACCAGAGGTACGGCTGCACCTTTGGACCCATCGCTGCCAGAAGATAATACGTGTACATCACGATGTGGACGAAGGTGTTCAACAAACCGAAGAAGGTCGAGTGGCCGCCTGAAAGAATGACCATCAACAGAAATTAGTACGAAATTATATTCGTAATTTATTCGTTTTTAAACATCAAAGTTGTTTTTACTTAAAAATAGCAACAAATACTGCACTCTCAAAATTATTTGTGAATAATTCAAAAAGATATGAATCATCAAAAGTATATATTAACCCTCAACTACATGAGTGGATCTTTTGGACTCGGATGAAAATTTTAGTCGGCCGCTATTTTTGTATTTATATTGCAGAGTTGAAGTGAGTAAAAAAATTTGGATCCTTTCTCTGTCGATCGTAATGCAATTGTTTCATTATTGTCTAATTGTGAGGCAATAAAAGTTTGTGATTTGGACCCGTTAAATGTAAATTTATCAGATTTTTGCCAAAAGTGAAAATCCGTTTTTAGGGAGTGCTTCTTTATTAATGCTGTATTCAAGTATATGTATTGTCTCTCTCTCTCTTCTTATAATTAATATATATATATTTTTTTTTCATTGTCAAAAAAAGCACGAGAGAGGTCTTGGTGAAACGATCGCTCTATTTTCTCGGAGTTATAAAATCGTGAGTAAATAATATCGAAATCATTATATATTTAATATAAAATATTTTCATTGTATTTTTTTCTTTTTTGAAGAAGAAAATACCTCTAATATTATTTTTCCGAACGTGTATAAAAATGCTCCCACTTCAGTTGCGCAAATAATTATACGTTTTGAAATGAATGAATATAACATGTTTGTTTTCTTAAAGTTCATGTTTTTCTCTTTTAAAAACACTACTTATTTTTACCTGTATCCTTTTTTATAAAGATATGATTTAAAAAAAAACTGATTATTGCACTCTTTTCACAAAATTGTTCTTTAATATTTTTTTTTCATAACTTTTTAATTATTATCAAAGCCTTTTTATATTTTGATATTTCGATTCTACACATTCTGGTATTTCATTAAAAAAAAAATTTTCCATTGAGATTTGTAATAATTATAAAACCAGTCAAACGCTATAAGTAACTTGCACCCAGACATATAAATTAAGACTCTAAAATAAAAGGATTAAATCCAAGTAATTTATTCGATTCAAGTGTCTTTTAGCAAATTAATTGCTAAATTAGCATATAATTTTTTTACGAAAAAAAATTAGCATATTGTTTTCTTATGAAAACGAATAACATAAGTCTGCAATTTAGTAAAAACAATTATATTAGGTGTATGACTTTGCTTATTCGGTTTTCGTATAGATGGCTTTAGCGGTAAGTGGTGATCGAAATAAATAGATCATAGACGTCACACAATAAACTTGGGCATCTGTCAACATAATCCCATTAGAAACATTAGTCGATTTGTGTCTGCATCATAAAGTTATTCTCGATTGAAAATGTCAGTTTACGAGCCAAATTCTTGTCATTTGCGGGAGGTTTTAATTTTTTGCTTCAATATGAAGAAATCTGCGGCTGAGGCTCATCGAATGCTTTCAAATATTTATGGTGAAGCCGCTATTAGTGAAAGAACATGTCATAAGTGGTTTCAACACTTCAAGAACGGTGATTTTCACGTCGAAGACCAGCATAGCGGTGGAAGAGAGAAGGTTTTCGAAGATGCAGAATTGAAGGCATTACTTGATCAAGACTCTTGTCAAAATCAAAAAGAATTGGCACGATCATTAGGAGTGACTCAATCAGCCATTTCAAAACGTCTCAAAGCTATGGGAATGATTCAGAAGCAAGGAAATTGGGTGCCGTACGAGTTGAAGCCGAGAGATGTTGAACGTTTGTTTGCTTGTGAACAGCTGCTTGAAAGGCAAAGACGGAAGGGCTTTCTGCATCGCATTGTGACTGGGGACGAAAAATGGGTTCATTACGATAATCCCAAGCGCAGAAAATCATGGGGAGTTCCCGATCATGCTTCCACGTCGACGGCCAAACCGAATATTCACGGCTCTAAGATCATGCTCTGTATTTGGTGGGACCAGCTCGGCGTAGTATATTATGAACTGTTAAAACCGACTGAAACAATCACAGGCGATCAGTATCGAACGCAATTGATGCGTTTGAGCCGAGTATTGAAAGACAAACGGCCGCAATACAACGAGAGACACGATAAAGTGATTTTGCAGCATGACAATGCTCGACCCCATGTTGCGAAAGTGGTCAAGACATACTTGGAAACGTTGAAATGGGAAGTCCTACCCCACCCGCCGTATTCTCCAGACGTTGCTCCCTCTGACTATCACTTGTTTCGATCAATGGCACACGACCTGGCTGACCAGCACTTCCGGTCTTATGAAGAAGTAAAAAATTGGATCGATTCGTGGATTGCCTCAAAAGATGTCAGTTTTTTCGACGCGGGATTCGTATGCTGCCCGAAAGATGGGAAAAAGTAGTGGCCAGCGATGGACAATATTTTGAATCATAAATGTATAACCAGTTTTTTACAATAAAGCCTCGAATTTCGGAAAAAAACTGTATGAGCAAAGTCATACGCCTTATATCATAGATTTCTCGAAAACTTTCTTATTAAAAAGCACATAAATTTAAATTCCAAATGTGAAGAACTCTAAAATGATAATATGTATGTAAAAGATAAACAAATTTTTACAATCTCTAATAAAAACTAGTCATTATCCATTCTCGTAACAATATATTCGTTTTCGACCCATATATATGTATAAGGAAAGCTCTGCTTAGATGCCGAGGGCATCGCAAAGGATCGCTTTTGCGACATTGACACAAATTAGTTTTGCAAAATCAGCTGAGTTTTTGCAACAAATGAATAAAGGAATTGCATAAACAATTTTCTACTTACCTGGTGTGAACTTGACACCGAACCAGACCGACATGGGCATGCAACCGTGATGGATCACATGCAGCGTGGATACATGGTTATTCTTCTTTCTTAACACGAAAAAGATCTGGAAGAAAATGCGCACGATTAGCCCTGTGGAGTATAAATCACACATGCCGGTAAGAGGGAACATTTAGATCACTTTACATACCGTGTCCATGAATTCAGTAAATTTCGAGAAGTAATACCACCAGCTTGCGTGGACCATCTGCGATTTCGAAACATTGATTAGGAAAAACTTTTTTATTGGATCGATTTTATGTATGAAATTTTCTTTGGTTTTATTCGAAATATTTTTATCCTCATGAGAGGCTTCTATATTTTTTTTTTTACATTCCTGTTGAAGATCAGGATTCTTGCCTTCGATTTTTATTAGATACACAGACGATTTTTAAACACTTTTTTACATATTATGATTGCAAGTTACATAAATTAAAAATTAGTTTCAATAAAATATAAAGACGATAAAAAAGAAAGAAAGACGAAGGAAGAAAGAAAGAATGTATGTATAGCAATTTGTAAAAATGAACGACCCAAGATAATTATCTCGTCAACATAAATAAGATAACAGATGAAATAATAAACACATTTTATTGAGTAATTTTAAAAACCAGTTTTCACAGAAATGCATTAAAAACATTTCGCAAGAACACACCGGTAGTGTATTCGAGACGATGAGGAATCTGAAAATCGTCACTGACAGAGTATGTCACAGTATGTATGGGTGCAATGACAGAAATTAATGCGGCGCAATTGTGCGTAATGAAAGTGTATGTAATTTATCGCTTGACGTAATGACGTATAGCATATGTTAAACAATGTTAATCATATAGGCTACTAACTACAGTTAGAGTTGTTCTATCGCTTGAACTCTATGTTTGCAATTCTACTAGCTACTTTGGTCCTTTTCTTAGCATATGAATATACACGTATTATTGCATACAGAATCGGTCATGAGAAAAGATCACAAATTCTTAAAATATTTTTTTTCAATGATAACAATCATTAATATACTTTTAACTAATCAATAATTAAGTAAAGTATTTTTAATTAATTACTGAAATTTGGAATATTTTTCCATTTTAATTAATTAATTAAAATGAAAAAATAGTTTAAAAATCATGGGAAATATCACATAATTCAACGTGAATCAATCAAAATGAGATCATAAAAATTACATCTTTCTCGTTCATTCAAATTACGAATTTATTGACCGATTTTAAAATTATAAGCTAACCGTACACGATGCATAATTTTTATGTTTACATCTTTGCATTTTGACCAATGCATGATTCACTACTTAAAGAGCATAAATAAAATAAGCAAAGTAAAAGTATAAATAAATAAAAGTTTACACGAAGATGGCACTCATAGTGGCTCTCAGTTGCATAGCGACGTATAGAAATTGGCCGAATCAATCAATCAATTAATCTAATCAATTGGCCGAATTAATCTATTGTACATACGAACCACAGAACTAAAGAACAGAACAGAAAAGAAAAAGATAATAACTTTAACTTAGGGTACGTTCCGAATTACGCATGAAGAGCATGTCTTTGTTCACTAAATAATAAAGAAAGATAAAATATTGAAATACATTATGCTTCAAAACGTATCCCTATACATCTAATCTATGCTTGACAATCATGTGACTGTTTCTTAATGTTTTGATTAGCGCGTGCAAGGAAACCAGGCATAAAATAATGCACCATATCATACTGCATTATCACGTAGAATGCTAATATGCTCTGCTCAATGAATGGAGATGTTTAGCAAGCATTATACTGATTCTACAATGCAGTCGGAAGTCTTAATCGGTGAAGTTGACTAATCAGCGTTAGTCGTATATTAAAGGTCTAAAAGGTTGTGACACTTTTTTTTCAATGTGTTTCGGAATGCCTATTCATCGAACGATTAATTCTCATCTGTCGATCTAGAATAAGAATTAATCGCTCAATTCATTAAAATTCATTGAATTGAATTCAAAAAAGTGTTGCAACCTTAGACTCTGATCATACAAGTTGGCTATTAGTCAGCGATAAGACTTAGGACTATCGACTATCGACTCTTGTCATAGAATCAGCATTAGAACAAGCACAGCAGCATGTAAGCCTATCATACAAGAAATTATGTATTGTGTGTGTGGTTAGCTTTAGATATAAACATTATAAATATGACTAGAAAGAGATCATGGCAAGGATAATTCTGTTAATCACCCACCCTCAGCACTTCGGGTCTGTCGCTGTAGTCTACAGGTTGACATCTTAGAGAATAGTCTCCAGTCAGCCATCCGGATATCCCTATCTGCAACCACATTCGCCCAAAGGCCAATAAAGAGATAAAGAAAACAGGCGTATGATGGCAAATGTATATTGCGTACAAGCTTAATTTACAACTACTCTCTACGCATATTACATAAAATATTTGCGTTGAACTCTCGCACGAGAATGTCGAGCGATGTCGCGCCTCGTATCTTCAACGGGAAAAGAAGCAATTGGATAAAAGAAAAAGAGTTACTCGCGAAAGAAACGCAAAGGAACGGAACGATGTATTCTTCGGTCAAAGAATAAATCGATAAAGACTGAAGGACGCGCGATTTTACAATTGCGATTCTTCCCCGAAGGGAGTGCGACACATGTTCAACACTCAGCTGATTTATCGGCGTTTGATTTTTCATCGAGAGTTGAGATAGCGGATGTCGAAGCGGAAAAAGATTAGATCGAGACACTGGAGAAACATGCCAGGCTCTCTATAGTAGACGAAAAGGAAGCATAAGCTCTTTTAAGACGCCTAAATCGCACGGCTCCAGGAATATTTGCCCCCGCCGCAAGCCTCCGCTCCGGGTAAGGAACGGTCAATCTACAAAAATATATTTATAGATGAATATCCGTGATATCAGGCGGACTCGATGCGGTTCGATGATTTCTGTTGTAATAGTCGTCTCGTTGAAGTAATTGGAAGGCAATCTCGTTGAACGGTTCGGCTAGGGTTAGATCGATTAGGCACACTTACCCTTATCGCGGTGGGGCTGTTGGAATAATCCACCGGTTGGCAGCGGAAATTATAGTGATCCCACCATCCGCCCATCAGACACTGTGTTGCGAAAGAAACGTAAATTGTGCTTCGCACATCTTTGCCATTGGCGCATTCCCGTGATACGAAATCGATCGTCGAAGTTACAAATATATTTTCGTTGCTCAATTCTTGGCGCGATAGAAGAACTCGTTCGAAATATGTGTAATAAATTTAATTGCATGTTAAAAAATATTCTAGTAGTATATATATATATATATATATATATACATATTATATATATATACATATTAGGTGTTGGAATTAATTCGTAGCGTTTTACAAGTGATGGGAAGTACTTTCATTAATGTATTTTTTAATGCTCATGTGAAATAAATAACATTCTTTCATTAAAAACGCTACGAATTAATTCCAATACCTAATATATATATGAAAGTCTTCGTAAACTTGTAAATTTCAATAATTACGTTCAAAGGGCCCTTGATTAACCCTCTAGCATTATCGTGTCATTAAAAAATAACTTTTTTACTGCTTTTGCTAAAAAATTATTTATAAGTAAAGAATCTGTTGATATCTATATTCTCGATATACAGTGTTTTGACCAAAAATATTGGGTATTATTATCCTTATTAACCATTATTTAAAGTTTTAGCTCAAAAATTGATTCATGACATTTGCTGTAAATTATTCTTTGTTTCAAGAATGCTTTAAATTTATGTATTAGGTGTTGGAATTAATTCGTAGCGTTTTTTAATGAAAGAATGTTATTTATTTCACATGAGCATTAAAAAATACATTAATGAAAGTACTTCCCATCACTTGTAAAACGCTACGAATTAATTCCAACACCTAATATAATGCCAGAATTTAATAAGTAACAATGCAGGTAGAGAAAATTAAGTAGAGTAAAAGGTAGAGTAAAAGAATAGAATAAATGAATAAGTGCCTAATATTTTTTAATCAAAGCTGTATATTGACTATAGTTTTTCCAGTAATTAGAAGTATATTTCAATGCTCAATATTACACATATTTCCATCTTCAGCTTTTAAGTGTAACTAATTTAAGTGTAACAGATTCCGAATTTAATTTTAAAATAAAATGCAAATATGCAACATTCGTCTCTAGAGGATTAAAGGCGTTGACTACCCTCTTTTTGTAGTCACGAAATATAAACTCATTGTCAACAAGGGAATGCACCAATGACAAACGTATTCATTTGCGGGCGATGTAATCGAATATAATCGCAACTGTTAAAATAGAAAGTTTTCGCTGGACGTCGCGTTCCAGTGACTGCAGTAAAATCATGGAATTGTTAAATCGCGCAACTGTAAATAGCGGCATACCGTATCCTCAGACCGTTATCATCCGTTTTCGATCGTATCATGACGAATACCTGTGTCGCCAAACCGATTGTGAGCTTGATTGTGAGCTTGATGATAAGTCGAAAGCCGATGTGAGATTAGTTATCGATATAATGAATCTTTGAGTCGAATATAAATAGAGAGAATTCAGTAAAAATATGCGCAGGTAACTAAGGTTCATTACACTAGTTTACAAGATTCATTACTAGTTTTGGACAAAAACATATAAAGACTGTATTTCTAGAATAATTTTCGATGCTGAGTCCGAATCTGCCATCGAAATATTTCCATTAAATAAAAAAAAAATAATTTTTTACTTTTTTCATTTGATAAACAAGAATCCTTTTAATTGTATTTATATTTCCATTAAATTCGATTTTAAGATATAAAAAAAAACATTTTCTCCAAAATATAATAGTTTAATTTTTTTTTTATATGATTTTGAATCGGTTTCATGTATTACAGTAATCGTCTAGCATATTTTCATCCTGATAACGTTTCTCAATTATTATCAAATCTTGATAGAAACATACGCATTGCTTGTCACTATTGTATCCAAATTATTCGAAAAGAAATACCATTTCTTAAAAATAACAGGCCTATATTTAAAAAATTCGGCCTAATAGAAATTTTCTGGTGAGAGATTCGAACGTCCCAAATACTTAAAAAAAAAGTTGTTTCCTTTTCTTGTACAAAAATTATTCAAATTTGTAAACTAATGTTATATATTATGTCGTAAAGATTTCAAGCCGATTCTTTGCCGAATTATACGAAACAATCAGGTATAAAATAAAGAGAACAAAAATAGAAATCCAAATTTATCGGGCAAAATTTGTTTAAACATCTGATTTATCCAAGTATTTGTTGCAAGCTTCTTTCTCTCTGAAAGTCTAAAAGTTAAATTATAATAAAGACAAAATATTGGCTCCCAGTAAAATAATCGGTGAATCGAGGAACGGCTGAAATAAAACAAGAGCTATTCGATTTTTTTATGTCCTGAAAAATTCATCGGGTAACATTTTTTTCAAACTAATTTATCAAGCATTAAACAGTTGATATCGCGAGGAAACGGTCGACGAAGTCTCACCTCATAGAAGAGCCATGCGGAGAAGATCACTTGGAACAGGTTATAGAATACTAAGGTGTTTTTAAGTTGGAAAGGTTTCCGATTCTCCATGAGCTTTGGTCCGAGTACCTTGACAACGTAAATGTAGCTGAGGCAGATAAATAATGTGGGGAAAGGCGAGCTCATCAATAACCAATTAGTTGTCCTCGTATCTGAAAAAAAACATTAAGAAACTCTCCTAGGAATCCTTGAGAATAACTTTGAAACTTCCATCTTTTTTTGTTTTTCGAAAAAACCGTAGAATTTGGCAATGTAACGTCAGTTTATTTGTCTGACTTCTCGACTGTGCCGAACGAACTGACAAAGAATATAACACAAGAACCGAATAAGATTTGCATGCGCAATCGAACAAGAACTGCAAATCTTGTTCTATTTCTGCCGCCAATCTACTGGTATAGTATGTCAACAGGTTTCGTCATATTTTTGGTAGTTTATTAACGTCGTCAAATATCTATATGAAATTTGTTGCCTTTCTGTCATTAGAAATTGATAGGTATTCTGCTAAAAAATTGGTAGCATACTCTGATCAAAATCTGTTTCTGCAAGCTTGGTTATCTGGAATGTAATCAAAGAATTTAATAGCAAATTCGATATAATACACTCAGTGCGCACTACTACATATTAAAGCCGTTGTAAACAAATTGAAATAAAAATATATGTTTAATATAAATATAGAAACAGATTAAACCGCGAAATCTTTAATATATTTTATTGTGCTATTAAATAAAATATGAATTTTATTTAATATGAATATGAAATATATAAATATAAAATAAATATAAATATAAATTTTATAATTTGAAATATCTGCATATCACGCTCAGATTAAATCACAGCGGTATATTTAATATGCACTAATGCAACCGAATTCTATTAGATTCTCGGTTACATTCCAAACAGCTAAGTCTGCAGAAATAAATTTGTGAGAACTAATTTGTGAGTAGAGTAAGCTACCAATTTTTAAAGGCAGAAAAGCTACAAATTTCACGTGAAGTTTATAGTAATATATGATCATGTTGGCAAAAAAACATCAGACAAAACCTGTTATATATTGTATCATTAGATTAGCGATAAAAACCGAACAGGATTTGTAGTCCTTGTTCGGTTGCCCATGCGCGCAAATCCTGTTTGGCTTCTTCCACCAGCTGCATATAGTATGTCAACAGACTGTCGACAAATCCTAAGCTTACAGTCTAAATTTTTGAGAATGAAATTTCACTCCAAGAAAAGTGATAGTTGCGCCAGTCCTTCAAGGGAATTTCCTAAAAGGTCAACTTTAATAATTAATATCTCACTTCGCGAGGCAAAGCGATGCTTTTCTCTACTATATTCATTTGTTTTGTGCAAAAATACGTCAAATGAATCTAATTTCATCAAGATTGAATGTAGGGGTTAAACTTAATATTTATCTCCAGTGTTGCTTTCGGAGAGTAAAACTATTTGGAGAATTGACTCTTGTTTGGAGTGGATTTTTCAATCTCTAAGAGTGATTCTTCATTCTCTAAGAATGAAAATTTGATAGAGAATTTATTGACAATTTGCCAAAGTTTTATTATCTGGGATTATATTAGCGTGTGTAAGAAAAATAGTATCGTCAATAGTCGATACAATATAAAAAATATAGAATTTCGATTGACAGATTGATACTGAAGTTGCCAGGTCCAAATTTCTATCAGTCACATCCGATTCCCAAGCAGAAGTCACGATAACGTCAAAATGATACTAAAATGAATTGGAAATGATTGAGAAATGACTTTTAATAATCATTTTGGAATCATATTCACATTATTTTAGTATTATAATGACTTGTTGTTCTGCTTGGCTTAGTACTCTGAGAATACTGTTATCCAGCAATAGTTCTTTCCTAAAATGATTGTAATCGAATCGAAGATGACCTCGTTACAAACAATGTAATACGCAACAATATACAGATGTATTAACAGCCATAAACAATTCACTTCTCTCTCTCTTTCTCTCTCTCTCTCTCTCTCTCTCTCTCTCTCTCTCCCCCTCTCTCTCCTTTTTTCTCTCTCCATCTTTCCTTCCTATATGAGTAATAGGCGTAATCCAGTGACCATGATTTAATGGCGATAAAAACCGCTCGTCCTTCGGTATCGCTTTGAAGGACTGCTCCATGTTCTTTCAGGGATGTCTAGTGCGTATGTCCTTCGATGGTTCATTTACTCTTCCCTTGGTTTTCTCAATATGGAAAAAGTGAATGATCGGTATTTCCGAAAGGTGTTCCTTGAGATTCTCTACTGGACGGACGGCGTTAAACGTGTTCGATTTTATTTACGCTTGCAAAGATTATGCAACTCATTCGGAAGATATGAATATGAATAACATATTTGCACATATTAGAACAAGATTGTTTTGGCATTCATGAGAGCGGATTTACTGCATAATTAAAAGATGAATAAAGAAAATTAATTTAATCTATCAGTACACGAATATTTTTGCAAAGAAAAATTAGTTCGTGCAAAATTGATAATCTCATTTTAAAAATACATTGCTATAAAAAATGCATATAAAAAACATGTATACATATACACGTACAATATATATTAAGAAAAATATCTTCAAGAATTGCGTAATATATAAATATGCATGTTTTATTTGTCTTCCATGCAAAAATAAAAACAAGCGTATTTAATTATAGTTTTTTACAAAACTCGGAAGCTACATAAATTGTCTTTTTATCGCGAGCGCTTTACAACACTCAATATAATTTACATAATCTATATAATCCTTATATACCTATAATTTTCATCTTCCGCATATGTATGCAAATTTCCGATGAAATAATCGAACGATTGTGAAATGTTATTAATATTAATGACATGTTAATAATACTACGACGCAATTTTATATCTCCGCATAATTTTTTTATTATCACCAATCATGGGACGTTAATTGGCGTGTCGATGAACACAGACTGTTCTCATTGATCGAATAACTTGAGAGATATAAACGTTAATCAATTAGATCGTTAATCACGCCGTAAAACTGGGATTCCTCTCATTGGTGATCGGCAAATTGCGAAAAAAAGCCCCCGCGTTGCAACAAACGTGACGGCACGATGCAGCCGGCCAACTGTCTGTACAGAATAAAGAATTACTCCACTTTACTCACACGACGCCGCGATTATCAAAGTGACATTTCGTTGCTGCGCCCAAAGTGGGACAGTGACGGTCTCAAGGAAACAGTCTACTGACAATCGCTCATTCCATTTCGCGCAACGGCCGCAATGCGATAAAATAACATTGACAAATAACGCAAATTACCGTGCACATATTTTGAGACTCGTTACATAGGATGTAAGTAAAATGTGATAAAATATGCTTATTATAAAAAAAGCTTATTTTCATTGCGTATTTTCAAGTGCTTTGTGAGAACATTCGATATATGCGCGTATACCAAACATGGACCTAGCAAATTCTGTTCGTTTTTTTTTTATATATATAAAAGAATTCAAGATACAAAGGAAAATTTATGCATCACAATGACTTTGGCGCAACTTTTTTGAAAATAATTATAAAACTTCTCTCTCTCTATCATTAAAGTGACTTGTAGATTAGAGAGATGAGTTATGGATTTAAATATTTATAAAAGATAATGTTTTAAGGAAATTGTAGAAAGAGAGAGAGAGAGAGAGAGAGAGAGAGAGAGAGAGAGAAAGAACTAAAAAAGTGAAAAGAGGAGAAAGAAGAATATAGATAAAAATTTAGGTACAACATAATTATAAAAAATATATTGTTAGGAGAGATATATGAAGTCATAAGAAAAAAATAGTATTTTTTTTAAAGACTAATATAAATAAAAAAAAACCTAGTATTTTGATGTGAAAATTATACAATAGCAAAGCAATTGTAATATTAGTGTAAATTAATGTAAGAACTAAAATAAAAAAAAACTAAGAAACATACAAATTTAGATAAAAGTATTTAAATTTAGATAAAAGTAATATATGGAGAGCGAATTCTAATTAGTCAATAATTATAAGGTACGGTCAATAATTATAATAAATGTGTAATTATAAAACTGTAAACCAAATTCTTTCTTGACATATGTAAACTGAAGTGATACTTGCTTTTTCTTTTTTCTGTAAAGCCTAATAGACGACTTAAGAGAGATAATAAATTAAAGAGATGTAGACATTTTATAATTCTAAAATAGATATCATTGTGATATTCCACGTGGAGTTATCCAAGAATGTTAAACAAAAGAAGACATAATACTCGACAACAATATCATCATTCGTTATTTACATTCTCGTCTTTCGCGCGTCAATTATGTAAATCCGAAGGACTCTAATACCGCACAATGTCCATCCATCTATTGCACTCTCGAAATTATCGTGCAACGACGTAATCATCAATTTATAACATGTTGGTGATGTCACTGGGTACGCTTGACATACTACGAGATAGCCAAGTTTTCGTCATTTATCATCCAAATCCAAATTACTCTATTTAGAATTATACAAATTCCGGATATTTTTCTCAACGGATTCTCGCATTTTGTTCACCATCAGTAATCACCTGCGTGTTTGTCCAGCATATCATGGAACCGGTCTATATACTGCATTATGATCGACATGTTGCCGTGTAAGCTGCCTTCTGGTCTATTTTGAACGGAAATCCAGCAGTCTACTACCCACTCTCAGGTGATAGTCTCTTCTCCTTCTGAAACGAAAGAAAAAGATTTTTATCAGAGACATTCAACGGTTCCTATAAAATACGATCGGAATAATGAGATCCGTGGCCACTAACGGTACTCTAAAATTAATGTAAGATACCACTTCTTCTATAATAATGATACATAAAAAAATGATGCGAAAAAATTTTTAATTATCTTTTTGTTTTCTAATAAGTAATGCTATCTCTTGTGTTTTTACATTAAAAAAGAACATACTTTTCAAAAAATTCGGTCATCCTTCAATTTTTAAGAACTCCGCTTTGAATTTCTCATATCAAAAATGCAAATTGGTCGTATATATAGCTATAGAGAAGTTTAAATATTTTTTTACAATATATATATGTATATGTATAAAAATAAACATTGATATAAAGTTCCTTTAAATAAGGAATAAGTGATGCATTAAATAATAAAATTTATTGATAATATTTAATGACGAAAAGTTATATTGATTTACAAAATTCCTGTTTCTGTTTCACAACATCTGAATAATGATTCTTATGTATTTCACTTCATATAAAAGCAAAAAGTTGTAACTATTTATTATAAATAATTAACATTTCGTATCTCATTTTATATGTGTGTTAATTTACATTTATTATAATTAATTTCATTTAATTTCATTTAGATTGCAAATCTTATTCTCTTAATATATCGCTTAAAAGAGTATTTAAACGACAAAAGGACATTAAAAGGATAAATATATTATTAGATGTACAAATAAGTTTCTGCCGTTTGACAAAAGACGACGCCACTAGCAAGCTATGGTTAAAATTGTCTGATGTAAAACATTATATCATAAGGTTGGACATCTGTCAACAACATAACCTTGAAATATACTAGCGATTTTGTATCAGCATCATATATTTTTTTTGTACGAAAATGCCGAGTTTTGTGCCGAATAAGCGTCATTTGCAGGAACTTTTGATTTACTTCTTTAATTTGAAGAAATCTGCAGCTGAGGCTCATCGATTGCTTGTAGAAGCATATGGTGAGGCTGCCTTAAGTGAGAGAAGTTGTCGTGAATGGTTTCAAAAATTTAAGAACGGTGAATTTGACGTCGAAGATAAAGAACGTAGTGGAAGGCCGAAAGTGTACGAAGACGCGGAATTGGAAGCATTATTGAATGAAGATTCATGCCAAACGCAAAAAGAACTTGCACTTACATTTTGATTTACATCAATAAAACATTATGTATCATTCTTTCACAATAAATGCTTAATTTTTGATTAAAAAACGGTGGAAACTTATTTGTACACCTAATATAAATTTGTGTATTATAAATAATTAAAAATTTTTTTCTTTTGCTTTATGAAATAAAAATAACCATTCAGATATTAAAAACCAGAAATTCCATAAAACATTGTAACATTTCGTTTTTCGTTTCCTATACAAATTTTAGTTGTACATATTTCATGCAATTGGAAACAATAATATCTCATTTTTATTGTTTCCTGTTCTGATTTTTACATACAAATGTAAAATCTATCAAAACAGGAAACAAATATATATATAATTAAAAATATATTGATCTAATCTAATCTAATCTAATCTAATAAAGCTATACACTGTATCTGTGAGAACCGGCAAGAATCTAAAATCCCACGTTCTTGAAAATTTCTCTTCACTTAAAGATATCAAAAGTTATCTAAAATTGCAGTAAAATATCGCGATCATTTCACTGTATAAAATCAAATTATCTGTTGTTTTATTTTTTGCAATTATTTATAAAAAAATTTTTTTAGCTGATATTAGCTTTTTAGCTAATTTATTGATTTTTAACTAATATTATACAGACAAAATACTCTTAACTATTTTTATATTAAAAAATTTAACAAACAGATATAAATCTTGGTCGTGTCCGACAAAGTTACTCAAGAAAAAAAACGGTCAAAAAAACTTTAAAATTGTATGAATGAAATCTGTTGAACCTGAGATATTTATAATTTGATATTTATAATCAAAAAAAAAATACACGATTTTCAAATTGACAATCTAGTATCGACATTCTTTAACTCTGGAACAATATCAGGATCTGGCCGGGATTTTCCCGAGATAGCGTACTCGAGTCTCAAATCACCAGTTCGAATCCTCCAATGTCTCGTGTCTGTCGTACCGGCTTACGTGTTTATAGCCACTGCAGAATTTTTCATTCGAAAGTCGCATACGATCGGGCAATGCCTGGCAATGCCGTCGCGCAATTCGCCGAGCCGACCATGAATCGACGCGGCCTTGAACCATTCTGATACGTTCAATTTGTACACATGGACAAATTGAATTTCACTCGTAATTTCGACAAGGCAAACAAGATTCTTGCGAATGTGTAAATCTGCTCGCTCTTTCTCCAATTCTGACCTCATCGATTCGAGTCAAAGACACTGACTGAATGAGGCAAAGAAACGATAGAGAAAATGATGTTTACTTGAAAATCATCTGAAAACGGAAATTCGTGACTTCATCATTAGTTAATAATCAAAAATTAATGATGAATGATTATATATATGTGCTTCACTTGCTCGAGGTTATTGATCGCTCCACTTACTACACATTAACTTGTTTATAAAAATAAAAAAAGACAACAAACTGTTTAATTTTTTTTTAAGCGATACAAAGTTAGAAAAAATTTATTCAAGTTGACGCAATGCTTGACACGTAATGTTTTACACAATATATTCTCACGTCAGAAATAATTAATGGATAGAATCTTTTCACTTTGCTAAACACCTATAAATTTCGAATATTGGAACTGAAATCCTTTTGTATTTAAATAATTTCGCTAGCTCGAAATAAGCAATGGCATAAAATAAATCGGATTATTTCACAGTACATCTTAAATTTTCACATGAAATTATTCAGATGGTAGATTGTTAAAACGAGTTACATCTCAATGATATTCGCATTAAACTCTTAATGGGACTTTAATTTCTCTTATTAGCTTTATAAATTATTAGAGATTGAAAATGTATGTAAAGGTCATAGAAGATATAGATTTTACATTAAAAAAGTACTTATATCGATCGATTTCTACGCTTCAGGGCGGAAAACAAAATTAACCCTTACCTTACATCACTAGACTCGAGTGATTCCTGTGCAAGTTTCTTTGAGTCTTTCGGTAATTATAAATTACTACATTTTATTATTTTCCAAAATGAAGTTCCAATATTTATTCCAAAAAGTTGAAAGTATATTGGTGAATTTTTAGAGATTTTTTAAAATCATTCTGTAAAAAACGGACGGATTCTAGTGCCCCTCCCCCCCCCCCCTGTTTGTATGGATGAGGCACCAAATTATATTCTTGCAAGGTAAGGATTAATTATGCTATCAAACAGTTGTAATCGAACTGGTCGTTTGTCATACAGGCAGGTGTGCGATAATCCATCAAATTTCGCTATGAAACATTCGCGATAGAATTTTACGCACAATCTATACGTACAGATAGCGTCCCATCTACCATTGAAAAAACATGGAAAATATCGATATCTTATAAAAGAATAGATATCTTAGAATTTTCTCAATTATTGACTGCATTCGCTTCAGTTATGATTAGATAAACGATTCCAAATCTATTTCTTTGTCCAAATCTGCTCGAGCGTCGTACATTCATATCGCGAATAACCATTTCAATGAATCCACACAATCTCATTCACAAATATTCAAGAGATGTCTTAAGACGCGTCCAAAAGTCATCTTTAAATCCTATCTTAAAAACGTTCTCAGGGTATAATCGACTATGTAACTTTTACTATTATAGAATAGAACAAAATGATCAAAATGACTTCAAAATAATCACTAAACGTCATTTTCTAATCATTTACGATCCATTTTAACGTCATTTTGACTTGCGATTCTGCTTGAGAACCATGCAACTTTTTTCCTAGAGCGGAAACGTGAAAAGTGAAATTTTATACACACACACACACAAAATTTTCACTTTTCACGTTTCCCTAGAAAAAGTTACATAATTCTCCAAGCAAAACAACAAGTCATTATGATATCGAAATGATGTCAAAATGACTCCAAAATAATCATTAAAAGTCATTTTTAAATAATTTATGATTCATTTTAATGTCATTTTGACGTTATTGTGACTTGTTGTTCTGCTTGGGTCCCAAACAATCACAATAAGTCATGGTAATATCAAAATGACTCGTAAATGAATCGTAAATGATTGAAAAATGACTTTTAATGCTCATTTTGGAGTCGTTATGACATCATGTTAATGGTATTGTGACTCATTGTTTTGTTTCGATTGATCCCCAGACATCCCAGACGGGTAAGTGTGTTCCAGATAGAACACAGTCCTTAAACCATAATGATATTATAGGACGACATCATTTACAATAAACTTATAAGTCATATGATCTCGAGCAAAATAACAAGTCATTATGATATCAAAATGATATTAAAATAGCTCCAAAATGATCATTAAGTCATTTTTCAATCATTTTCGATTCATTTTAGTATCATTTTGACACATTATCGTGACTTGTTATTCTACTTAGGATATTATTATGATATTATTATGACTTTCTGTGTTCTACTTGAGGTACTGTGTGGTACGGGGGATGCAGCTGGCTGATCGATCGATTATGTGAAATCATGTACGGAATCGCGTACGAAATCCGTGCCATCGTGCACGCGAGATTTCCCGAAGGGAATTGCCGCAACGCGAGATCAGAGACCGTACGGACCGGACGGAATGGAGGTCGCGATCACAGTCCTCCCGCGAGCGATCGCGCTAGATGTTTTGGCCGCTTGCAAAACGAAAAGCCGAAAACGCGCCGAGCAAGCGAAATACCTCGGGATTACGTTGCGAAAACTGTATACATTATAACGGAGCCGCGCGCGGCACAGAAAACGAATCGCGGAGGACGGGATGGTGTGCGTGTCTGCTGTATGTGTTACGCAAGGAATCGCTCGCACCTGCGCAAGCGTGTGCCGTCCAACTAGTGACTGCCTGAAATCGTCATTTAATCTAATCGTGAAGGAGGAAAAGAAAGGCAGAGGGGAGGGTGACAACGAGAGACAGAGAGAGAGAGAGAGAGAGAGAGATGGGGCGAATGTTTCTTCTCATCTATCTATTAACATCCTCCTAACATTGGTAACTCGCGCAATCATTTGACAAACCATTTCCAGTTGAGAGCAATAGGAATCTTACTTGCCTCGAGTATTTCACGGACGTCTACTATGCCTATTTCTTTTTTGCGCCACACGCTTGTCTTTGCTTTAAACGAGTCTCGAGTGTAATACTTGAGATTTTCCTTTCGTTACGACGTTGATGTTGACGCAATCTCTTCCGATCTCGCTCGACCGTTCGCGTAATACTCGCGTAATCATGCGTCCGCTGGACCACTTCGGAAGACGCGATCACAGCCTCATCTCAGGTCTGTTTTTTATTGCTGAGCTTTCTGAACTATACGCAGTGCAATAAGTTCAGGTGAAACAAATATACGTTTGTTTCACTTTAACTTATTGCACCGGTTCAGAGTGCAGCAATAAAAAACAGACCTGAGATGAGGATATAACTCGGTCTCTCTTGAGACCGAGTCAAAAAATTCGAGGTGCGAGAGCGAGAGAACTCACTTCTCCGCGCGAATGAACTCACGAGTTCATTCATTTTCCTTGTCTATAGCGAGTATAAGTAGAAGATCGTCATTAGCTCGGGAAACCGCATCGTTTCTCTGTTATTATTTTTTCAAACAGCCAATACTCTCCCCTTCAAACTTCATTTTAATGGAACCATGTTGAGAAAATTCCATTTTTAATTCAATTCAAGGGTACTTTAATAAATAATTCATACTAAAAAATTAATTTTTTTAAATGTTGACTACTTTTCCAACATTATTATGTACTGATCTGATCTAAAATGACGTTGGTAGAACTAAATAATTTTAACAGATAATGACTTCACAAATTTGATGTATACTGTTAAATATCAACGAAGCAATAGTAACTCAATCTTTGAATAACATTTTGTTATTTTCTGTTTAAATCTCCAATCAATATATATAGTTCTATCATGAATATATTTCTGACTTTTCGTCTCTATCTGATTTTTCAGACTATTATTCTTAATGGTTCGGCTATTACTCTTAATGGTCTTTCGATCAATTGACCACGGTTTGTAATATTTCACAGACATGAGATTGGACACGTACCATTTCACTTTGAATTTTGTAATACGTAATTTGGTTTGCGACATCACATCTGATTATGTTAAAGCACTTATGAGAATCTAAAACGTAGTCGAAACGTTTGTGAAATTGTAGATGTGAGTCGCTAGTTGCAATAAAATTGAAGTTGCACATCAACACCCCCGCTGGCTCTGGCGTTTCTAATTTATTTTGTTAGATTTTGTTATTTTTAATCCCCATGTGTGTCAAAATGTAAATCAATTCATTTCTATAGTTAATTTCAAAGCAAACATCGTCCACATTAACGTAGCATTTAGGACATCTAAAATAAACTAAATTTGAGTCAAATTTAATACATTTTCTTGAGTTAAATTGTTTCACTCCATTGTTTAAATCAAATTCGTTAATTTGAATGTTGTAATACGTAATTTGGTTTGCGACATCACACTTGAGTATGTTGAAGTACTAATAAGGACTTAAAACATTAATTGAAACGTTTGTAAAATTGTCGTTATATACAGGGTTGGCCATATTCGACGGAAAGACCTTGAACCCTATTAAATGATTTTTAAAATGAACAGCAAAAAATGTGTTTTTTTCCCATGATTGAAAAAAAAACATCTTTCCCTGTATTAGGTAGAAACAGTAGCGACCTATTTAGAAATTATTAAAAATAACTCGAATTGGATAATTCGACATTACACGAATTTAACAGTGTACATTACAATGTACATGTGCTAAAAAGATAGGTCGTCTTTATTTAATCGAAGACACACCTGTCTACGACTATTTATGGTCCAAGATAAAATCACAGAGTAACGATAATTCGACCTAATGACGATCTCCTACGGACTTATTGTTCAATCTAATGAAAAGCTGTCCTTCATAAATCGTTAAACGATTTGACGGTCGATATCTGCATTGGATGACTGGCGGAAACTCGCTTTTCTCTTCGCGTATTATAGAAGTTGGCAAGAGAGTACAACGACTGTATTCTTCGCAGGAATAGTATGACGGTGCGGCACGACGAGGTCGCCTCGACTTTATCTACTTGCGCAAATAAACGGCGGGGACGCTATCTGCTATGGTTGCATAATGATTTTTACGATAATCACGGTACGGTATAATGCGTTCGCGTAACACGGCCGCATGTTAAATTCGCGAAGGGTTAAATTGGGACATGAAACAACAACGACGACGAAGATGACGATGTCGTCGTCGTCGACGGCATTAGCTACGGCTGCTGGAACGCGTCCAATCTTGCAAACGCCGATCGTGAAAGTAACTTCAAGCTCGGATCGTCGTCGTTGATATGTACTCGTAGACTCGACCGCGTTAAACGGCACCGTGTAGGAAAGTTAACGAACATGACTTACACATAAAAATCAATGACGGATTCAGAGGACCCAGCTCCTAATCTTGTTATTCTACTTCGGTATTTCTCGATTTGTGAATAAAATTTTTAATAAGTAAAGGACTGTTTGTTTTCACTCGAACGTATCAATCCAGTGGACATCAACTAAAAATAATATGGTATTTATAATTTCGTATGATCGTTATAATTTCGTACTCAACGATGTAACTATTATGTAATATCGTATTATGCTATAATAAATATATTTAAATATATTTAAATATATTTAAATATATTTAAATATATTGTTGAATGCAAATTTATGACATAATGATATGTTACTTTTTACTTGATCGACTGAATTAATACATTCGAGTAAAAATAAACGGTCCTTTACTTATTAAAAATTTGATTCATAAAGCAATACCAACAACACTAATAACAAGTATCACAATCGCTAATCTGTAAAATTTACAAACAATTCGTTGTGAATAATAATGACTATCTTCTCTCTCTCTCTCTCTCTCTCTCTCTCTCTCTCTCTCTCTCTCTCTCTCTCTCTCTCTCTCTCTCTCTCTCTCGTCCTAAGATGTTTAGATGTTAACATTGTTACACTGAAAAAAAATGTGAAAAAAAATATACTATAATAAATATTCATTTGAATAGTACTAGCTATTATAATATTTACATAATATTTATTAAATATAAAAATATATATATTTGGCACAAGCATCATTAATTTGATATATCGTTTTTTTATTTAATAAATAATTATTTACAATAATAAAGGTTAGTATTATTCAAATGTTTATTAAAATTTAGTTTTTTTTTCAATGTACGAGAAGAACGAAATAAATCATAAAACTATACCACATTGATAAGAAGTGACATATATAAGATTATTTTTCCATATATTAGTCTTTAGAATCAATCTCCTTATATCATCTTAAACAAATGCTAATTTTTTAAATAATGCAAAATAACCGATCTTAAAAACTTATTATTGTGTAAGAATGACACATTTGCCAACACAATGCTTATATGAAAGCGCCGTAACTCATAAAAATAATAAGGGATGAAATTTACACAACTCTATATTAAGGTTGAGTTTGAATTTTAAAAACTCATGACTCATAGTTTTAAAAAATACATTATAATTAAAAGTACATAGAAAAAAGTACATAAAAAAAAGAGAAGTTATGTATATTTATTATAATTTAAACATTATTCAGAAAAATGTTTTAATAAAAAGTTGCTAATTTTGAGTTATGTTACTTTTCTATTCACGCAGTGATATGTATGGATAAATGATATAATATTCTTTCTTTAAAGAATTGATCATACAACACGAAAAACAACATGGATGATTTTTATAGCCGATTTCTCAATAAAAATTTCTTATTTATGAAAACATATACGTAGAGATATAAAAAATTCGTATTCACTTAGAAATTTTCAAGTTCTAACAATCTTTGTATGCCCCAATATACAATCAATAATTAAGTTTAAAAATGTATCAAAAATTATAAAAATTAAATCCTATTCTGCCAGGTTGAATAAAACATGCATACTTTTTTCGTAATCAAGAAAGATAAAATAAACATTAATTAAAAGATAACACTTAAAAAATTTTATTATTTGTTATATTTTTAACACATACTTTTAATTGAATAAAATTCCTGCATTTAAAACAGTAAATATAATCGTATAAACTGAGCATACATCAAGTATCGTTCGTCAGCTCGAGTCACTAGACTGCTGCCAGAGAATAATTACCAATTTAATTAATTTCTCATTACTGTTATTTACAAAATAATACACACGTATATTTGATTTTACACATGTATTCCAAATTATGGGGTAGATGCAGACAATAGTACAATTGTACAACGATACAATAGTCAAATAAAAATAATACTCTCCGTTGTACTCTCCTTGCTGAAGTTTTCTGCATCTAGCACTGCTTGAACGGCAAGCCGAAAGTGTAAGTGTAACTATTATATGCGACGCAACCAGCTGGTCTTAAGTAATAGTAACTCGCGCGCTTGAGTAACGAAACGGAAAAAGATGACAAAGACGCGGCGAGAGAAGGAGAGAGATAGAAAAAGAGAAAGAGAGTTGGGGAGAGAGAGAGAGAGAGAGAGAGAGAGAGAGAAAAGAGCGGGAACGGAGAAAGGCCGCCTATCGGACCCGGCATGCTGTCGTCGTTGACACTCCGAGAAATTGCGGTCGCGTGCTGTCACTGTCCAGCACACCGGAGAAAAGTGCTGGATCAACGACTGTCGTAGATTACGACTTCGGTATAATGAACGCAGCTAGCTCAGCAAAATCGGCGTATACAAACTACGAGATTTAATTAGGCGGCATCTGCAGAGAGACTTATATTTTATATTACGCTGGGGAACACTATCTGCTTCGTCATTTCATCAATTATCGAAAAACAAGTCCAATTTCTTTTGAAATATTCATTAAAAAGTAATATTCATTTTATATATATTTATATATATATAAAAAATACGTATATATAAAAAGTATATTTATTTATTTTATATACTATATTATTAATATTTTATATACTATAGAATATTTTAGGAAAAATATAAATCAATACGTACTTTTGTTACAAATACGTTTGTATTAATTCTCTTAAATTCTTTACAATTAATTTGGAAATACCTAAAAAAACGGTAGTAATAAAATGATATTATGTACAATATAATGTAATAATAATTGCCAGTTATTGTAAATTCTATGTCATTAATATTATTATTTTCACGTATCAATTTAAGCGCCGATAATCGTGCATGAAGCTGAAAGCGAATCGTAATCACGGAGACCAGACGACATGAAACCGCAATATTTTTCGTTTTTAACCCAAATTATCGTCCTTACAAATAATTGCATGTGATTAACACTAGAAAGAGAAAAAAAGAAGGAAAGATTAGTCAATATTTGAATGCTGACAGGTGTCAAATCCTTGTTACCTGCAGGGAATCCACGGAAAGTGCAAACGCACGTCGCGAATTCTCGTATTACGCGATGCGATTGCATAACCGCGGTCGGGATGAAGAGATCGTAGCAAGACAAAGGAAAAAGAAAGAAAAGGAAAATACACAGAAAGAGAGAAGAAAGGTAAAAGAATAAAAGGCGTGGTGGCGAGCTGTGCGATAACGCGCCGTAATCTATTTCCGGAAAAGTAGGCGGAGACGAGATAGAGAACGATTAACGCAGCCGCCGAACGTAGTGACGCGAATTTTATCGCGACGTCACTATCTCGCGGTTACGTCTTCGACAACAATGTATTTCTCATTTAGACAGGGTGTAAACATCGCGTACTTTCTCCCTGACCGCGGACGGAGGCTGGAATGAAAGAGGAACACCGCGTTTTTCAACGAAGTCGCGGAACGATTGAAAATTGAAAATCTATGGCGAATTCCAAATTTCGGCGTATTAATAACGAACGTTGATTGTTACATAAGAAAGATTTTTCAGTGGAAATTAATTTACTGTTAAAACTATTTAGCTAATGTAACAACGATTTTTTTCTACGAATTTTTGACATGTTAACCCTCGTCGACTATGTAGAATTTTGCATTAACAACCGGAGTTTTTGAGCTTCACAATGGATTTTTACATTATTTTGGACTATATAAAAATCTAAAAAAATTCATGCATTATACTTGTGAAAGATTTAACAATTTTACTATTGTAAAAATCAAATTATATTTATTTATTTTTTTAGATTTAAATTTATTTTCACAATCAAAAGATCGTTTCGACAATTTTCATATTGACTGTACTTTCAAAATCCCATTTGATCGGCGGAGGATTAAATAAAAACATTTACATAAAAACATAAAGGAGAATTAAAAATTTTCTCTTTACATAAAAAAATAAATATACTGAAATCTAACAACCTAGCAATTCAATCTTAATTCTGCTCTTCAACTTTATTTGGCAAAACTTTTCACTAATCTAATACTTAAAAAAAATTGTAAAAACAAAATGAAATTCAGAATCAATCACTCAAGTAATCAATGACAAGGTAAAAAAGAGATAATAATAATTTAAATCGTATTCAATTCTATCGACAACATTGATTACAGTTGATGATCGATCCCGACATTAAAGAGCTACAAAAAAGTACAGTGCATAATAATCTTGTGTATAATCTTCTGTATGATTTTCTTATACAATCAAGGTTGAAGATAAGAGAAAGATGAATTTTGCCGAGTGTATGTGATCTCTCTTATTATTACTAGAAATCGTTGAAATGACACGTATTCACGAATGACTGGTATTTCGGCGAGGCATTGCTTCCTTTCACGCTGATCAACGTGTTTCACCAAATTATTACGGCACGTAACAAAAGTACAAACACATGCGAAATCATTGAAAGAGCGCGTGTCGCGAGGCTGTTGCTTCAATTAACCATTTATGATTATTATAATTGTCCACTTGATCACGCCCGAGAGAAACCAAATTTTTGATAAACATGCAATCGTTTGTATAAACTAATTAATAAAGAAATGATAAGTACCTGACGCAAAAGAAACAGAGAATATCATCGATAGTGATGATAAGTCACTTCTCTTTCAACTATCATCAGAAATTATGCAAACATTAAAATAATTGATTAATGATTACAAGCGATGAGTAAGATGTACGAGATCAAATATCGTTCATCAATTCAAATTAATACGCGTTTCCATCAAGTAAGTCATAACTTCAATCTCGGACTGGAAAAGTTTCATTGTACAATATTAATTGGAATTCTGATAGATTCAATCAGAAAAGTACAAAACTCAGGATAACCCGAGAAATTCAATTACGATAACAATTATAGAATTCTTATTTATATGACATCAGAATGTTTTGTACTTTTTGTTCGTGCAATTAGAACATTTTTCTCAGAGTGGCACTTATTCTTCACCTTTTTCTAATGCTAACAATAAGAATAAGAAAAAGATGAAGAGTAAATTGAACTGAGATTTAAAGTTAATCTACATTGATAGAAGCAGGCATTAATTAATTAGTGAAAACGAGTATAAGTGAGACTTGGCACGATTGCAACTTTAACTGCTGCAACCAAAGTCTCAAGGACTCAAGGTTGAGCTTTCTTTCTTTCCGACGTAACCACACTCGGGGTCACGCATACCTTCGATCGCGAAGCTCGTTAATTGCATAAACCTTGAACAGTGACTTGCTTCGCCGAGCGGACCGAAGATTCACTTCGACAACAGAGCAGTACCGTGTCGTTTTCCGTTCATGATTTCGCCGCGTTTATGTAAGAATATCGTATGAGGTACAGGGTGTTCCCGTATCTAGCAATATAGTGTCGAGAAAATGATAATTCTACTTGAGAAAATAAGTAAAAAGTACAAAATTGTTCTCAGTTTTTTTTTTTTTTTTTTTTTTTTTAGACAAATGGAAAGACAAAATTATGTATTACCAATTATATTAATATAATTGTAATATTCAGCTCATTTTACATAAGATAAAAAATCTATCACTAAAAAAATTGCAATTTTGTGACTACAAAAATATTTTTACATACGCATTAAAAAAAATATTGCATTGAATTAATATTGTATATAAAACTTCTATAGTGTTTATATCATGTTATAACTTATACGTCAACATAAAGTGTAATATATGAAATGCACGTGTAATACGTATCTTTAATATTATGTAAGGCATGACGAGGAACAAGGAATTTTTACGTTGCATCTGAATAGCAGGTTGATATGCACATAATATTTGCAACTGTAATAAATCTCATAAGATAATTCACTCGAGATATCAATTATAATAAATCAATTTTTTTCGATGCATCTTCGATTAATAATAACATTAATATTGTTTTGAGCAGCTGTTTAATGTAACTAACAGAATGGCAATGCACAAATGACATATAATAACATAATAATGTACAACGGCCTCGAACGACTTCATTAGCTCATTCAGCGTGGAAAGTTTCTTACGATTCATAATCGATAATTTATATTAGCCACTAATCAATTATTTCTATTCAATGGAATTTTTGTGAATTTATCAATCTGAACTTCACGCAAATTAAAAAATAATTTTTGTGAAAAAACATGAAATATATTAAGCACTTGTTAGTATCTTAATACAAGAATTCCAAGGAAATTAAAGAAACGTGGAAAATTATTACATTTACATAAGTTCTAAATTTAATCGCTTATAATTAGATCCTGCGTTTGATAAATAAATCATTATCCATAAAAATATGAGTAAATGCGTCACATACGTGCATAAATAATAGCCAGATAAAACACAAATCGCTCGTCTATTTTTATGCAAAAAAGTTATCAAAAGGAATAAAATACATTAAACTAAACCTGTTGTCTTAATGCAGAAATCTCAAGCAGATTAAAGAAAGACAGAAAATTATTACATTTACATAATTCTAAGTTAATTCTAATCGTTCAAGTATATCCTATCTGTGATCTTGTCTAATAATAATATCAATATACATATTGTATATACATATTGTATATATACATATTGCATATGTCATGTACAAAAATAATAACTAGATAAAGCACGGATTGCTCCGTCTACCGTTTTAATATTTTGGGAAGGAATACTCTAAGAGTTTCGAGAGTATTACAACAATCGGATCTGCAGACAAATCACAACAGCCTAGGTGACGTCGAAAATAGATTCGAAGATACAGTCATTGGGCGCATTCAAGTTGACAAAGCAGCTAGTCTGTTCGCCGAGCAAATAAGCATAATTGGATGTTACTTATAGATCCAACCAATCATATTCAATCGCTAAGTAAGTATACCTAGTCGCTTTGCCGTCTTGAACTCGCCTATTGATGTAGAATCATACCTGCGGGAATGCGGTGTTAGACGTGAACGTTGTACCCTTTTGACTTATGCTTGACAAACATTTGTCTTTTCAGTTCATATTTGCGGACAAATATTCCCGACTACGCACGGTACAATACGAAGCTTAATTGTTTTTCATCATCTTTTTTTCCTTCACACCTTGTCAACAAGTTCAAGCGAAAATTATGATGCAAAAAAATTGTGGAATTAATGCATTCCACGAAATCCAAAGGCGTTACTTCCACTTTTACATTAGGAGGGCCTTTTCCATTACGCGCGCGCCACTTTAATATCACTCTGTCAGAAATTAACCGGCTGCAACGGTTGTCCTCGGTCGCGCATCACGAGCATGCACAACGTATTAACGCAACGTGTAACGAAGTTGCTGCGATAACGTGTGGCACGTATACGAGACCAGGGCAAGGCCGAGACGACACGATTTCACGAAGAATTGACGTGTTTCGCGAATTTCGCAGAAATACTACGAGCTGACTAGGGATAACATCGTTAATTGTGGAATTTAGCAACGCAACGATTGAAGAAAAACGTGAACGACATGAGGGTGATAAGTCCACGAATAACCCGCGGTTACATTTTGTTAAGATATTGGGTCATCTAAAAAGTATCCGCGGTTTTTTGTCACTAGATGGTGTTGACCATCAAAAAACTGCGGATACTTTTTAGATGACCTAATAACTTGCCATTATGAACGAACCAATGTTCGTGATGGAAGCGAAATAAATAACCTTCTAATGATCCGTGGGAGATACGGCCTTTGCCATTTCTTTTAAAGTTGCACAACAAGGCTGCAGCCACGCATCTTTGATTCTAGAACCTAGAGAAAACATGTTATGAAGCACCATCACTGAATTGACGATAACTATCGATGTAAAAAGTTATCATTGCCCTCGGAGTAAGCTCCGAATTGCCACACTCCGAGATCGATGCCAAAGATCAATTAATGATTATGTAAATGGCTCCTCTGTATCGTTTTACACTTTGGATTCGATGATTTGTACATTTCGGATTTAGTAAATTTTTTTACACATTGAAACTTGATTGATGGCAACTCTGGTATAAGAGAATGTATCGCCACGAATTAGAAACTGATTCTGACTGTTCGCTACTGAGAACAAAAAATTATTTATTTAACTAAATGAATTCAATACGTTTTTATTTCTTTCAATGAAAAATGTATGTATTAAATATATTAAATTTTAACGTGTGACGAGAAAAAAAATTATTGACTTTAGCTTTAATTTATTATGTTTTTTACAATTTATTAACTTGTTGTTAATGATTGTAACTATTCTGGACTTTGTGAGGTGAATTAGATTTCTACATTTAGCACATACATCTTTTTCCAACAATTTCTTTAATTTCAGCTTGAGTTCTTATAACCACTCAGCTTTGAAACTGTTATTAACAACAACGTTAACTAATATTGAAATATGGCTCGTTGTCTCACGTTTACTCCATGACGATCATAGGAAATTTGAAGATACTGATTTGCAGTGCAATATTTCAAATTAGCGTTAAATTTAAAAAGTATAGACTGAAGATGACTCAAAGTTGAGTTGAAACGTTCCAATTTTTGTATTAATTTATTATTAAAATTATCACGCAAGTTTACAATCAGCGTTGACTCCTCTAACCTACACATTTATATTTATTACTTTTATATTATATTTGAGCTTAACATATACATTCTCCAATGAAAGAAATAAAGATAATTAAATTAGTTTAGGCAAGTAAATAATTAATTGAGCATTTTTTTCTCAGTATAATTTACAATAATTACGCCCATTAAATTAAATACATGTAGAGATACATAAAATACCGTTAAGTCTGACCTAAATGGCAAGTTTTGGAATAAATTGTAATTTGCAGAATCCTCTTTAATAGAATATGATCTCACGGGGACGCGAATATAATTGCTCCCGCGGATTGACCTTTCAAGAATGCTTCAATTTCCTCTAATAACATCCACTGTAAAAATTACGTAGAAGATACGAAGAAAAGACAAAGTAGTAGTTTTAAGGCAATTAGCATAGATAATCAAAGTCGTAAATTATTTCAGTATCAAGATGAATACCAATAACCATTCGTCGCGTACTGTTATACAAAAATATACATAACGGGTCAAAAAAAAACGCGTGGATTGCCTATGTCCAATTTGTGTTTACATAGCGTATCGTAATACTCGTTGTTGTTGCGAACATCATAACTATAGGGAATCGCTATAACTCGATAATGTCAGCTGAATAATTCCGCCGATGCGGAATAGATTAACCGGCATTTTAATCTTCCGTTATATAATTCATTCGTTAAATTCGCTTGTATTCTCGCTACTCGATGAAACGATCGTCACGATACCATGGAAAGATCAGTGAAACGGTAACCACGGCTTATTTACAATTTAAAACGGATCATTATGTTACATTATACAGAGCGGTTGCGAATTTGTTTATTGAACTCGAGAAAGAGAGAGAGAGAGAGAGAGAGAGAGAGAGAGAGAGAGAGAGAGAAATCCTGAATATTTCATAATTTTTACAAAGTCCACTTCAAATAAGTTAAAAATAAATTTCTCTTCCCCTTCGAGAAAGAGAGAATACTCGCAGATTTGAAAACACATCCTGCGGATATTGCATCGGATTATCTCACCAGCATAGATAACGAGCGGATCATGAAAGGTCGATGATATAATCGAGGCGAGAAAGCAGATCCTGGATCTTACAAATCGACCTTCGAAAACTTTATTTCCATATATTTTTACATAGCAACCTAGAGAATATCCAAGGATGTTTCCTTGCGGAAAGCAAATCTAAATTAGCAAGGACAATCAATTCTTTTTCGTCTACAAATCGGCGATCGATAGCACCGGGAATGATCAGCGATCAACGAACAGCAGCCGCGCCAGCAACAGAATTGCAGCGAGCAGGGAAAGTGCATAGCTGCATGAAGTTGTAACTTGCCGAGAGTCGCTGTAACGCATTAATGGCTGCGCGTGGAAAGAAAGAGAAAGAGAGAGAAAGAGACGGAGGGAGGGCAGGGAGAGAATCCCCTTATATAAGCGCCATATTAAAGTCCTTCCTCAACATCGTTGATGTACTGCCGCGAACGAAAATGATCGAAGCCTGTTATCAACAGTCTTTCGAGAACCTCACCGAACAAAATTCTATATCGGTTCTGTTATGTCCCGATGCACATCGCAGCAGAGAAATCACGAGATAATTCCTATGAATTTCGTGGAATTGCGATTCAAGTGTTTTAACTACTCAATAAATCTTACCGAAATTTTTCTTACACTGAGAGAAAAATGTACTAAATTTTAATAAATGTTTGTTTGAACAATACTAGTTATTTACTAAATGTAAACATATATTCATTTGATAGAAGAATCATTTGATTTAACTATTATGTTTTATTTAGCAAATATTTATTTTCCACAAATAAATGTATATATATATATACACACACACACACACACACACACACACATGTATTTGTTTATATTTTGATTAATTTCAAATGCTTTTTAAAATAATTATCTTTAAATATAATTAAATCATAATATTGTAATAAAAAAAACATTTGAGATTAATAATAATGAATCTTGTGTGTAAGTATCCAAACATAGATTTATGTCCGGTTATTGGGACTTTTACCTTATCAGTATAATTCAAGGATTATTTATTAAAATTTAATATATTTTTCTCTCAATATAGTACACCGGTACCGATTGAAATTCGCTTATCTCAAGATTAACGCCTTCAAGCGTAACGATTTTTCCGTGAAGGCGTGAACGATACGGTCGCCAGATTGGTAAACTTCCAACGACACGAGTAGTTCCATGTGTAATGAGAGCGTGGTAAAGTAATATAATATAACTGATACGGCCATCGACTCGCGAATGCGCGCGACATGAGAAAACGGACATTCCGGCAATTCGGCCTTGGCAGGTAGATAATATACACCGCTAAGCCACGCGACTTTCATTTATTAATGAAACCGACGCGACATTAATGACTGGTCCAGCGAGTCAGCGAGGCATGAGATCGCGGATTCCGCTAAACAGGAAAAATATATAGGTACATCCGCGCGTGAGATCGCACGCGGCGAAGCACGCTCAAAAATTCGGGAGAAAGCAGGACTCGTTTCGATCTCTGTCAGAAAATTTGTTGGGGCCGTGTCGCAACGCGGCACGTTTCACGTAATAGGCAGATAGGTTGGCGTGTCAGCTACCACGAGCCGCGCCGGATAGATCCGCGTGTACGCGGCGATTCAGTCACCATCAACGCGAATAGATTCGCGAGCGGCGAAGATTGCACTTGTCGATCACAATCGACGTCAGTGAAGTGGATCGATCGATCGGGGAACCGCCTCGACTTAGAGATCGCGTCACGCGATCGCGTTCTCCGCCCAACACGCTTGTTCAAATCTATAAAAAGTGCGTAGCACGCGTTCTTTTTGCATCTCTCGCGCGTGGATTATACAACAGCTTTTACCGATTGCGTTACTGTATACAGTAACCGGCACACCGGTCGATCAGACGAGCGGCTACTTCGCTCACTAGATTTACGCACGATTCCATAAGAAACGTATATTGCATATTATCACGACGGTAAAGTATAATGTTAATTGACTGTATAACTCGCGATCCGATTTATATCTTGCCTGAAAGTTGTCCGTAATTAATCTAAAACAGCTTGCGTAGCTTTCTAATGCTCTATTAATTTAATAAGCATATAATTAAAAAAAAAAGTTAACTTTCTTCATAGGCGAAAATTTAAATTTATATATGCGACAGAAAAATTCTAAGAGTGTATTACATGCAGGCTCCTTGAAATTCCTAAAATAAGGTAACTGCATCAAATATGACCTACTTGCTGTTTACAGGAAATTACATAGATCGTTTTCATTGCATTCATGTAAATATTAAATATCTCATATTTTCAATTAATAGAGTTTTTATAAATCTGACTATTAGTTTCCAATACTGGAAAAATCGCAATTCTTAAATGGTTATATTGAGTAAAATTACTTTACATTAGACACACACACACACACACACACACACACACACACACACACACACACACACACACACACACACACACACACACACACCACGCACACACGCACGCACGCACACGCACGCACGCACGCACGCACACGCACACGCATACGCACACACATATATATAAGTGGAATGGAAATTAGATAGAAATTGAAATTGAAGATTCCACGAATTAAATATTAATCATCAATAGTACATCAGTTCTATTTTGTACCTGTAATTACGAATATCAGTAAAAAAAAATTACGAAATAACTTTTTATGCTCTTGTTTTTGCCTTTGGAATTAACTTTAATCGTTTGTAATAATAAGTCAAAAGTGTGTTGTGATACCACTTTGCCAAGTTCCTCGCATTTTTAAAATTAGATGAATGTATTCAAATTAGATGTATTAATACATAAATATAATGCATAAATTAGAGTTAAGGGGGGAAACCACAGTAGAGCACGAAAAAGTAAGTATATTTTCGGGAATTTTTTTTGGCTCAATGAAATGATCAATCAAAAATTTGTAAAATAAGCATTATAATATTATGAATGAAGTACAAATAAGAATTTTTTCATACATTTTTGGTACAAAATGGCGGCTGTGCCGCACTTGTCCGATGGCGCCTATTTTTGAAGGAGGGACCATGAGCGGACATCTAGAGTCCTTAATTTTTGACCTGGAACAAAAAATGACAGTTTTTTAGGTTCTATATATCAATAGCTATGGAAGTACGTAGGATTTTTTCGATATATTAATTTTTCGCAAAATGATGCACGTTTTAAGGAAAACTTGCAAATTTAACAAAAAAAACGCCATAAAATTGTTGATAAAAAAAAACCATGTAATATAAAAAAAAACTCTACGCACTTCCATAGAGAAAGGTATTCTGAATATACTGTCAAAATTTGAAACCGATTGGTAAAGATTTATTCGAGTTATGTGTCCGCCCAGTTTAAAAAAAGTGATTTCGAGAAAAACGCGTTTAAAGTTTTAAGTACTGTAAAATCATATAATATTTTTATATACCTCTAATTTGCGATGCCTGCGCCATACAATTAGCCTTCTTCATCTATCTCCTGCTCTTGTTTGGCCTTTCGAATTGTTTTCAGATCGATGCGGGCCTGTTTTGCGCCCTCACTCAAAGATCGTTCCGCTTTCTGTATGCGTTTCTCATCCAAGTCCATGCATAGTTCGTGACTTTTTGGGCCAATTTTCATGCCCATGACCTGGATTATATGTAAAATTGATATTAATCCGTCATTAAAAACACACGAAGCGATGTTCGTAGCAATGTCGATGATTATTTTGCCGGAATTCATAGTTTTCGGAGCCATCGCCCACACTGTCGAGTTGAAGCTCTCATTGCTGTTTTGAGTGAAACTCCCGATGCAGCGAGTGAGAAGATCATCCGTAGTGAGTTGTTCGTAAACTGGCTTAATTGCTTCATAAACTATAATATATCAGACATTAGTGATTAGTGATTGTGCGTATAGGTAGCCAAAGTGTTAGAAGATTTCGCTCTTTGCCACGAGCACCATGAATTTTCTCCAGTCGGGCAATCGTCGTGTTGGGGATGGTTATCCGTAGATATTTTGTGAAGTAATGTGGCCCATATAGCTGTCTTCATTTTTTCAACTGATTCGCAATTTCTACGAATAGCTAACCCGAAATATATTGACAGTTCGTCGATCAGTTTGCCTGTCAATTTTCCTTTTCCTCCCAAGCCTTTTGTGCGTTTCTTCAAATTACGGAGGTGGGTGCCCATGCGTTTTTGTACGTGATCTACGCATTCCTTTTTTAGTTATCGTCACGTTTTCGTACGGTTTAGCATCTGTGACACCTTTGAAGGTTTTCAAGTCTCCATCACCTACATAACTTACATACTGCACATCATGCAATGCTTCAGAGCGCTGGAACATTTCAATGACTGCATTTGCGGCACTCCATCTTTTGGTATGTTATTCTTAAGACCCTAAAGCATCTTATAAGCGAAAAAAAATTTTTTCGATTTTTTCAAACTTTTACTGTGGTTTCCCCCCTTAAAGGAATACATAGAAATATATGTTTAATAGATTACATCAGTTAGTTCAATCAATTTGATATTCAATGAAAGTGAATGAGTTCTTTGGCGAAAATCAAAACAGATAAATCCAACAAAATCAATTAAAATATTTGTAATAAGATTGGAAACAAAACCGTTTATATTAAACATTACTTTGAATACAAAGCGCCACTACGATCTGAGTGTTGAGATGTTGAACTAATGTATATATTCATATAAATGAATTAATTTCAGAAATAATAATTGCGTGCCGATATGGTTGTCGGACTTTCAACGCAATGAATCTGAATTATTAATAATCCCCCCAAATTTTCCATAAAATATTTGTGTTGAATATTTAAATAAGTCATAAATATAATTAATATATAATATATATTAATATATATATTAATATAATTAATATATATGCATTGAATATTATATATATAAAACACAATTAAATAAGTACAAATGTATCGAAATCAATCGTGTAATACTGTAATACGATCGATAAAATGAATTTCTTGAAGCACAAGAACAAATACTAATTACTTAGGTAGAGGTTGTACAATTGTCGATATATAGCTAATCATAAATAAAATCCTTGAAAAAACTATTTCACGCTCGTGGAAGCTAAAGGAAAATTGTACATCGTTCCACTGTAAGGTAAATGCTTACCAATATGTACATTCCATTGAACAAGGTTTTCTCGCTGACTATGCCTTATTTATGTGTTTTTATGTTTGCGATGCTGATATTTCTCATAGCACGCATAAATTAAATAAAATATACCGAAAATAAATATCAAAATAATCATAAATCTTTTTTTCCTTTTACTTTCAATCTCTTCAGACCTTATATATTAATGTACAAACCAAATTTTTGAAAATATTATATTGAAATTATTTAATCTTATTGATATCATCTGAGATTAAATGTACATTGTAATGTATATGTTAAAAAATAGTCAAAATTTTGAAAAAATTAATTGTTTAGTGCAAATTACTTATTAAAATGCCCTTGAATTGAATTTAAAAACTTTCTTTTTTAATATGGTTCCAATAAAATCAGGTCTGAAGAGATTAAAGAATTCGACACTGAAAAATAAATCTCATAATTTTCGTCAGAAAAGAAGAAGCGTAAAATCATCATAGAAACATTTTTTATCGCAAATAATATATGGCATTGAGATTGAAAATAAAATTAATTTATTTCAAATTATAAAATTATAAAATTATAAAATTAATTGTATTTCAAAGAACAACAAATCGTAACACTAGACAATGGCGTGTCATTAGAATTTAATAATACGTACAGACGCAATTACCACGTCATAATATATCGTATACTTAATTATTATTCAAACAAGTCTTCACGCGATTTCATATTTTATTCACAGATCTAATAACGTATATGTAGTAAAAAAATTACTAAATTAGAACAATATAAAACAACAAGAAAAATAACATTATATTCATAATGTTATTTTTCCTAGACAATAAAATCTATTTTATATATTAATCGAGCCACTTACAGCAGCAAATTAATATTTTCTGAATCGTGTCAATTTCTTCAGTTACATATAAGCAATAATATTTAGATAATGATAAATTAAATGATAACAAAAATTCAATTCGCTGAGAAATGAACAAATCTCACAATTCTTGTCAAAAAGGAAGGAGCGCAGGAAAAAATTTCCTTTTTTTAGTACGAATAGTGCGTCATGAGGAATAATGCTGGAATTTCGATCACGGATGACATCCTATTCGAGATATAGCGTGTTACGTGTCACTTATCGTGCGATAATTAATCTTACCACACTATTGTACGTTGCGTCATGTTATATAATATAAATTGCGCGCGATGTACATACAACAGTGATGAGGTTTTGTTGTGAAAGCTGTATTTACCTTATTTCGGAATAATATCATTTAAAGCCGAAAACAAAAAGCGTAATTTGTGATTAATAGACATAATAATATGATTCAATCACGTTTTTATTAATACGTTTTAATATACGTTTCTTGCAACAAGAGAGCAAAAAAGTATAAAAAAGAAACGAAAAAGAAGAGGCAGAGAAAGAGAGCAGGAAAAAATTCAAATTTTTGTAGCTTAATTCAACAGCTACATTTTGCTCGAAAATGGCTTTTACTGAAATATCTAAAAATTTAGATTATATCCACTCCATACCAATCTGAAAATAATTTTGTTGGACCAGTATAATTATGTAGGAAATTCAAGCATTATTAATGCTGCAAAAATTTTGATACTTTAGCAAATCCAGTGTGAATATTTTGCATACATAATTAATTCCAATAAAATTATTTGTAGATAACATATAGCTATATTTTTAAATACTTTGGCAATGGTTTTTTCTTTTTCGTTTAAAAATTGACAACAATTAAAAGAAGGTCATATTTATCATCGTCACATAAAAGAAAGATAAAGAAGCAAATATGCGAATAATTAGGGAATACTTTAAGGAGCGTTTAAAAACATATTTGTTTCGCGCTAAGGCGCGTAAAAAGCTAAGGAGCATTATCAATTTTCCAGTTTTCCGATCACGGGCAGATCGCCGGATGGTGATCGTAATAATCATACGGAATCCCCCGCTGACGCATTTGCGGCGTCGAATTGCCGACTTGTTGTGTATAAGCGATCCATCCGCCTTGCTAATCGCACAGCGAAATGAACACATGCAGAAAAGAGCAACGACGCGGCTCGCATCGAGAAACATTGACTCAAGGCTTCAATACATAAGGATGGTTTAACGACTATAAATACGTTCATTAAATGCTCCCACGAGTCTGTCACGAACGAGTGGAACGTGAATCGAACTTAAATCGCGCGCTCGTGATTCATAAAAGACGAGGTGCGGTAAGAAGAAAGGAAGGAAGGAAGGAAGTAAAGAAGAAAAAAAGGAAGGAAGATATATTTTGTATGGTTTTTGAACAATGCCGAGTGATTGAGTGATCAATAGAAAATAATCAAACGTTCAGTCGTGCATTAGTCAGTCACTCTGCTTGAAACTATTTCAATATTTCTATTCAATTTACGATCTCACGAGCATTGAAATTCAATTTTGTAGAATTTTTTTATTGACTATACCAATAACGAAGACACGTAGATCAATACAATTGCAACGGGTTCGTATCTCGATTTAAAGACAAATAATATTTTCTCGGTATCTATATCATCAAAAATTGAACACACCGATATTGCATTAACTCTTGATGTCCGATTTCATCAAAAACGACGATTTCACAAAGAAGATAATGTCTTCATAGAAAGACTTATGCACTTTTTTTCCTATGATATGACATAATATAAAAAAAATTAGTTTTATAAATAGTTATATTATTTCATTATATTTATATATATATATATATATATATATATATATATATAATGATACAACTTATCTAACATTAACTGTTTAACTAATATTTCTTTGTATCAATATGATATATTATAACAATATAATAATAAAATCATATTACAATAATTTTATATACATCTATCTACTCTTAATTATATATTATTATTCTCATAAAACTATTTAAATTGTTAATTTTGTTATTATTGTCATTACTGTCATTAGATGTTGATGAAACTGGATTAACATCAAGGGATTAATATTAATCGATAGTATTGAGAAAAAAATCTCATTATACTTACTAATTATTGCACGTTGATTGCGTCTCAATTGATCGACGTTCGTCCAAAACTCGTAACACACACTACAATTGTGACACTCCGATGAAAGCGAAAGTGATCTTCTTCCCTTCTTCTTTTTTCTTTCTTTCTCTCTTCTATCTCGATCGATCGTCGCTCTTGACCGTTCTCTCAACTTTCGTTTTACCGGAAGGGATCAGCACGATGATGATGATAATCGGCGATAATTCTGCGCGAAAAATCGCAGATCTGCGCTACTTCGGCCTTCTCTGCGCGGGCGTTAGATGTCCTTTTCGACGAGATTTCAAGAGAAAATGATAAAAAAAAATGGAAAAAAAGGGAAGAAAAGAAAGGAAAAGAAGAACGTTATCGACCGTGTCGATATCAAAACGACGGATGCACCACCGTCGTGCCAACTCGCGAACTGGTGGACGTAACGCCGATGCATAGCTTTTAACCGATTCGCCATATTGGTCCCTTCTCCTGCCTCTCTTTCGCTCCATCTTTGTCTTTCTCTCTCTCTCTCTCTCTCTCTCTCTCTCCTTCTTTTTCCCTCCTTCCCGCTCGCGTCCTCCAGATCTCGTCGTGCACGTCGAGATTATGGTTCACCTGCATACGACTCCTGACGTTGCCGCGGCGTTCGCCACATGACGTCAGCGCGACGACCAGACGATGATACCTAAAAGGCGGAGTCGGACTAAGAAGTGCGAACGAACGCAAACGAATGCATTCAATTCAACGTGCTGTGAGCACGAACGAGCCTAAATTCGCGTCAAGACAAACACGTTCCATTTCTTGCAGTTGCTACAAATTCTTCACTTTAAAATTCCATAAATTTGCTTTGACTTCTGGATAAAATTTCAAGATTTTTTCCTGTTTTTAATAATATTTTGATTTTTTTTGTATTTTCCTGATATGCAAACCGTCGAATAAGATAATTTAACTTAGCAATGTAACTTAATGTGTTGACATTGCTTGCATTTAATTGTTAAGTTGACAGTATTCCAAAACTGCGTAGGTATAATACGAATATTAAACTTTTTTAAAGCCAAGAATTTTAATTTTTCATATAATTTTGCAAAATTATCTAACTTTTCTCTGATTTCCCTGATCGTTGTCTCTGACATTTCCTTAATTAGTTTTGGGATAATGTCTTTGTCTTACAATTAGTACGCCAAAGAGAAAAAAACTTTCTTTCTACATACATTCACGTTCATTTGTGATTATTCTACACTCAGTCCGGATGTTCAATCTTAACGCGACGAACCACGATACCGCGGACGTCCGGAAAGATTATGTCAGACACTTCGCGTCATGCAAATAATCAGTACGCAATTTTAACACAGCTTCTCGTCATCTCGTCATAGAGATTCTGTGTGTGTGTGTGTGTGTGTGTGTGTGTGTATGTGTGAGAACTTCCGCAATCATTGAAAGGGCTCAAGCGCTGATTTCGAATGACCTAGGGCAATTGTTGCGCGTTCTGATGAATGTAGTGAAGCCGTGGATGGAAACTATGGCGTCCGGAAGGCCATATGTTTTTTCAGCAGGACGGTGCAGCGGCTCATACGAGTCATTTGATTCAAAATTGACTCTCAGACGTCGATATGTTTTGTTCCAAGGAATTCTGGCCTCCCAACAGCCCAGATTTAAATCCCTTGGACTATTACGTATGGAGCGTAGTTAAAAAGGTCACAACCTAATCTCGGCATCCCAATATGACGTCATTAAGGATCACTATTGAAGCAGCATTCGTTGGCATAGACAGCATTACATTACAGCGTGCGTACGAACGCTTAAGATCGAGAATAGAGGCCATCATTCAAACTAATGGGATATATCGAATAATTGTGCTCTACAGGTATCTCCCATGTAAAAGAATTTTTTGTAATATTTAAGTTTTCATTAAAAAATTTTGTTTAAAGAAATTATTCGATTTGTCCGGATTTTGACGCACCCTGTATATATATATATATATATATATATATATATATTAATATAATTGCACGTCGAATAATTATATTTATCGTACAAAGACTAAAAAGGAAAATGTTGCCACGATGCGTTAAACAGTTCAAAATTATGCGAATTTAACATGGAATCGCTTACGATCGGCTTGTTAGCTTTACGTATTCTAACCAACACACAGAATATCATCATATATTAAAAATAAATATCAGAAAGGCGGAAACATGTATTAGCCGCTCTTTTACATCAATCAGAATTAGTCAAGTAATGTACGTGGATAGTTTAACAAGTCAGTGACTTTTTCAAACAAAACTATGTTGAAAAATATCGATTTTTAGTTAAAAAAAAAAGTAAAAAAAAATCATTGACGCATCAAACTGTCCACATACTATTAATTAAGTACAGTTACAAATTGGCTTTGAAAATTTTTTTCTATAGATGTGATTTCATTTTTGCCTCAATTTGACTCAACTTTCATACATCACTATTTTTTGGTAAAAAATTATAAATATCAAAAGCAACTGTTCAATAGAGAAACATTTATCAGAAATCTTTTCATACAAATTTCGTGAGATATTCGCCGCTTTTGTCTGAGTTGCGAACGATAATTATTAATCATCGATCTACATAGAAAGATCTAAAATATATTTATAAAAAATAATATTCAGAGAAAGAAAGTTATAGAGATGAGTCATGATCATTTTTAAAAATCTCATTCAAGATTTTCAAACAGGTGTTTTATTTATGCTATGTAGTATCTATTTTTTAGAATCATTGTTTAAACGTTTAAAAAATAGAATATCATTTGTTATAATTGAAAAACAATTATTTACTTGTACTGAAATCTAACTAATAATATGTCATTTTATTGTCTAAATGTCTAAATGATGGTATATATTGTAATTACAATATGAACAGGAAGAATAAAATTTACGTATTAAATACATTAATACACAGAAAAAAACAATTTTGCTTAAATATTTAAGCAAGATCTGAAAATATTTTTGGTTGGACTATCAAAATATTGATGTAAAACTAATTTACTTAAACTAATTGACAGAATGTCTAAACTTTTTGCAGCATCATGATAAAACTTCCTATACATAATTATTTTGATGAATCAAGTTACTTTCATGTATATTTAAACTTTTTATATACTTCAGCAAATTCTTTCCATGTATATAATGACTTAACAATCTGAATAAATAAAAAGATGCTTAAAAAAGAATTCAAAGATATAAATTGAATTAATAATTCTATCAACTCTAGAAAATCAATATTGAATATCAATGCATTTCACCGTACTTACATATATAAATATTTAAATATGTAAGAACGGTCATAAAGTATAAGTAGTTTATTTCTGATGTCGCGCGGAGATGCTATTTTGAGTTTGGATTTTCCTGAAAAAAATCGGATATTCTGCCGAAGACCAAACGAAGTTCAACGATACAGAATGAAATTCCAATAAGATCGGCTTATAAGATTGATACAATTTACTATCTTCTGATTCACTGGATTTTTTCCGATCTAGCATAATCATGTAATATTGCAACTCATAAAAAATTACACATTATATAATATTAATTTCACATGCTGCATTTTCGGGATTTCATTGAATTTTACACACAAAATATAAACTGAGGGAGTTCAAGTCGGTTAAGGGGCTAGGCATGTTTGCCGAGCGAATGAATATGATTGGTTCTTATCTGTGGATCCAACCAATCGTATCTAATTGCTTGGCGAGTAGACCTAGCCGGTTTGTCGACTTGAACTTGTCCTTTGTTTTTTTGGCGTGCCGAGTTATACAAATTCTGATTGGATATACTAATCATACAATAAATGTAAAATTTTATTTCTTTTTATAATTTCGCATGAAACTGTTTTTTTTTTCGTTTATACGTTGTAAAAATATTACTTAAATTTGAAACTACAAGTTATTTTTGCATAAAAATAGTACTTTCACATATATTTTACCATTAATATGTACATTGAAAAAAATGATTTTGTTATAAACGCAAAGGGATTGCAAATTTAATTATCAAATTTGTTTGCTGTTTGTAACAAATAAATATGCATATTCGACAAATATTTTGTATTTACTACAAATAGTTCCTGTAATGAGTACAAAAAATATTTGTTACATCTACAAATGATTTGCGATCTCTATTTGCAAATAGAATTTGGCATTGTGGCAAAGAATTAGCGTTCAATATAATAGCAAATTTTTTCTTTCCGTATATTTTCACTTTAAAAAATTTAGAAAAAAAGTTAGTTATAATTAAGTATTTTTTAAAAAGTCGTAAAAAAGTAATTTCCATGTAAAAACATTGACTTTTTTCAGTACAAATACCTTGACCAAGTGGAAAGATTACGATCTCGCAATCGCGAGAAGAGGTCTGCGATACGAATTATATGGAAATTGATCGTATTATATATGTAATTTCGACGTAGTATTTATAACTCGACGTAGTATGGAAATTTCGACGATTAACCAAAAGCAAAAAAAATTTGCTGCAAAAAAGAAGCAAACTTAAGTTAATAAGAAGACAAGTACTAGAATCTTTTCACTTTTATATTTTTCATTTATATGAATACTTTATGCTGTTCTGCAAGATGCAAACATATAATGCTACAGTTTCTTTTTTGAGGGATTTCCCATAAATACACGATTGCTTTCAGCTCTGATAACAACTACTATATATAACAACGACATTATAAAAATCAAGTTAGCTTATGGTCTGTCTTACAGACAGATGTGTCAGTTACACTGTACTCCGATCTTATATTTAAAACCGTATTATGGAAAAAAATAAAAGAAAAAAATATATATATATAAAACTGATTTAGAAAATTACAAAACAATATAATATTATCAATAATATTATTGCCACTATTATTTGAACTATGCACTTTTTAAAAGAAAATAAGAATTTTATTTTCACATTTGTAGAATTCATTTTTAGCTGATATTGTACAAAAATAAGCCACAAATATATAAATTATAAATAGCCACAAATATATAAATGAGCTGAACACTATACGCGATATACGGATATACGCGTGTAATGAATTTATTCAGTCAATACATAACATACAATAAACGTTTCGATTCTACTCGGATTCTTCTCAATATTGTAAAACAATTATTAAAATACAATTAAAAAATTATTAGTCATACACTTAAAAATTGAAATTAAAAAACCAAATTATGCGACACGTAACTGTATCTTGTGTGATGTAAAAACGTAAAAAAATTATGACATCCAAGCGTCCAATATTTTCATTATAATTACCAAGTTAACTATGACAAATTATTTATATAAATCGAATTAAACAGACATATATAATAAATAATTACTGATAAAATATTAAATTTACATGATAAACGCAAAGACAAATCGCTCAAAGAAAATGCCAATTCTATTTCTCATGTGACTGATGCAATCAAAAACTAAATAATATATAATACATTGACAAAGATAAAGAGAAAAAAGAAGCATCAAGTCTTTGTAAATAAATTAAAATATACAGTGTCGAGAGATTCTGTCATTTTTAATGTTTTTATGTTAAGCCAGTTATTTAGTTCTTTATAAAAATTTCAGACAACCTTTTATGTAAAAATTCTTCTTCATCTAAAATATTTATGATTCCAGTTGTTCTGCGTCCACGTTCTTTCAACGCATTGGAATATTACATTGGTAGTATTTAGCGCAACACTTCGCTTTCTTAATTTTAATTTTGTAAGCAGTTTTTGCTATCTGAAAAAAATAATAACGTCGGAATAACGACGACCGAACAGCCGTGCAATTATATTCAGGAAGCGATCAATGTTGCATGACTTTTTACGTAACGCATAAACAATGGATGCGCTAATCGATTGACGTCTATCGCTAGGCCATCATTAAATAGAACATTACTGAGCGGGATTGTCATGGTATGACTAATTTTGTAAAATTATTTGCATGTAAAAGAGGAACATTCGCGAAAAGGACACATAAATCTCTATGTTATTGTTCGAAATCTCTATATTATTGTTTAATGCTTCATATATACAAGTATAACTAAACCTTCATATATACAAATAAAACAAGTTTTTTACGACTACATTGCAACATCATTTTTCTATACGCAATCGTCCACTAAAAAATTGCGAAATAAATAATTTCTATTGTGAGAAAAAATAGTCGATCTATCTGTCGAATTATAAATTGTAATTAGGAAGCGATTATTTAAGTATAAATAAAACAACAAATCACGATAACATCAAAATGATAATCAAATCATGACTAATCGAAAATTGTCTATTGATATTCATTTAAAAATTATTTTGATGATTTTATTTTGCTTGACAAAGGTTAATTCATCATATGAATCTATTGTTTCCATATTACAATAATTTACAACCTATTATTAGTTCATAACTTGAATTATAATTGTTTCACGAAGAAGATTATCAAAAACGCGCACTTTCTCCTCTATTATTTCGTAACTACAATTGTTTCAGTTCACGAAGATTCGTGATACACGAAGATCTAATAAATAATTAAAGTATAATAAAATAATAATAAAATAATAAGAATATTATTAAAAAAAGATAAATCTAAACGAAAATCATTTCATTATCAATCTGTTCTTTTATCGAATTATAAATTATACATGTAAACAGGAAGTAATCATTTAAATAAGTAAATCCAATGAGACAATAGATCACATCAAAAGTAGACAATAAATTAAATCATAAACGCGACTTTGAATATTCATTTGAGAAATAATATTCATTTTAAAGACCTTAGTTTGTTTGAGTTAAGACCATCGTCAGATTCTATTTTTATATTATAATAATTTATAATTATTGTTAGCTCATAACTTGAGTTATTAAAATTGTTTTACGTTATCGAAAACGTGTGCTTCCTCCTCCATTACTTCATAACTATAATTAATGTTATTATATAATAATTCACGAAGATATATGATACATGAAGATCTAATTAATCATTAAGTTATAATTAAGTTATAATAAAATAATAATAAAATAATAACAATGTAATTAAAAAAAACCAACCTAAACAAAAATCATTTCAATACCATTTTGTCTCTTTAATATATAGCATTTTATACAAGAATAATAGATACTAATTTTATAAGATAATGATAATATCGTAAAAAAAAATGATATAGGTACTTAATCAAATACAGAAAAAAATTAAATTCTATAAATGATCACACTATTCTTTAGAATTCTAGGATATCATAATTCTATAATGATTGCACAAGCGGCAAATATCCATGATTATTAATGTATAAGAAATCCACGAAATTGCGAAAATTACCCGTTTAATAAAATAATATGCTTGTAATAAAATTATTATAGTCCATCAATGTAGATCAATTTTTATTATCTTCGTACATAGCGAAAATTGATAATTTTAACCATTTAGAAATTTCCTTAAATTTCCAGATTGTCTGAGTGGTTTGATTGAATTAAAAACATTTTTTTTTAATACATACGTAAGCAAATTTTTAATCCATATAAATATGTAACAAACACAAAAATGTCACAAACACAAGTCAAAAGACATATTCCAAAGTACATGTGTTCGTATTTCAAAATACAAGAGAGTGTCAGAGAAATAAATTTTATCTGTATAATTAAAGATGACAAGGTGATTCTACTTCAAAGATCAAGAACATTTTATACAATATTAAATAATACTAAAATAATATTTAATCACAGAACTCAGTATGAATTATTTACATTTAATATGCAAAAGATATTTTTTTCACTTACAGAATCAAATCTTCAAACTTCAAAACTTACAGAATCTTATAACACAAATCAGTGTATGCGAACGCAAATGTTTATTTTAATAAAAAAAGATTTAAATAAGAACTAAAAACTACATTAAAATATTTCAAGGACCTATAAAATAATATAGTCTAACAAAACACTGTGGAAGTCTATTTAGTCGCTAAAAATATTTCCATATATTAAAAAATAAATATTGTATTTTGTACAAATACATATTTAATTTATAAATTTTGATAAATTTTGATAAATTTTAAAATTATAATTATTTAATTTATACATATTTTCAATCTAATTACTAACTTGCGCATCCTCTGCATCCTTTTCATGAAAACTAGCGGACAGAAATCAATACGACATTTAATTATACGACATTAATCATTTTATAATATACTTCATAAAGTATCATTAAATAAATCAATGTATCACTATTAATAAAATAGTTGTAAAAAGTTCAATTAAGAGTATAATCGGTAAAACGTTATGATGAAAAAACTTCGTCCAAATAGAAACAAGTGCGTCCTTGGCCGCCTCGGTTCATAATGATTTCTCTGTTCTACCCTACATGACTCTAGCATCTTATTTCCTCAACATTCTATCACAAATGTATATCGGTTCTCCTCTCTTTCAATCAACTGTCCTAGCTTTATTTTATTCTCAAGGTATAAGAGTCTCCTTTGCTCGGAGCTAACATATGCCAGCGTGGACTTCTAGATGTTACGAAAGTGCAAAATCTCTTTAATGAACGGCACATGGTCAAAGAAAAGAATGAAGGTCTATAAAAAAAAGGCAAATAAGGGTCAACGATCCTAAACGGGCCGCAAAACATAGGATGTAGATCAACATAGTGCGTCGTTTCGCACACGTTTACTAGGCCTTGGCCTAGTAATATCGAAGTGTTGTACGAACGATTGGCGAAGGCTCAAAGAATAGCGCGATTACATCCGTTGCACAATTTCGCGAATGTGTACATTCTATATCTGTTGAGATAGTCAATGTCAATTTTTGCCAAGCAATTTATCGAAAGCGAATTGTAATATTTGTAATAGGCAAAGGTCGACGATCAGTATCCAAGTACGTCTTGCTGCTATGCGAGCCATTTTCGTGCGACGTGTGTCATAATCATTCGTCACGGTATTATTAACATCCATATATGGAAAGAATGATCTTGCTAAATTACCTAAAAATGTAGCTGCTCTCTAAAATTTTTAGAGAGTGAATTTCATATTAAAGAGAGAAATTTCATTTTTAAAGACTGAAAATTGAGCTGCTTATTTTCAATACTGACTCAATTTTTATTTTTTAGAGTAAGAGTCTACTTCAAAAAATTTAGAGAATATAGATTTAAAAATAATTATGTTAGATCATCAAAATAATTACGTAGGAATCTCAAGCATAATAAACAATGCTACAAAAAGTTTTGATATCCTAGTAACTTAATTGTTCTATATAATTATTTTGTTATCATTTTGCTATAATTTTTATAATTTTATAGCTATTTTGATGATCCAACAAAATTATTTTCAGATTTCTATCTAGCTACATTTTTAGATACTTCTGCAAAATCATCCTTTCCAATAGTATTTCTCTGTATTTACTATTTTCTTTATAATTTTCTGAAGAAATTGTCTTGCTCCGCATTAAGCAGATAAATATCCAACAGAATATATTAATACATATAATATAATACAATACAAATGATTTTTCCCGAAATAGAAATTAAATTTTTGAACTGTACGCGTATGATCAAATTTAGCATTCCGGGAAAAATGTTGTTATGTATATGTGGACATATTTTATATATAATTATATATAATTGTATATATATATATATATATATATATATATATATAAAATATGTCAATTTTTTATATAATTATATAGAACTAGTAGAAACCAGGGCTAGTAAAATCATTTTTCAGTTTCAAATTTTTACAGACGGAATTAAAAGACTTATCGAAAAAATGAATTCTACATCAGTTACTACATACATTTGACTATCTAATAATATTTGAATAATAGCGAGAAATTGAGAAACTGATAACTAATATGAAAAAAATGCATTTTTCTAATCTCAACTAGCCCTGGGACCGCGGGATAGGGCGACTAATGGTATGGGGTAGTTTGATTATAAGATTATTAAAATGAAGATTAATGTATTTTGCTACATCTTTGGCTACATATTAAAACTTTTATAAAAAGTATAAAAAATATAAAAGTATAAAATATATTTTATTATAAAATATATTTTAAACAAAAACATTCGCTTCACAGGGCAGAACAATGCTTCTTTTTGCTAAATTCGTTAGTTTTCATGCAAAAATACGTCGAATGAGCCTAGTTTTATCAAGATTAAATGATGAGAGAACTAAACTTATAACATTTATCACTGAAGTAACTCGCTTTAAAGGAATGAAATATTGAATAAATATCGTAAGATCGTCTAGTTTCTAACTACTATTAGTTGTTTCCAGTATTATTATCGCCATTATGCGCAATGATACTAGGTGGGGTGAAAAGTAACCTCCTTGGGAATGAAAAAAATTTTTTTCTTATGCAGAATCTCGCCCAAAATATGGCGTGTTCGCTCAGTACTAATCTTTGTAGCATCTGCTAGCTCGCGCACCTTCACTTTCCGGTCAGCCAACACCATTTCATGTATTTTTTTGACATTTTCCTCGGTAACCGCATCGGAGGGCCTGCCGCTGCGGACTTCATCGGTAGTGGAGTTGCGGCCACCACGAAACTCTCGAAACCAATATTTGACGGTGTAATCTGACGGAGTATTAGCCACATAATATTTATCCAACTTTTCTTTTGTTTCCTTCGCCGTTTTGCCTCTCAAAAAATAATGTTTTATGAGAGAACGAAAATCGTTTTCGCAAACACGTCAACAACAATCAGCTCTCAAAACAAAACTAAGGGCAGTATCGCACTGCCACTTGGCATGTCTGCCTAAATATGAATGGACTACAAGGCACCATAAACTTTTTTGCAGTAGTGGCGCATTCTGGCGGTCAAGGAGGTTACTTTTCACCCCATCTAGTATATTGTATTTTTATACCATGATCTCTTCTATAGATAATGATATTGAAAAACATTTTTTTCTCGGGATATTATTCCAACAAAATATGGCATAATATTAAGCCATTTTAAATAAAAAACAAGCAAAAAGTTTTTAAAAAAAATAAAAACAATAAGAAGCTTTTTTTATTGATTTTTATTGATCATTTCTTTGAAATCATCTACGTAACACAACAATCATCGTAAAAATCGATGTAAAAAAAGCATCATTATATCTTAACTCTTTTTTCAAATTGCAACGAAAAGAAATTACAGAAAAAAAACGTTCCAATTATTTACAAATAACAATGGATCAACGAAGTTGTTTACACGCATATTAATCTTGAACGAAAAACCAGGAAGCACTTTATTGTGTAAAAGTTGTCGATTCTTATCATCGTGATTATTATAATCAACTTTAAATGATTGTGATAAAAATATTTCAGGTAAATTATCCAAGATCAATCGACAAGAACGTGAGTTATTCACGTTCCCGCTAATATCAATACAAGGTTTAGCACGATTACACTGTCTGATGAAAATGCGACAAAAAAATTTACAATGTGGTTATTTTATTTTTTATAAATAATCTTATCGTAAAGTGTGTTGTTGTACTTGTTTATTTTATGCGCTGTTTTTTATTTTCTTTCTTTATCACACTTCTTATCACACGGATTGCAAGGTAACGGCACGATTTTCACGTTCAATTTACTCAAACAATTTGAACTTTGATTTGGTTCACGTAATCAAACTTTCAATTCAAATCATCAAATGTTTCAAAATTGAGCAAAAAAATGATATCTTTATTTTTCAACATATCACTTTCATGCACGTATGTATAATTAACACAATTAAGATAGTTTTTATGCATGCTGCCAAAAATATCTGCATAAAAATTCGATGTCTAATAGCATTTAAGTTATATAATTTTATGTGGGTATAATTACATTTAAGTTACATAATTCTATTTATAAAATAAAATAAGATTTGGATTCATGATTAGTCATATTCTTCTTATTGTTTATAAAAATCTTATTAATTTGAAATCTCATTCTGCTATTTAATTAATAGTTATCCATGTACATATAGATAGCAAATACAAAATGTACAATAATGTGATCTCTAAAAAAACAGAAAATAAAAGGAAGAAATAAAACATTACATATTGCGAATTGCGACTTTCAAACCAATCGATGTAAAATTTACGAATGAAACTATATCGTTATCAATCTTCAAAATGTATAACTTCCGCTTTGCGGAAATTTTTTTTAAAAATTATGTTTTTTTTTTTAAGAATATTTTTAAGAATATGCAGGTTATTGCAAATCTCTCATACATATTTAACGAAAACAGGTGACGCAATCTCAAGAATAAGAACTTTGAAAAATCAAACTTTACTCTTTAAATTAGTCATTGAAGTAAACGATGACGTTATTTCATCGCATTTGGAATATTATTTTAAGAATATCCTTTCACACATTAAATCACTTCACAGAGCCGAAGAATTATGTTGCGGAATTTCGCAATTCGCAATCAACACAAAGATCAAACTGCAGTTCGTGTATAAGGAATTTGCTATAAAAATTAAAATTTAAAATTCAGGAATGATTTATTGTTAGAACTATGGATATATTCGATTAATAATCGATTATTTTAAACAATTAAGCTATTTTTAGTCTTGAGGATCAACAGAAGTAATGGATACTAAGATTACCTGTACCTCGATTGCATTATAATCGAGAAACATATTCGATTTACAATCTATTTAATATAATTTTTTTTTATAAATAATCGATTATGTTCATCACTTTAAAATAGAACAGTATCGGCAGCGAATTAACGAATCGTCAAAATCGCAAGCTGCATTGGCGTCTGTATTTCATTACTTTTGTTTATTATTTGCGAGACATATGTAACCCGATCAATAGATGTATAGCTATCGAAGCAATATCGAGTATCGAGCGCAAGGAAATCTATTCATGAACAGTGTTGTGTTCAATATTGCGAAGGCGATGTCGATTAGCTCGCGGCAAGGGCGATTCAACGAGAAGGAAGACAACGCTGCTGCGCTTACACGGGCATGTATTGTACGTACATTATACGTTCATTGCGCAGGAAGAGCGCGTTGCATCCTTCATAATTTCTGGCTTCAAGGATTCCCCGCTCTTTCCGAGTTTTCGTAAGTATTTCACGTACACGAATCAAGTCGAACCGCGCGTTCACGACGTGATCCGCGTGCAAAGACCGCCGCGATTCCGTGAGCGCTCGAGCGTGAAGAATTACGCTCGCCAAACGAAATCGTAAAATGAGTTTGGAAGAGAAAAAAGGACTTGTTATCACAAAACAGGATAGGCATTATGTAAAAGAGCGAGGAATAGAAAATAAAGCAGGAATAAAGACAATACACTGGAAAAAAATACTAAATTATAATAAATACTTGTTTAAATAGGTTTAAATAAATGTTTACTAACTGTAAACATATATTTATTTAATTAAAAAAAACAAAGAACATAAAAAACCACAGCACAGGTTGTCGGTTGTGATGATTAAAACTTTATTCAATAATGAATTATTCAAGCGTTAATCAATATCTACATCAATAAATAAGCGATTAAACGTTTCGACAATCTGGCCATCTTCAGTAATTAAACATCCTTTCAAAACGCAAAAATTTTTTTACATTCAGTCGAAATAAGTACATCGGTCGTATGTTAAAATAGATTAAAAGTGTTCTTATTAGTGTGACGATGATCGTGCGGCAATATTACAACACCAGCTTATGACAGGATAAAGTAGAACAAGAACTTCCAGATTCTAATCAGAACAAATTTTATAATTACGTTAATCTCTTATACTCGAAAAATAAAGAGCAAATGCGTTACCTGTTTTACAGTCAAAAAACGAAGCGGTAGATCTCAGACATTACTTTCGCACAATTAAATTTTATTTGTTATATATTTATTTGTTATAAAATCATTAATTTGATTTAACTATCATTTTTTTCATTCAATAGATATTTATTGTAAGTAAATGTTTATCTGATATTAGATTCTTATTCAAAGAAGTATCTATTAAGATTTAAATCCGAAGCGCCACTACGGTCTAAGTATTAAGATGTTGAATTAATATATACATTTTTCAACGTATCGATATGGTTGTCGATACGTAATTATCATTTCTGAAATTAATTCATTCGTTATTTAACATAAACAGTCATGTTCCTATCTCATTATTAAGATTTAGTTTCTTCGAAAAGTTTTTTTTTCCAGTTTATAGTCTTTATAGCTTTAATTTGACATAAATTGACTTTTAATTTGACATAAATTTATTAATTCCCTCATAATTCCAAACAATTTCCTGCGCACATGCTTGCTTTTGGATGCCAAGTTAAGTCACATGCTTTTTTACTAGATTGTTTGTGTTTTAATTTATTAGAAATTCTGTATTCTGTGTGATTCCAGTAATTTACTAAAACGCAACAACAGAAAGACAAGTACCGTGTGCCTGTAGTCTTTAATGTTATCGAAATTTCACTACATCGTGAATTTCTACTGAAGTAAGTGAGTTAATTTAGTGTAGTATCAATTGATTTCAGATGATGGTTAATTGTAATTACCATTACAAATAAGCATTTGCTTTTTCGCTAAAAATTCACTAAAAAATGATCTTAAATGAAATCAAAACGTCTAAAGAATTTCTGATACGTTAATCTTTATACATATACAGAGTGAGAGCAAAAAGTATTCGTACAAAGAAATTTGTTATAAAAAAAGTCTTATTTATAGAAAACATTAATTAGCAATTTTATACAATAAATACATTCTGTTCTAACATAAACAAATGAGCTTCACATATATTCTTTTAAAAGCTAAATTTCTCAGTACGAATACTATTTGAGCATTCAAATAATACAATTTTTAATTTTCGCTCATTTTTCAGACGATATATTTTGTATAATTATCTAGTATACATATCTTTTTGGTATATATTATTTTAAGGAACATACAGTCTATTTTATTCTTTATGAATAAATTGTTAATTATCCAACAAGAAATCGTCAATTAAACGTTGAATCAATGTCAAATTAATATTGAAATCATCGATTCAACATCAATTCGACTTATTTCTCGCTAGATAATATTTACTTTTTAAAAATAAAATTTTTTTTTAATATTTTCTTTGTACGAATATTTTTTGCATTCACTGTATGTATACTACTTATATTAAAATTATATTAATTTTTCCACAATAACTGTTACTCTCTTATTTGCTACTCTTACTTCTACATTTTTTATTATCAAGAGTTCTGTACTCTCAATTTATTTAACGACAAATAGTTGATTTTTACGATGATTTCACGATGATTCCACAGGTGGGTCTTACTGTTAGTGAAAGATTATTCGCAAATTATCGTAATAATGAGAAAATAATATATTTATCAGTTGATGTTAAATCTTTACATAATCGTGATTTGGAAAATTTCGATAATTCGCGTAAAGAGAGATTAGCGCGAAATATTATACTGTCTCGGGAAAAAATTTTAATATATAATTTTATATATATATAATTATATAAAATTATATAAAATTATATATAATTTTATGTATAATTATATATAAAATATTTTTTTTCAGGATATTATTCTGATACGTTGCCGCAGCGTGTGCACAATAAAAATTCTTCTTGTTTCACGGGCAGCAAAATATAATAGCAAACTTCAAGTGCTTTTTCCAGGAAAAATTGCAAAATATAATAGTAAACTTCAAGTGCTTTTTCCAAGAAAAACGGCGAAATAGTCGTTACGTCGTTGCGACAACATTATGACGCCAATATGCGTTACTTCATCTATCAACGATCGTATAACGTTGGCGAGTATTCGTCGTATATAAACGCATCGTTCATGAGCCGTACGCTTTAAAGACGTTTGTATCAAAGTAAACAATCAGTGCGTCACACGTGTGCCGTTTCGTCATCAGGGTTTTGGTTCTCATTTACTATGCGCGATAAATCAATGAGAATCAATTCACAATTTTCTCGCTATTAATCTATCAGCAACGATAAATGTGTCAATATGTATATTTGTTAACGCACTTAAATGTTTTCGATGCAGATTCTGTTTGAAACTGATGAAAGAGCAACCCAATGAAAGATTTTCCATGTAAGAACATATGAAATATAAATATATATAATTATATATATAAGTATAATTACACATGTCTCTCTCTCTCTTATCTTTTGGGAAATTATACTGCTCGGTATAAGAAAAATAATAATATAATAAAGAAACATTTTCTTAAAACTAATTAAATAAGAGAAAAATTCTATATTGAGAAAAAAAATAATCAATTTTAATAAATATTTAGTTCAATACTGTCAACTAAACATTTACTTATCATAAATAAAATTTGTTCATTAAAAAGAATGATTGTTAATTAAATTAATGTTTCTTATATCAAATAAATATGTCTTTATATTTAATAAATATTTAGTTGGTATTCAACTCAAATATTTATTAAAATTGACTATATTTTTTCTCAGTGTATTTATCGATCAAAGCAGATCTTAATGCTTATACATTTGTGTAAATTTATGTACACATCTGATTCTGCAAACAGCGGGCCGAAATTTTTTTCGGTCTTTAAACATCTGAGATATCTTTTTGCATTAAATTATTCACAGATGTGATTTGAGATGTTTATTAATATATAAAGATACTAATTAGCAAAATTTATAAATTACTTGTCAATTTGTTACATTACATTAAGGGAGATCGAGGATAAAACTAACAAGGGGACACACAATAGTAATATCGTTAATATTTCTAAACTGTAATAGATATATGTATGCGGCTGCATGATAAAATTCTGTAGACAGATCATTGAATCGTTCATTATGCTGATTTTCGTGAAACGTGCACGAGTGCAGGAGCAAAAATGATTTTTTTCATGCATCAAATAAGTTTTACTGTGTGCACAAAATCTAAAATATTTTTTTTTCTTCATAACGAAGTTATTAGGTGTTGGAATTAATTCGTAGCGTTTTACAAGTGATGGGAAGTACTTTCATTAATGTATTTTTTAATGCTCATGTGAAATAAATAACATTCTTTCATTAAAAAACGCTACGAATTAATTCCAACACCTAATATAATGTATTATCTTAATATGTTTTAATAATTAGCATTGATGATTTGCACATTTAAGTTGATTTTTATCTAGGTTTTTATTTAAAAAATTTACTATAAGACATAAAATACATTACACAGGATAATAGTAACATCGATGCCTGGGAACGTTACAATTGTAATTGTTCCCTGGCAAATCATCAATGCTAATTATGTGGTTTCATTTCTGTAGACGATTAAAGCGAACAACCTTTGTATTTTTTGCAAAATGGAAAAAAATGAGTTTCATGCAGTAATCAAACATCTACATATGAAAGGTAGATTAACGCCGAAAGAAAATTCCCAAGACGAAGGACCAATCAAAACAATGGACAATAATTTTTCGCAATAACCGATATGTATCGAGAATAACGCATTATTTCAGCGCGCGTTTATAAACAATAAGATAGGAACAAGACCGTTTATATTAAATAACATTACAATCCGAAGCGCCACTACGGTCTAAGTATTAAGATGTTGAACTAATATATATATTATTCAAACGAATAAATTAACTTCAGAAATAATAATTACGTGTCGATATGGTTGTCGACATTAACGCAATTAATCTGAAATGTAATAATCCCCCCAAAATCCCGGTTATTGCGAAAAATTATTGCTAAGGTCTCGGTAGTCTAAAGGCTCAGGACGCTCGCACGGAATGCAAGAGATCCGGGTTCGACTCCCGGCCGAGGCAATAATTTTTCGCAATAAGTTTATTACAGTTTTTTAAGATTAATTTGGGGAATTTTTGGGGGGATTATTACATTTCAGATTAATTGCGTTAATGTCGACAACCATATCGACACGTAATTATTATTTCTGAAGTTAATTTATTCGTTTGAATAATATATATATTAGTTCAACATCTTAATACTTAGACCGTAGTGGCGCTTCGGATTGTAATGTTATTTAATATAAACGGTCTTGTTCCTATCTTATTGGTTATTTAACTCACATTTAGTTTATTATTAATTTAGTTTATTATTAAGTACGTCAATATAAAGGTTGCTTATTAAGAGTAAGTCCACAACCTTGCTTTAAGAGGCCGTAAGCCGT